>NC_053489.1:378469383-378769383 GCF_905171775.1 Rana temporaria | reverse complement strand
ATTTATAAAGTCCCCCCAGCACTAGAGGCCAAAACCTGTTAAACACACCAAGATGGCTGCCTCAGGAAAAAGCGCAAGCTTCTAGAAAATGGCCGCCCTCTGCAACTGCATGTGTCACAGTGCGGCTACAAGAAAATTGCCGCCAGCCGCATTTCAATAGCAGCACCGTGGCCTAAAGAAAAATAGGGCTGAGGAAACAGAGGTGGACCCCCCATGGCAGACCACCCACACAGAGCGGGCCCAGAACACCCCGCAGCCCCCAGCCAGGATAGGAAAAAAACAACCCCTCAGGCACATCCCAGGTCAGTCACAGCATGATTGAGGAGGGACGGGAGGAAAGGCAAGGGACAATGCGAGACCCCCTAGGACAGCCCCGCTGTTTCATCCTGCCAAGACAGGAGGAAAAGTACTTACCTGTCCCTGCGAGGACTGCTGGCGCGTTCCTGAAAGACCCACGTCCAAGCAGTACGGAGTAGCTACCGGCAATGGCCCACTGTGACACAGACAGTTAGCAGCCTGGTCACATGTGAGCCCCGGAGCAAAAAGCTCACGGGCCACCCCTGGAGCAATGGGGTAGGTCGTGGCCGACCCAGCGTGTAGCTAAGGCCTGCTCACGCTCGATGGCCGGACTGGGGGGACTACAAGGATCTATTAACCAGCCTATCACCCAGCCGGCAGTTGAAAGATCTCGGGCTCAAAAAATAAATACAAATAAAATTAAATCTTTAAAAATAAAAGTTCAGGACCATGGGCCCAAGGGGAGCCAGTTCCTTCTCTGCTGGGCAGAAAAACTGCTCAGTGCAGTGTGAGGAATTATGACCAGAGGGACCGCCCCCTGGGTGGGGCCGTTTCAGATTTGCTAATTTTTACATGTTTTAACCATTAACATGTCTGCCTAGCCCTCCCCTAGTAGACAGAACAGAACCCTACACTCAAGAATATAAGGAAGCCGTGTCTGTCCACGGACATAAGAGAAAATAGGGTTTTTGTACTCGCCGTAAAATCCTTCTCTGAAGTTTATGGACGGACACAGCTTCCATATATTCTTTACTGTAGGGTTATGTTCCGTCTATTAGGCGAGGACTAGGCAGCCATGTTAATGGTTAAAACATGTAATCTTTAGCAAAGCTGAACAGCCCTGCCCAGGGGGCGGTCCCTCTGGTCATAACCCCGCTCACTGCAATGAGAAGCTAATTTCGTCAAAAAGCAGTACAAACCTAAAAAGGAGGTGTGGGTGCCGTGCTTGTCCATGGACTTCAGAGAAAAGGATTTTACAGCGAGTACAAAAATCCTATTTTCTCTTTCGTTCTTGGACGGACACAGCTTCCATATATTCTTGGCTGTAGCGTCAGGAAAAAAAAACGAGGGGTGGGAACAGTGATCAAAAGTCAAACTTCACCCCAACACACCAGTGCTCCTCACAGAGGAGTTGCAACCTTAAAACTTTGCGGCCAAAGCAAACATCCGAAGATGCACTTGCATAAACCTTGTATAACTTAGTAAAAGGTGTGGACGGACAACCAGGCCTTGCACAGCTGTGAGATAGACGCTTGATGTCGGAAAGCCCAGGAAGCACCAATTTCCCTGGTTGAATGCGCCGTGACAGGTAAGGGAGGCCTCCGCCCTTTAAGGGCGCAAGCATGAATCACGATCTCGATCTGTCTGACCCACTGAGAAATGGTGGCGAACAAGACCGCCGGGCCTTTCTTTGGACCAGACACCGATACAAAACAGTGAGAGTGACCTCCGAAACGGAGCCATAGCAGATATACCCGTAGAGTGCGTACGTCTAGGGAATGTAATGCAGCCTCGGGATGCGACGGCCGAGGACAAAGATGGAAGAACAATGTCCTCATTCAGATGAAAAGCCAAAACCACCTTCGGAAGAAATGAAGGCTGCGGGCGCAGCTCCGCTTTATCCCTATGGAGGACCAAGTAGAGGGACTTGCAAGACAAGGCCGCCAACTCAGAAACCCTCCTGACAGATGTAATGGCCACTAGAAAGGCAACTTTCTGGGAGAGCGTCAGGAGAGGAAATCTCTGATGTTCGCAAAGGGGGGTTCCTGAAATACAGAGAGTACCAGATTCAAACCTGAGGAGCCACATGTCGAACCCCTCCAACAAAAGTGCTCACTAGTGAGCGAGTCGCCACGGGTCATTGAAAGAAAACAGCCAAGTCTGAAATCTGCCCCTTAATGGTGCCCAAGGCAAGTTTCTGGTCCACGACACTCTGCAAAAACAGCAGGATTCTAGAAACTGAATAGGTACGTGGATGCCACCCATCTCTTCACACATAGATATAAGTCTTCCATGTGCGATGATAAATCTTCCTAGAAGACTTCCGTGCCCTCAGCATGGTGGAAAATACAGAATCTGAAAGGCCTCGGTCCTTCTGCACCTGGCTTTCAAAAAGCCATGCCATTAAAGCCAGCGACTAAAGCAGGATGAAGAATGGGACCTTGCGACAGGTGTTCTCGCCAAGGAGCATCCGCCACTAGCCTTACCAGGTCGGCGTACCAGACACGCAGAGGCCAATCTGGGGCAATTAGGATTATCGGGATCCCCTCGATCTCCGCTCTGAAGCGGACGAAGTAGCAGTTTCAGCGGGGGGGGGGGGGGGAAGCATGAAATCAGCAGATACTGTCCCCACAGGGTTACCAATGAATCCGTCACGTCCGCACAAGGATCTTTTGACCTGGTCACGAATCTCAACACCTTTCGATTGAGTCGAGAAGCCAGGAGATCCACGTCTGGCGTGCCCCATTTCAGGCAAAGGAGACGAAACACATCCGGGTGCAAACAACCATTCTCTTTGGTCCAGCATCTGGAGACAGGTAGTCCGCTTGCCAATTTTCTACGCCCGGAATGTATACGGCCGATAAAGCCAGTACGCTCCTCTCTGCCCACCACAAGATGAGTGGCCTCTGAAGCTGCCACCTCCTCCTCCAATTCTGCGCTTGAAACAGCTCTCAGAAGCAGATCGTCCAAGTAGACCACAAAAGGCAATTTCTCGCTGTCTCAGCATGGCCAGAATCGGGGCAAGCACCTTGGTGAAAACTCTTGGAGCAAACGCCGGGCCAGAGGGGAGAGCCACAAATTGACAGTGGTCTTCCCCCACCGCAAAACGCACGAACCTCTGCTACCTGACGAAAACAGGGACATGCCAAAGGAAGCCAGAAAATCCCCCGGATGGAGTGCTGCAACCACAGAGCGAACTTATTCCATCCTGAATTTCCGAACCTTTACCAAGGTATTCAGAGCCTTGAGGTCCAGGATTGGACAGACTCCGTCCTCCTTCAGGACCACAGATTAAAATAGAAACGCTTAAACCTTTCCTGCAGCGGCACAGGTATGATTACCCCGCACTTTAGCAAGTCCTGAACTGCCCCCTCTTAGGGCTTCCCGACAAGCCAGAAGAGGAAGGTTTGGAGGGAAAGAAGATGTTCGGTGGACTAGAGAGAAACTACCCTAATGAAACCTCTTCCCAAACCCACTCTTACCTCCTGTGACTTCCTTAATGATGTCATCCAGTGAGGCTCCAAATAGTCTCCCTCCCCGGAAGGGGAAATCCACCAGAGCCTTCTTGGAAGTCTGGTCCGCGGACCAGCATTTTAGCCAGATCAGGCGCCGCAAAACAAAAACGATATCGAGGCTCTGGAAATCAAAGGAGCTGTATCGCAGACATATTTGAGGCCATGCACTAACTCAGGGGTTGACAAATTTGTTTGGAATCTAGGAGCCAGCTAAAAAAGTTAGGAGCCAGAAAACGTGCCCCGTCCCGACGAGCTTGCGCGCAGAAGCGAACACAAACGTGAGCAGCGACTGCATATGTAAACGGTGTTCAAACCACACATGTGAGGTATCGCCGCGATTGGTAGAGCGAGAGCAATAATTCTAGCCCCAGACCTCCTCTAACTCAAAACATGCAACCTGTAGAATTTTTTAAACGTCGCCTATGGAGATTTTAAAGGGTAAAAGTTTGTCGCCATTCCACAAGCGGACGTAATTTTGAAGCATGACATGTTGGGTATCAATTTACTCGGCGTAACATCTTTCATAATATAAAAAAAAAGGGGGATAACTTTACTGTCTTATTTTTTTAATTAAAAAAGTGTAATTTTTTCCCCAAAAAGTGCGCTTGTAAGACCGCTGCGCAAATACGGCATGACAGAAAGTATTGCAACGGTCGCCATTTTATTCTCTAGGGTGTTAGGATAAAAAATATATATAATGTTTGGGGGTTCTTATTAGAGGGAAGAAGATGGCAGTGAAAAATTACATTAGAATTGCTGTTTAACTTGTAATGCTTAACTTGTAATACCAACGGCCACCACCAGATGGCGCCAGCTTACACATCTGGTGGTAATAACTTGTAATACCAACGGCTCACCACCAGATGGCGCCAGCTCACAAAAAAAATTAAATTTTTTTTTTTTTTTTTTTTGCCCCCCTTCCAAGCCAAGTCGCCAGGACCCTATTTCTAGTCGCCATGGCGACCTGGCGCCCGGGATTTGTCGAGCCCTGCACTAACTGGTCAGCTAGTTCCACGCAGCCCGGGGGAGCATGATGCTCCTCCAATTCCCGCAATAACTTTGCCCACTCAATGTCTGACACTAGTGCCGTGGCCAAAATGGGCCATAATGCTGATCCCAGCATGGTGAACATGGCCTGACCCAGTGCCTCAGACCTACTATTCAGCAGGCTCCTTACATGCAGGGGTCCACTCTACCGGAATCGTGGTTACTTTGTTAAACCTAGAGAGGGGGGGTCCACGACCAGGAGAGATGGCCATTTTTTAAGCAGGCTCTCCTTAAAAAGGGCAACACAAAACCATGCGTTTAGGGACTGAAAAGATACTCTACGGTCGCTCCCATTCCTCGTCTATGAACTTATCAAAATAAGTCACATAACACCTTAGCAGTGCGGGTCGGCTTGTGGGACACAAAAGGGACCGACACCTCAGTAGATGCCCCAGCCGCATCCTCCAGTTTAAGAGTGTCCCGCACTGAGGTGATAAGTGCTCCAACAAGTGCATTGTCCTGCGCTGACCCAGACATGGAGTCACCCTCACTGTCCGAATGGTCCCGGTCCACATCCTTTGATACCTCAGAACCGGGGGCCTTGGGGCACAGCCAGTCCCGGGGTCTGAGTCAGAGCTATCCCGACAAGGTGGGGGAGGAGGCATTAACCCCCTTGCACCTACACACAGCTTCCACCCTGGCAACAAATGATTCCAGGACCGCCGACAAAGCGTCCACAGGAACCGCAAGTACAGGGGCACCAGTTGCTTGCTATCACCGGAATGTCTGGGGAAGAAACTCCAGCTTCTGACATCATGCTGACCTGCTCTTTGACAGTCTCAGGGACTACAGTCAAGCGCAAGTATACTTAAACAAGGTGCCCACCCTCTTTGCTGCTACTGACCAGGGGACTCAACGCCCTGACAAGAACTGCTCAGTGCCTTGTCCTGCGCTTATTCAATACAGAGTGTGTTACCCGGGTGTCTCTGAGGTAAACTGCAGTGTTTGTGCCGTTCAGAAAGCAATTACAGCACTAGCGGACAAAACCTATAGGGAGAAAAAAAAAAAAAAACACACACACACACACACACGGCCTGCTGGCCACCTCTGTAAAAAAGCACAAGCGCCAAGAAAATGGGCGCCTGCTGTGCATATCTGCACCACAGCGCGGTTACAAAATGGCCACCAGCCGTGTATACAACAGCAGCACGGCTACAAGAAAATGGCACCATTTCAAATGAAACACAGCGCAGAGAGAGGCAGATGAGAAGGCCGAAAATGCAGTGGCCCTCGAGCAGAAGCCCTCCAATGGGTCAATGGCAGCCACCCCACATAGAGAGCGGACCCAGACACCCCCGCAGCCAGGACACCAAAAATACCCCCCGGTACACTCCGGTCAGTCACAGCAAGCCCATGCATGAGGAGGGAAGGGATGGGGGGGGGGGGGGGGAGGAAAGGGAGGACAAAAGACCCCGTAATCAGGCCCCCCCAGGAAAGCCCAGCTGATCCATCCTGCTAAGACAGGAGGAAAAATACCAGTTACACTTACCGGTATCTGGATTTCTAGGAGTCTTACAGGACAGCACCCTGAGAGATGACTGGCTCCACCTGACAGGAAACACAATCAAAAAGAGGTTAAAAACCCCGCCCCTCCCCGTGCTCCTCAGTTTTAGATAAAGTATGAACCCACCAGTGCACGGAAAAAATCCACAAAAAATACAAACCAATCATGTATCACAAGGGTGGGAAGTAGGCCTGCCGTCCTGTAAGACTCCTAGAAATCCAGCTAACGGTAAGTGCAACTGGCACTTTCTCAAATCGTCTTCCAGGACGGCACCCTGAGAGAGAGAAGCAAGTAGCTTCAGGCCTACCTTAGGGCGGGACCACTGCTTGCTGGACCTTTCTACCAAATACCAAGTCCTGAGGTGATAGTAGTTCAACTCTAGTGTCTTAGGAACGTGTTCTGGCTTGACCACGTCACCGCTCTGCAGATCTGCTCCACCGAAGCTCCGGCCCTTTCTGCCCAGGAGGTTGTCAGTGACCGTGTGGAGTGTGCTTTAATTTTTGGAACGGCTTTATCGGCTTGAATATAGGCTAGGGAAATCGTCTGCCTTATCCAATCGTCAGGCCTTGGAAGCCTGATGGCCTCTTCTCTGGCCCGAAAAACTAATAGATGGGTAGTGTCAACTCACTAACCCTCTCTAAATAAACTAACAAACAACGTCTCACATCCAGACAATGAAAGGAAGCTTCCTTCTCATTCTGGGGATTTGAACAAAAAGGGAGAACCATCTCCTGTGACCTATGAAACTTGGTCACTACTTTAGGAAGGTACAGGGGGTTTTGACTTAGGACAACCCTGTCCTCAAATAAACAAAAAAATGGCTCTTTAATAGAGAGCGCCTGCATATCACCTATTCTCTTGGCAGTCATGACCGCCAAAAGGAAGGAAAAAACTTAAAAGTAAGTAACCTAATAGGGATACTGCCAATTGGCTCAAACGGAGCCTTGGTCAACTGATCCAAAGCAATCGAAAGATCCCATGGTGGAACCCTAGAAATTCATACTTGGTGACATCCTATCTCTGGCTGTTAGGAACCTTTTAATTAGGGGATCCAGGGATAGGCATCTATCTAAAAAAAAAATAAGACAAGGCTGCCACCTGAACTCTGAGTCCTAGTGGCTAGCCCCTGGTCCACCCCATCTTGGAGAAAATCTAGGATGACCGAAGTCTCCTGCTGGGATACTCGTCTTGCTAAGCACCAGCGAGAAAAGACACCCCAGATCTTGACATAAATACGCCTAGTGACTTCCTTCCTACCGGTCAGAAGGGTGTCAATTACCTTCTCGGAGCAGCCCTTCTCCCTCAGGCTTTGCCTCTCAAGTACCAGGCCGTCAGCTTGAAGAAGCCGGGGTCTGGGTGATAGACCGGACCCTGCTGAAGAAGGTCCACGCACACAGGGAGGAGGGGTGGAGCCACAGACCCACGCTCTAGAGCAGGAAACCAGGTCCTCTTGGGCCACCAGGGTGCGACCAGAATTATGTGAACAAAAAATGACATAAGTTCAATGAATAATATGTCCCGCCACAAAGGCAAGTAAATAAATTCTCCCAGGTGATAAACTCAATCCACAAGGAAAAGTGCTGACAGAAAGATCCTCCACCAACGATATAAAGGCCTCTTACCAAATAAAATTGATCTCCGGTTTAAGAGAGATCAAACAGCGCATAAGAGGCATGAATGGATATCCCATAGACAGCAATGGACAGCAACAGCGGTGAAATCCTAGTGACTTGTCTTTACAGATACATCTCTCGATAGGTCATCCTGTAAAAGCTTCCCTTCTGTGGACATCTGAGGCATCTGACTATATTTTGAGAAAATTGGTCAAGTTATTCTGAGAACGTAAACTCAATGATTTGAGTGTTTTGCCTTTTACTACTTTGCTTCTTATAAGGCGACCAGCAACTTGTAAAGTCTCAAGCCTTGTGGATGTCCACAGAAGGGAAGCTTTTACAGGATGACCTATCGAGAGATGTATCTGTAAAGACAAGTCACTAGGATTTCACCGCTGTTGCTGTCCATTGCTGTCTATGGGATATCCATTCATGCCTCTTATGCGCTGTTTGATCTCTCTTAAACCGGAGATCAATTTTATTTGGTAAGAGGCCTTTATATCGGTGGAGGATCTTTCTGTCCAGCACTTTTCCTTGTGGATTGAGTTTATCACCTGGGAGAATTTATTTACTTGCCTTTGTGGCGGGACATATTCTTCATTGATCTTATGTCATTTTTTTTGTTCACATATCACTTATTTAGCGCGATCTCTTCCTTTTTTGCATATATGATAGTGTGGTATAACACTTTTTGATCGCTGCTTTTCTTTTTTTCTTTTTTTCACTGTAAACAAGCGCAATATTTTTTCTTACATATGCGACCAGAATTAGTCTGCCTACTGCTAGACTTAACTTCTGCAGGATTCTTGGAATCAGGTTCAGAGGAGGAAAAGCATAGGCCAGGTGAAACTTCCATTCTCTGGAGAGGGAGAAGAATCTCTTCACCTTCCTGTTCGCCCTGCGGACGAAGAGATCCACCTCTGGGCTGCCAAAGTGCTGACAGATCAGGGAGAAGACCTCTGGATTCAGTTCCCATTCCCCCTGGAGAATGGGATGGCGACTCAAATAGTCTGCCTCTAAACTGAGGGTCCCTTTTAGGTGGACTGCCGAAAGAGGGAATCCTCAGTTCTGCCCAGCCCAGGATCTCTAGAGACAATTCCAGAAGGGTGCGGGATCTGGTGCCTCCCTGATGGTTGAGGAAGGCCACTGCGGTCGCATTGTCAGAAAGAATCTGGACCTCCTGGTCCGAATTCTTTCCTCGAATGCCTTTAAAGCCTCTCCGACCGCTAATAATTTGCGGTAGTTTGAAGAGGCCTCCCTCTGACGTTGGCTCCAGGAACCTTGGGCAAGGAGCTCGTCCAAGTGAGCCCCCCAGGGGCTGGCATCTGTGGTGATCCCGACGGGTTCGGTCTGACTCCACAGAAGACCTATCTGAAGGTTCTGCAGAAGAAGCCACCAGCTTAGTGTGAGCTTCACTGGATCTGGGACACTAACCCCGACATCTAGGGATTCTCTTTTTCCGTCCCAGGAGTAAAGGAGGAAAAATTGGGAGGGGTCTGGAGTGGCGCTGCGCCCACGGGACCGCAGGGATACAAGAGGTCATTAAGCCTAGCAGCCTCATGATGTCCCTGAAAGTACTCTGCTCTCCCCACTGCTGACCTGACCGCTGCCATGAGACCCCAGATCTTGTCCTCGGGCAAAAAGAGCTTCCTTTCCAGGGAGTCTATCAGAAACCCTAGATAGAGCTTCCTCTGCTCCGGAAGGAGCGAGGATTTCTCCTGGTCGATAATCCAACCCAGGGATTCCAAGGTAGTCATGACAGTGGTCAGATCCGCAAACAGATCCGCAAACAGTAACAGATCGTCGAGATAGGGGACTAGTGCTATGCCTTGCAAGTGCAGGAAAGCGACTGCCTCTGCCAGGACCTTTGTAAAGACCCTTGGCCTGGAGGCCAGTCCGAAAGGGAGGGCAGCAAATTGCCAATGCTGCAGTCCCTGGGTGGAGGCAATCGCAAACCTGAGGTACTTCTGGTGGCCCGGAAAAATTGGGAGGTGAAGATAAGCATCCCTTAAATCGATGGTCACCATGAATACCTCCCTCAGTAGAAGCCTCCTGAGGCTGTAAACACTCTCCATACGAAACTTCTTGTGAAGGAGAGAGGCATTCAGGGGTCTCAGATTGATTATCAGCCAAAACTTCCCTGACGGCTTTGGGATCACAAAGATATGGGAGTAAACCCCCAAACCTCTTTGGTCCAGAGGAACTGAGACTATGACCCCCTGCTCTGCAACGTTTTGCAGAAGGCCTGCTGACTTGAGGGGATCCCTGGGCAACTGAGTCAGAATAAATTTTGGAGGGGGGAAATATCTCGATCTCTCTCTCTCGATCTCTCTCTCTCTCTCTCTCTCTCGATCTCTCGAACTTATTGTGCTCCTCTTCTTTAAAGGGGCACCAACACTTCCAATTTTTGTACTTTAGAAGCTTCTTCTCCGGTTCGGGCCACTCCCTGAGGATGATGTCCTTGAGACTGGTGTACGGGAATGGCCTTAGACCGAGACTTCACTAAGCCCTGGTATAACCTATCCTGTGTGGACACCTGCTCTGCTGGCTGCAGAATCTCCTCGGAGGCATAAATTGCCCCAAGGAGGCACTCCATCTCGTCGGCTGAAAAAATATATCTGCCTGTCCTGGCATCCTCATCTTCTACCTCCGCCCGACTGTCTGAGTTCTCCCCTCAGGAGGAGGGTATGGCAGAGTCAGATACCAGAGGCCCTAGGGACTCCTGGCAGACCCTATTAAAAAAGGGGAGAAGAAGAGGAACTTTCCTGAGAGGAGGGCCCTGCAGTGGTTCAGGCTCTTTACTTTTACAGGATGTTTGAAATTCCTTAAGCTTAGAGAGCATCTGAGATTGGACCTCAAGAAATTCTCTCACGATTTGAGAGGTCTCCTTCCCAGTCAATTTCTGAATGCACTTCGCACAGAAAGGCTTAGAATGATCTGTGGGCAGTTTATTATTGCAATAGCCACATCTTTTAAAACGGCTAGTGTCTTTGCGACTAGCACCCCCCTGGGCAATGATGTCCTCCCCTGATAAAAGGGATACACATAAAATGCACATAAATAACAGGGGAAAGAAAACCGGGTCCCAGCCCACCATATCCCCTGCACACTTAGGTAGACTCCCCCCCAGTGGCCTCCTCTGCAGCCATGGCCATGGATGGTCGGTCCTCCCGCTCCATGTTGAGGGAGGACGAAGGCGCCTCTCTCTCGGCTGCTACGTGTGCTCGCGCATCTCTGGTGATCCTGACTCTGATGCGAGTCGTTCCTGGCGTGTTGAGCCGCTGGTGGTCGACATCTTGCCGGGGCCAGATCCGGAAGTGATACACGCGCAAAGTCTTCGCCATGTGCTGGCCGGCTCCTGCATAGACGCCAAATTCAAACAGGGAATTGCGAACCACCTCTCAGAATGCTCTGGGATAGCCACTATCCTAGGAGACTCCAGCGCTCAGGGGGGGTTCTTCCAGCTCATCCAGTGAGGCCCTTCTGAGTAGGAAGGGACCCCCTAGGAGGGATAAAACCACCTAGACCCAGAGGCTACCTAGTGCCTGCGGTCCAGCTCCCAAAGGGGGACCACCAGCCCCAGGCCTTAGGTCAGGAAAATAAAAAATTGTTTCGCTGTGGGGGAAACACAATCAAGAACTGAGGAGCACGGGGAGGGGCGGGTTTTTAACCTCCATTTGATTGTGTTTCCTGTCAGGTGGAGCCAGTCATCTCTCAGGGTGCCGTCCTGGAAGACGATTTGAGAAAAAGTACCTGCCCATCCCTGCGAGGACTGCTGGCGCCTGACAGACCCACTTACGAGCAGTACGGAGTAGATGTCGGCCATGGCTCACTGACTCAGACAGCAGTAGCCCGGTCATATGCGAGCCCCGGAGCATTAGCTCACCGGACACCCCTGGAGCAAAACTGGGTATGTCATGGCTAAAGCCTGCTCACGCTTGGTGGCCGGACTTGGGAGACTACCAGGATCTATATTATCCAGCCTGTCACCCAGCCGGCAGTTGATGGATCTCAGGATCAAAAAATAAAAATCTGTAGGACCATGGGCCCAAAGGGAGCCAGGTCCTTCTCTACTAGACCTTCATTGCAGGAGAGAAAAAAAAAAAAAAAAAACACACACTGAGCCAAAAAAAACACACACTGAGCCACTCACTGCAGTGAGAGGGGTTATGACCAGAGGGACCGCCCCCGGGGCGGGGCTGTTCAGCTTTGCTAAAGATTACATGTTTTAACCATTAACATGTCTGCCTAGTCCTCTCCTAATAGAGAGAACATAACCCTACAGTCAAGAATATATGGAAGCTGTGTCCATCCATGGACAAAAGCAAATAGGATTTTTTTTTACACACACAGCTTACCTGTAAAATCCTTTTCACAGCGACTACATAACCCATTAAGTAATTAAGGCTCTGTGTCTTGTGATGTATTCCCAAGATAAAGGATTTTACAGGTAAGCTGTATAAAAAAAAAAATCCTATTTTTTGCTAGAGTACACCGGAAGCGATGTGACGTCGGGTTCAGGTTTTTACATCGGAGACCTAATCAAAGCAAGCTTAGGTCTCCGGCCATCCAGGAAACATGCCACAGTTGGACGCTTGGGTGTCCCAATGCTCGTGATAAAGGCCGAGCAGCTTATTAGCCACATTAGTTAATTTTTTTTTTTTTTTTATTATTAAAATAAAATGGTACCGGGTGATGCCTGCAGCTACAAGCTTCACCCTGTCACCAATCACTTCAACAAAATAACGTACAGTTACATGATTTTGGATGAAGTGGTTAAACTGACTTAATTTGCAGACCGAAATTCATCCCTTTGATCTGTAAATGAAAAGAAATATATAAGGTTTTTTTAAATTGGTCTTTCAGCACAGAGCAATGTTGATAAAAATTGCAGGCCACTTGCTGTGAGCATGGGAACTGCTCCGCGTTTTTTACATGAATCATGGAAATGCTGGATTAGCCTCCATGCACACTGGGTCTCAAACTGCTGTTTTTTATTTTTTTTGAGTTTGGGCATTTTATTTTTTATTTTTTTAACCACTTAGACAGCCCACTGTATATCTACGTCCTATTTTTAAAGCTGAATATCTCGGTAACGGCAGCAGCTGCTGCCAGAACCGGGATATCCACCTTTACAGTGGGCTGCCGTGTAAACAATAACGGCGGTCTCCGCAAGATCGCCGTTATCGGTGGCGGGAGAGAGCCCCCCCCTCCCGCCACTTTTCCGCGCCCTCCGCCGCGCCCTCCGCCGCTACCGACCAGAGCCGTCGGTAGCGGCGGAGGAGATGGGATGTTGCCGCCTGGAGAGTGAGGACTGTAGTGAGGGCAAGATGGCCCCCACCCGTCCTCATAGCTCTGCTGGGCGGAAGTGACGTCAAAACGTCAGTCCCGCCCAGCGTCTTAAAGAGACAATTTTTTTGTCGTAATTTTTTTAAATGACAAATTCCTTTTTTTTTTTTTTTTTTCTTGCATTGAAGCCTAAATATGAGATCTGAGGTCTTTTTGACCCCAGATATATTTAAGAGGACCTGTCATGCTTTTTTCTATTACAAGGGATGTTTACATTCCTTGTAATAGGAATAAAAGTGATATTTTTTTTTTTTTTTATTTCAGTGTAAAAAATAAAATAAAAATAAAGAAGAAAAAAAAAAAAATGTTTTAAAGCGCCCCGTCCCGACGAGCTCGCGCGCAGAAGCATACGCGAGTAGCGGCGCCATATGAAAACGGTATTCAAACCACATAAGTGCTACTCTGTAGCTCAAAAAATGCAACCTATAGAACGTCGCCTATCAAGATTTTTAAGGGTAAAAGATTGACGCCATGCCACGAGCGGGCGCAATTTTAAAGCGCGACATGTTGGGTATCATTTTACTCGGCGTAACATTATCTTTCACGATATATAAAAAAATTGGGCCAAATTTATTGTGGTCTTATTTTTTAATTCAAAAAAGTTAATTTTTTCCAAAAAAAGTGCGCTTGTAAGACCGCTGCGAAAATACGGTGTGACAAAAAGTATTGCGATGACCGCCATTTTATTCTCTAGGGTGTTAGAAAAAAATATATAATTTTTGGGGGTTTTAAGTAATTTTCTAGCAAAAAAAAAACTGTTTTAGTCTTGTAAATCACGAATCTGAAAAACAGGCTCGGGGCTTAAGTGGTTAAAGCTCCACTCGGTTATCCTAGGTGTCCATGCACACATGGACGTTTATCAGCAGTGTAGTTTATGGGCCGTTTTCTGAATGCCTTAAAATCTTGTTCCGGGGTCGTTTTTCTGACCACAAACACACCAAATGCTCATAAACGTCGATAAACGCTCAAAAAAACGTGGCTCACCAGCGTTTGTTTTTTTTCTGCAATTTTATAATTTTCTTCCAATGGATCAAAAACATTAAACGCTAATAAACGCCATTGCTAAAATGTTAACATTGAAAGACTCACTGCAAAGCTACTGGCGTTTTTATAATATTTTAATGTCCAGTGTGCATGGAGCCTTAAGATTAAATTGTGCAGTTCTAGAGGAGAGAGAATCATTAAATCCCTGTGATCAGTCCCAGTCTGGAGTAGGGTGGTGGTCTTCACCAAGGCAAGAAGATTCTTTCCACTCAGATTAGCACCAAATAGGATACTGAAGTAGAGTTTCACAGGCCCTTCCTTACAAGTCTATTCCCATGACAAGCATTCAAACCACAGTGGTCTGTGGACCACATATGAAACAAAGCATGGACACCAACAAGGGAGTTCAGCACTAAATCAGTTATTTCAGGCTCTGACTCAATTTACCAATTAGGTAACACCACTTTACTAGCCGAAATCGATAAAGATGGATAACCTCTTTCATCAGGCTTTAGAAAAAACCTGAATGAGAATCAAAATTTCATCAAGATGATATTTCTACCCAGGATACATTATTATTTTAGAAATTTACCAATTGCAGTCCCAATGGAAGATTTACAACGACTACAATCTGATGTTCTCCGATTTGGGGTAATAGAAAGCCCTGCATGAACAAAACTGACGTATGTCTCTAAACCATGTGATGGGCTTGGCCTCCCTAATCTACAAGCTTACCATCAAGCAGCTCAAATAACACAGCTTTCCCATACAACGGCCAAGGGACCCCCCACCCCTTTGTCCATCCCCCCCCCATATTGTGCCCCACCCTGTCTCACTCCCTAGCGATTTGGGACAGGGTGCAACATCGTAGATCCCTGTCTCCACATACCCCTCTAGCCCCCTTGTTCTGTAATCCAGAGTTCTCCCCCGGTCAGATTCCAGTGGTGGCTCAATAAAAGAGCGACTTAGGATAGGAGATTATCGTTGAGATCAACCATACTCTTTTTAAAGGCCCGTTACAGATGCCCTCTAGTGAATTGTTTAGGTACAATCATCTTATTACTCTTACTGACCCAAATACTAAAAACTCATACATGACTTAAATACTACTTTTGAATTATCTGACTGGCAAAATATTGCTTATGCTTTAGCTAAAGTATTTATTAATACGTCACTCATTGAGGCCAATTATTTAAAAAAAAAAAAAAAAAACTCCTTCGCTGGCATTTAGTACCAACCAGGGTCGCTAGGATGCATCCATCTGCATCACCCATTTGCTTTAAACGGTGTGGGCACAATGTATCACGTTTGGTGGCAGTGTCCAGCTATCACTAGATTTTGTACATTTAGACTGGTGTACTCTGACGTGGATTAATATCTGTAGATCCTCGGAAGCTGTGCGTTTTCAAAAGCTTCCCGAGGAGGCTCCAAAAAAAAATAAATAAAAAAAAACAGAATTTTTTTTTTTTATAACACACACACACACACACACACACACGCTAAAATATTGGAAGCAGTAGATGGTTCCTGTTGATTCTGTGAATAAGCCAAGCTGGTTCATGGTTAATAAGCCTCACCTGTATCCTTCTCAACAGTAAGAAATTTGATGCGACATGGGATCTGTGGATACGGTATATCTTCATGCCAACACATTTCTGGCTGACCCTCCTTTCTTTTTTTCCCCCTTCTCTAATGTTTATGGCTTATCACAGGGTTTGACAAATTTGCTTGGAATCTAGGAGCCAGCTAAAAAAAGTTAGGAGCCAGAAAACGCACCCCGTCCAGACGAGCTTGCGCGCAGAAGCGAACACATACGTGAGCAGCGCCCGCATATGTAAACAGTGCACATATGAGGTATCGCTGTGATTGGTAGAGCGAGAGCAATAATTCTAGCCCTAGACCACCTCTGTAGCTCAAAACATGCAACCTGTAGATTTTTTTTTAAACGTCGCCTATGAAGATTTTAAAGGGTAAAAGTTTGTCGGCATTCCACGAGCGGACGCAATTTTGAAGCGTGACATGTTGGGTATGAATTTACTCGGCGTAACATTATCTTTCATAATAATGGGGATAACTTTACTGTGGTCTTATTTTTTAAAATTAAAAAAGTGTAATTTTTTACCAAAAAAAGTGCGCTTGTAACAGAAAGTATTGCAACGATCGCCATTTTATTCTCTAGGGTGTTAGGATAAAAAATATATATAATGTTTGGGCGTTCTAATTAGAGGGAAGAAGATGGCAGTGAAAAATGACATTAGAATTGCTAAGATGGCGCCAGCTCACACAAGGAAGAGCTGGGGACTTCACACACAATTTTTTATTTTTTTTTGCTTACCTTCCAAGCCAAGTCGCCAGGAGGCCATTTCTAGTCGCCATGGCGACCAGGATTTGTTGAGCCCTGATACAGAGCATACTACACCCTTAAAAAAAAATGTTCAAATTCGGATGGAGACAAAATGATGAATGTCCCAGGTGCAAGGCAATAGGGGACTTTATACATATGGTCTGGAAGTGCCCGAAATTATTCAGATACTGGGCGGAAATAATTGATAGGGTTAATAGCATCTTTGGGTCCTCTCTTGAACCAGTGGCTACAACCTGCCTTTTAGGGTACATAGAGGTGAACAAAGTTGCACCAGACAATCTGGTAGCTGTGCTGAGATGTTTATTTCAGGCACGCAAGTTAATTGCCCAGAAATGGCAGGCACACTCCACCATCGGTAGAAAACTGGGTAGCGACTATTAATTTAACAATCGGCAGCGAAAGAGTGGATCTTACCAGACGGGGCAAATATGGGGAGTTTGTGAGGATGTGGGGCCCTTGGTTGGAGGCAATGGGCTGCCCCTCGTAGAGCTTTGGTGGGGTCAGCTGCCTTGAGCGTCCAGGACCCCTAGGTTTCTCAGTTTTATCTTTTCGTTACTCCTCGGCTGCTCCCCCTTTTCCCTTTCTTTTTTTTCTTGTTTTTTTCTTGGACTACGGCAACTCTCCATCTCCTTATAATTAGGAGCACATTATAGTCACTCTGGTGGACCATCTCGGGTGGAGTAGGTGGGGAAGCGGGGCTAGATTGAATCGGAGTAAGGAGTAAGAGAGTAGGTTGTGAGGTTTTAAAATATTTGTACACCTGTTCTTGTTCTTTCTACAGTTGGTTACCTGTTTTGTTACATGTTGGATAAAAAGATCTAAATAAAATAAAAATATTTAAAAAAAAAAAAAAAGCTTTTTTTGCTTACGGAGCTCTAGGTAGTTCCCTGTACTACCAGCTCCCCTTTCTATGCAGGTGAATACAGACACAGGAAAAAAGGCTATGGCCAGGCCAGCCTACCTGTGAAGAGCTGGCGTTGGACTCCCCTGAAGCCTGGGATGCCTCCGTGGTGCTCCGCTCGTAGGCGCTCCTCAGCCCATGCTGTTGCCTTTTAAAAAAACGCTGCCTCGGCCTTCCCTCATTCTCTGCGACGCAAACAGGAACCAGCGTTTCCGGCGCACATCGATGACGCGCATCCTGCCGGAGGTGACGCCCGGCGTCATCCGGGTCACGGCGCCTACCACAAAGAGTGAGCTCTCCTGCTGCTGGACGCCGCCGCCATGACCGTCAACGCTGCCCACTCCCTCGCTGGGCTCCGGAGAGAAGGGGGAACTCCAGACACTATGCGGAGGGAACCCGGGGCCACGGAGAGATTTAAAGGGTAAAGGGGGAAACACAGCTGCTCCAGCCCTTGTTTGATGGCCACTCTCCTGGACCCATCTCCACTTTAAAAAGACTGTTCCTTCAGTGACATGTCTCCATTGACTGAGGAAACAAAAAAAAAAAACTGACCAGATGCCTGAGTGACCACCTTTTAAAGAGCTGGAGGTGATGTGTTTCCTGTCCAGGGAGGAGCTCCATCGCTCAAGGGCTGTCCTGGAAGACGCCTTGGGGGGAAAAAAAACTGTTTTAATCTTGTAAACACCAAGTCTAAAAAACAGGCAAGGTCCTTAAGTGGTTAAACTCTCAAGATGTTTGGTAGACACCCATAAGAGTTTAATTACAGGCTTGATAATCATGCAAGATTTACACAACATGCACATGTGGGTAGAATCTCTTCCTGCAAGTTCCAGCACAGAGCAGAAATAAATCGGCAAGTAACAGCCACACAGAAAGGAGAAGAGTATAAGTGTGCCAACAGCAGCAAAACCTCAATCTACGCAACGTGTCTGGTGATCATTCATAAAGTTTCTGGCTGAAAGATCAGACATGTGAAAATTGAGAACTGAAAAACACACACACACACACACACACACACACATTAAGCGGAAACAAGGAATTTCCACTTTGTTAATCAGCATAGGCCTGATACGCCTGCGCACCGGCGCCGAATAGAGCCGAGCTTCTTTCGGGAAGTCGTGACGCGCTGTGTGCGCCGTCGTTTAGCATGTCAATCAATTGGCATGACAATAGGAACGCCCACTCCTGCGGGATTCCCTACCCGGAAGCTGCGGTGAATTCCACGGCTAAACGCCATCTACGGCAAAGAAAAAAAAAAGGTCAGTGTCATTTTATATGCAGGACTGGGCTGGATGCAGTGTTAGAAATTGTTTATAGGGTGAACCTCCACTTTAAGCATTACAAGTTAGGCCCCGTACACACGACCAAACATGTCTGCTGAAACTAGTCCGCGGGCCAGTTTCAGCAGACATGTTTGGTCGTGTGTAGGCCCGAGCGTGCAGGATTCCAGCAAACATTTGCCCGCCGGGCCTTTTCCCAGCGGGCAAATATTCCTGGACTTGTTTTAAAACAGTCCGCTGGAATCCTGCCCGCTCGGACATGTTCGGTCGTCTGTACAGACCTACCGTACATGTCCGAGCGCCCGCCATCCCTCGCATGCGTCGAATGACTGACGCATGCGTGGAAGCATTTAACTGGCAGGCCCGCCATCGTCGCGGACACGCCCCGCGTAGTATTTACGCGCGGATTTCTGTGCGATGGTTAGTACAGCCATCGTACAGAAATCCCCGGCCAGACATGTACGATGAAAACGGTCCGGCGGACCGCTTTCATCGTACATGTTTGGTCGTCTGTATACGGCCTTAAACAGCAATTCTAATTTCATGTTTCACTGCCATCTTCTTCTCTCTAATTAGAACCCCCAAACATAATATATATTTTTTATCCTAACACCCTAGAGAATAAAATGGCGATCCTTGCAATACTTTGTCACGCCGTATTTGCACAGCGATCTTACAAGCGCACTTTTTTGTGAAAAAATTACACTTTAAATTTAAAAAATAAGACCACAGTAAAGTTATCCCCATTTTTTTTAATATTATGAAAGATAATGTTACGCTGAGTAAATTCATATCCAACATGTCACCCTTCAAAATTGCGTCCGCTCGTGAAATGCCGACAAACTTTTACCCTTTAAAATCTTCATAGGCGACGTTTAAAAAAAAATCTACAGGTTGCACGTTTTGAGTTAGAGAAGGTCTAGGGCTAGAATTATTGCTCTCGCTCTACCAATCGTGGCGATACCTCACATGTGTGGTTTGAACACCGTTTACATATGCGGGCGCTGCTCACGTATGTGTTTGCTTCTGCACGCAAGCTCGTCGGGACGGGTGCGTTTTCTGGCTCCTAACTTTTTCAGCTGGCTCCTAGATTCCAAGCAAATTTGTCAAACCCTGATATAAGCAACGCAATCACAACCATCAGTAAACAAAGGAATAGAACCACAAAGTTTCACAAAAGCTGAGGTAGGAAAAAAAGAATTTGCTATGTCGTTACTCCGGGCACAGCTTTACTGTAATGTCAACGGAATACATTTGCATCTTACATATACACCTGGAGTTTGGCTTTAAAGAGTGTCTCTGCCCCCCAGGTAAAAGCCATTTTAATATGCATAAAGCACTCTAGTAAGCAAATACCAATTGCACAGTTCTTTATATTGACAAATTAAGACATTTTAGTACTAGAACAAGATGCACTTCGAGGGGGGTGGGGGGGGACACCGCACACTTATTTGGTTACCTCAACCCTCCGCATTTAGACACTGATACAATACCTTGAACCATCTTTTTTTCCACAACTCTAGAGCAGGGCTTCTCATCTGCAAGAACAAAACCATGAAAGAAAACATTTTACTATTGCATGCAACACTGCATGTAGATTACATTGACACCCACACAGCTGACCTCATGGCTTTACTGTACATTCTGCCATCAGAAGGGATGAACAGATGTGGGCTTTATAAGACCTCGGATGTCACCTCAGGTCTCCAAAGCAACAGATCAGTTTGATCTACAACCTTAAAAGCCAGCAACGGCTTCTAAACAAACCAAAAGCCAAAGTGATGAAATCCCCCTTCCACCACCAGTATTGCTGTTAGGATTACTTGTACCGTGTAGGGAATCGCCCATTTAAAATAAAAAAAAACACCAATGATGCTTCCAGATGCTGTGTGCCACTCTCCTCGTGACCCCACTTACCAAAAAAAAGAAAAAAAAGAAAGGACCCTCAGCTTTGCAGTCTGTGGGTCATAAACTCTGATCTATTGATCTGGTGAGATGGAATGAACTCCTTAAAGGAACACTAAAGGTTTGTTTTTTATTAGATCAATTGATTGCTGTAAGCTAGAGCATTTAAATATCACTTACCTCGTTTTTCCTTTTGACCTCCAAATACAGTAATCCAGGTTTGAAAATGCCATTTCCTGTCTCTCTTCTTGCTTTCCACCAGCATCTGAGCCGTTTAGCATGGTGGAAAGCAGAATGTTCTCACCCCCAACCCAAGGCTACAGACCTGCGTGAAGATGCACTCTTATCCCTCACAGGCATGAGGCCAAGCCTAATGGGAACTGTAGTTCCCATTAGGCCATGATGTAGCAAGAATGAATGCGCACCACAAACCAGGAAGTCAGTGAGAATAATGATTCAGGAGTGACAGAGGTGAATAAAAAAAGCTCGATTTCAAACAGGTATCAAACTAGTTATAATGTAAAACATTACTTTTTACTTTATCAGCTACTGTCAGACTTTAATTTAAAGGAGGAAAAATTTTGTCTTTACAACCCCCTTTAAATTCTCCATACAGAGGGGGGTCTTGGGGATACCCAGGGGGAAAAAAAAAAATCCAACAGGCTCCAAAAATTAAAAATTTATATATATATATATATATATATATATATATATATATATATATATATATATATATATATATATATATATATATATATATATATATATATATATATATATACACACACACATACATATACACACACACACACACACACACACACATATACACATATTATACACACACACATACACATACACACACACACATACACACACACACATACACACACACATACATTTCAGGCTTCAAACAAATGACATAACTAATTTTTTTTGAAGAACCAACAAGTGGGACACAATCATGAAGTGGAAAGAAATTTATTGGATATTTCAAACTTTAAAAAAAAAAAAAAAAAAAGTGGGCGTGCAAAATTATTCAGCCCCTTTACTTTCAGTGCAGCAAACTCTCCAGAAGTTCAGTGAGGATCTCTGAATGATCCAATGTTGACCTAAATGACCAATGAATGAATGAATGACTTGTATAGCGCAACGCATGCGAACTGAATCGCCTCTGGGCGCTTTTTCCAGCCAGTATCTGCTTGGTTGGTGCGGTCATTTTTACCCCGTAGGATCATGACACGCTAGGGACACACAGTCATACACACATATATACATATATACTGGGCCAATTTGGATGAGATCCAAGTTACCTACCAGCATGTCTTTGGAGTGTGGGAGGAAACCCGGAGGAAACCCACGCAGACACAGGGAGAACATGCAAACTCCAGGCAGATGGTGTCGTGGTTGGGATTCGAACCAGCGAACCTTTTGCTGCTAGGTGAAAGTGCTACTCACTGCACCACTGTGCTGCCCAATGATAAATAGAATCCACCTGTGTGTAATCAAGTCTCTGTATAAATGCACCTGCACTGTTATAGTCTCAGGTCCGTTTTAGGCCTCTTTCACATTAGCGGACCGTTCGTCCGTTTATTACAAGTCCGTTTACGGACTTGTAATGAATCCCTATGGGATAGCGTCCGTTAGCGGATGGAGCATCCGCTAACGTCCGCAACCACCCGCGTCCGTCAGGATCCGGTTTTTCGGACGGAAGAAACCTATTTTTCTTCCGATCCATCTTCATCTGATTTCCAATAGGGGAGAGCGGAGGAAAGACAGGGCGGTCTCTGCACAGTGTGCGGAGACCGCTGACGGACACACACGGAGCGGACACAAAAACGGTCCGCTCCGTAAAGCACAGAGAGCATCATGAACAAGGAACACACCAGGCAGGTCCGAGATACTGCTGGAGAAAACTTCCATTTTTTTTTTTGCATTTAAGTCTAAATGATCTTTTTGACCCCAGATCTCATATTTAAGAGGACCGGTCATGCTTGTTTCTATTACAAGGGAGGTTTACATTCCTTGTAATAAAAAAAAAAAAAAAAAAAATATCACTTTTATTCCTAAGTGTAAAAAAACTATAAAATAAAAAGAAAGAAAACCCCCCCCAAAAAAATGTAAGCGCCCCGGCCCGATGAGCTTGCGCGCAGAAGCATACGCGAGTAGCGCCCACATATGAAAATGGTGTTCAAACCACACAAGTGAGGTATCGCCGCGATCGTTCGAGTGAGAGCAATAATTCTAGCCCTAGACCTCCTTTGTAGCTCAAAAAACGCAACCTATAGAATTTTTTAAACGTCGCCTATCGAGATTTTTAAGGGTGCCACGAGCGGGCGCAATTTTTAAGCGTGACATGTTGGGTATCATTTTACTCAGCGTAACATTATCTTTCACAATATTTAAAAAAATTGGGCCAAATTTATTGTGGTCTTTAATAAAAAAAAAAAAAAGTGAAGTTTTTCACACAAAAAAAAAGTGCGCTTGCAAGACCGCTGCGCAAATACGGTGTGACAAAGTATTGCAATGACCACCATTTTATTCTCTTTTTATTCTGTTTTTTAAATATGTTTGGGGGTTTTAAGTAATTTTTTTAGAAAAAAAAAAAAAAAAAATTTTTAGTCTTGTAAACACCAAATCTGAAAAACACCTTCTGTCCTTAAGTGGTTAAAGTTTGCCACAAGCCACCTGGGAGACACACCAAACATGTGGAAGAAGGTGCTCTAATCAGATGAAACCAAAAATCAAACTTTTTGGCAACAAAGCAAAACGTTATGTTTGGCGTAAAAGCAACACAGCTCATCACCCTGAACACACCATCCACACTGTCAAACATGGTGGTGGCTGCATCATGGTTTGGGCCTGCTTTTCTTCAGCAGGGACAGGGAAGATGGTTAAAATTGATGGGAAGATGGATGGAGCCAAATAC
This sequence comes from Rana temporaria, assembly GCF_905171775.1. Taxonomy (NCBI): domain Eukaryota; kingdom Metazoa; phylum Chordata; class Amphibia; order Anura; family Ranidae; genus Rana; species Rana temporaria. Next base: position 378,745,973 of record NC_053489.1, on the reverse strand, counting down.
AGGACCATTCTGGAAGATGGAGTCTGCAAAAGACCTGAGACTGGGACGGAGATTTGTCTTCCAACAAGACAATGATCCAAAACATAAAGCAAAATCTACAATGGGATGGGTCACAAATGAACATATCCAGGTGTTAGAATGGCCAAGTCAAAGTCCAGACCTGAATCCAATCGAGAATCTGTGGAAAGAACTGAAAACTGCTGTTCACAAATGCTCTCCATCCAACCTCACTGAGCTCGAGCTGTTTTGCAAGCAGGAATGGGCAAAAATTTCAGTCTCTCGATGTGCAAAACTGATAGAGACATACCCCAAGCGACTTACAGCTGTAATCGCAGCAAAAGGTGGCGCTACAAAGTATTAAATTAAGGGGGCTGAATAACTTTGCATGCCCAATTTCAGTTTTTTTTTTTTTTTTTACGTTTGAAATAATGATTGTGTTCCACTTGTTGATTCTTTAACCACTTAACCACCGCTAGCCGTAAAATAACGGCTGCAGGGTGGTTCCTTAAGTGGGGGTGGACTATATGCAACATCCTCCCGGAGTTGCGCTCCCTTGGGCGTGCACACGGGAATGTCCGTGACCGCTGGGTCCAGAGGAACCGGCGCATCACGGATCGCAGTAAATTGCCGCTGATAGCAGCCGTTTACCACGTGATCGCTCCGTCCAATGACGGAGCGATCACATGTAAACAAACCGGCGTCATTTGATGACGCAGGTTCCTCCCTCCTCTCTCTGTACCGATCGGTACAGTGTGAGGGGGAGCACGGGTGTCAGCAGCGCTGTGGATGGATCTGTGACTATTGCAGCCACAGATCCATCCCTGCTCAGCCATCACTGCAACCCCCGCGCCAATACTCTGCCATACCCCCGCGCCAATAAACGAGAAAGTGGGTAACCGCTCAAAGAAAACCAGGTGATCTATTTCCTGTGATCCGAGTCTAGGGTGCAGGCAGTGCAATCAAAATGCAGGTTGGGATGAAAGAAAAGAAGCTGGGATAGCCGCACTCCAAAAAAACTCCTCCTTTAATTAAAAATCACAAAACGCATGCCACAGCAAAAAACAGCACAAAAGAAAAGCCGACGTTTCGCACTATGCCTTAGTGCTTATTCATAGCTGAATATGAATGCTATGAATAAGCACTAAGGCATAGTGCGAACCGTCGGCTTCATTCAGATATCATCTTTTTCAGCCAGCGATTCCCTACACCATAAAAACGATCATGGCGGCTGTTCCACCTCTTGATCGTTCTTACGGGAGGCGAAAGGGGACATCCCCCCTCTGGTGCTTCCGACTCACCGCTGCGATCTAAGCCAGGCTTTTTTTTTTTTTTTTCCCAGGCTTCCCAGCCTAGAGGTGAGATGTGGGATCTTATTGACCCCATATCTCACTGTAAAGAGGACCTGTCATGCTATATTCCTATTACAAGGGATGTTTACATTCCTTGTAATAGGAATAAAAGTGATCAAAACATTTATTTTTGGGGAAAAACGTGTCAAACTAAAATAAAGTAAAATGAACAATAAAAAAAAAAAAAATGAAAGCGCCCCTGTTCCCATGTGCTCGTATACAGAAGCGACCGCACACGCAAGTCCCACATATTAAAACGGTGTTCAAACTACACATGTGAGGTATCGCTACGAACGTTAGAGCGAGAGCAATAATTTTGGCCCTAGACCTCTTCTCCAACTAAAAAGATGTAACCAGTAAAAATATTTAAAGCGTCACCTATGGGGATTTTTAAGTAGCGAAGTTTGGCGCCATTCCACAAGCGTGGGCAATTTTGAAGGGTGACATGTTGGGTATCTATTGACTCGGCGTAGCTTTATCTTTCATATTATGCAAAAACATTGGGCTAACTTTAATGTTTTTTTATTATTTAAAAGCACAAAAAACTGTTTTATTTCCCAAAAAAAACGCATTCGAAAAAATGCTGTGCAAATACCATGCGCGATAAAAAGTTGCAACGACCGCCATTGTATTCTCTAGGGTCTTTGCTAAAAAAGCATATATAATTTTTTGGGGTTCAATGTAATTTTCTAGCAAATAAATGGTGATTTTTACATGTAGGAGAGAAATGTCAGAACTGCTCTGGGTGTTCCAGAACGCCTGATGGTGCTCCCTGCATGTTGGGCCTCTGTATGTGGCCACGCTGTGTAAAAGTCGCACACATGTGGTATCGCCATACTCGGGAGGAATAGCAGAATGTGTTTTGGGGTGTAATTTGTGGTATGCATATGCTGTGTGTGAGAAATAACCTGCGAATATGAACATTTTGTGAAAAAAAAAAAAAAAAATCTTGATTTTTGCAAAGAATTGTGGGGAGAAAAAAAAATGACAACTTAAAAAAACTCACCATGCCTCTTTCTAAATACCTTGGAATGTCTTCTTTCCAAAAAGGGGTCATTTAGGGGGTATTTGTACTTTTCTGGCATGTTAGGGTCTCAAGAAATGAGATAGGCCGTCAGTACTTCGCTTGTGGACCCTATAACTTTCACCCAGACTAAATAATATCCAAAATTTTTTTTTGTTACCAAAGATATGTAGCAGTATACATTTTAGGCCAAATTTATGAAGAAAAATATATTTTTTTTGCAAAATTTTATAATAGAAATGAAGAAAAATTCATTTTTTTTTACAAAATTTGTTTTTTCATTTCTAGCGGAAAAAAAATAAGAAACGCAGAGGTGATCAAATACCACCAAAAGAAAGCTCTATTTGTGTGGGGGGGGGGGGGGGGAAAAAAATTTCATTTGGTTACAGTGTTGTATGGCTGAGTTATTGTCATTCAAAATGTGAGAGCACCGAAAGCTGAAAATTGGTCTGGTTATTAAGTGGGTTTAAGTGCCCAGTTGTTAAGTGGTTAAAAAAAAAAAAAAAAAAAAATACAGTTTTATATCTATGTTTGAAGCCTGAAATGTGGCAAAAGGTCGCAAAGTTCAAGGGGGCCGAATACTTCGCAAGGCACATAGATAGATAGATAGATAGATAGATAGATAGATAGATAGATAGATAGATAGATAGATAGATAGATAGATAGATAGATAGATAGATAGATAGATAGATAGATAGATAGATAGATAGGATATCTATCTATATCAGGGGTTGACAAATTAGCTTGGAATCTAGGAGCCAGCTAAAAAAGTTAGGAGCCAGAAAACGCACCCCGTCCCGACGAGCTTGCGCGCAGAAGCGAACACATACGTGAGCAGTGCCCGCATATGTAAACGGTGTTCAAACCACACATGTGAGGTATCGACACGATTGGTAGAGCGAGAGCAATAATTCTAGACCTCCTCTGTAACTCTAAACATACAACCTGTAGATTTTTTTAAACGTCGCCTATGGAGATTTTAAAGGGTAAAAGTTTGTCGGCATTCCACGAGCGGACGCAATTTCGAAGCGTGACATGTTGGGTATGAATTTACTCGGCGTAACATTATCTTTCATAATATTTAAAAAAAATGGGGAAAAAATTACACATTTTTTTAACTAAAAAATAACAGTAATTTTTTCCCAAAAAAAGTGCGCTTGTAAGACCGCTGCGCAAATACGGCGTGACAAAGTATTGCAACAATCCCCATTTTATTCTCTAGGGCAGTGGTTCTCAACCGTGCTAGTGCCGTGAACCCTTGATATAATTTCCCAAGTTGTGGGGACCCCTAACAGTAAAAATGTTCATAGCGTGGGTTGTCAGCACCCAAGGCAAAACAAGTAATTTAGGCCCCTAACCCTTACATTTGTGAAGTATTAAAACCCCTTATGGTACATTTTTAGTATGTACCACTCTTTGTTCTGCTTTCTTTCCCCTTTTATCTCTATCCTAATTTCCTCTTCTTTTTTTCCCCCATCCCTCAATCTAGCCGTCTTTCTTGCTTTCTCTTAATCTTTCTCTCCCTTTTTATTTGTTGTTCCCCCTCTTTTGATTTCCTTCCCACGTAATCTCTATTTTTATCCCTTCCCTTACTCTTTGGGGGTGGGGCGTTGGGATGAGTGACAGTGCTGGTGGGAGAGTTGGGGTGAGTGGCAGTGGGGGTGGGAGAGTTGGGGTGAGTGGCAGTGGGGGTGGGAGAGTTGGGATGAGTGGCAGTGCTTATGGGGTAGTTCTGATCAGCCAACATAGGTGCTTTTGATCAAGGTCATTTGCTGATCTGAGAACTGTAATGGGGCCTTTAATGGGAACTATAATCACAGGTAGTGTTACTATGTCTCCCACTTCCTCACCAGTCAGCTGACCTAAAGTCTCTGCCCCCCCCAGCCATGTTGTGAACTGAATGGGCGGCTGCAAAGAGGCTGAGTGGGCTCCAGGGACAGCCCTGCTGGGTGGCTGCAAAAGAGGTGCGGGCTTCAGGAACAGCCCAGAATTTGGTGACCCCTGGCAAATCATCATTTGACTCGAGGGGGTCCCGACCCCCAGGTTGAGAACCACTGCTCTAGGGTGTTAGGAAAATATATATATATATATATATAATGTTTGGGGGTTCCAATTAGAGCAGACCTGGGCAAACTTTTAATCCGGGCCCCCCGCCGAAATCACCGCGGCAGGGAACATTACAGACAGCGGTCGTTTGAACAGCTGTTTTCCCCGCCGCGCATAGACACTCCCCCTTGGACAGATCTGTCCAATCGCGAGCAAGGGGGAGTCACATAGACACTCCCCCTTGCTCGCGATTGGACAGATCCGTCCAAGGGGGAGTGTCTATGCGCGGCGGGGAAAACAGCTGTTCAAACGAACGCCGTCTGTAATGTTCCCCGCCGCGGTGATAACAGTAGGCAGGGCCGGGCGCAACCAGCCAGTGTGTCACTCACTGTCACAGCGCGGGGCCACTGGCAGCGGCATTTTACACATTGTGTGCCGACTGCCTGGCTGCCGAGTGCGCTCCTGGCTCCCTTTCCTCCTATTCAGTTGGTCGTGTCGGTTAATTTCAGCGGCGTGAATGAACATTAATCGCAGCCACTGTGCCAATCACACGCAGCCACTGTGCCAATCACACGCAGCCACTGTGCCAATCAATTGTCGCCAATCACACGCAGCCACTGTGCAATCAATTGTCGCCAATCACACGCAATCAATTGTCGCCAATCACACGCAGCCACGTCGCCAATCACACGCAGCCACGTCGCCAATCACACGCAGCCACGTCGCCAATCACACGCAGCCACGTCGCCAATCACACGCAGCCACGTCGCCAATCACACGCAGCCACGTCGCCAATCACACGCAGCCACGTCGCCAATCACACGCAGCCACGTCGCCAATCACACGCAGCCACGTCGCCAATCACACGCAGCCACGTCGCCAATCACACGCAGCCACGTCGCCAATCACACGCAGCCACGTCGCCAATCACACGCAGCCACGTCGCCAATCACACGCAGCCACGTCGCCAATCACACGCAGCCACGTCGCCAATCACACGCAGCCACGTCGCCAATCACACGCAGCCACGTCGCCAATCACACGCAGCCACGTCGCCAATCACACGCAGCCACTCCGCCAATCACACGCAGCCACTCCGCCAATCACACGCAGCCACTCCGCCAATCACACGCAGCCACTCCGCCAATCACACGCAGCCACTCCGCCAATCACACGCAGCCACTCCGCCAATCACACGCAGCCACTCCGCCAATCACACGCAGCCACTCCGCCAATCACACGCAGCCACTCCGCCAATCACACGCAGCCACTCCGCCAATCACACGCAGCCACTCCGCCAATCACACGCAGCCACTCCGCCAATCACACGCAGCCACTCCGCCAATCACACGCAGCCACTCTGCCAATCACACGCAGCCACTCTGCCAATCACACGCAGCCACTGTTTATTCAATTGTTATTGATTAAACAGTGGCTGCCTGTCCCCAGCCTCTGTCCCCCTCCTGTGCCATGTCCCCAGCCTCTGTCCCCCTCCTGTGCCATGTCCCCAGCCTCTGTCCCCCTCCTGTGCCATGTCCCCAGCCTCTGTCCCCCTCCTGTGCCATGTCCCCAGCCTCTGTCCCCCTCCTGTGCCATGTCCCCAGCCTCTGTCCCCCTCCTGTGCCATGTCCCCAGCCTCTGTCCCCCTCCTGTGCCATGTCCCCAGCCTCTGTCCCCCTCCTGTGTCATGTCCCCAGCCTCTGTCCCCCTCCTGTGTCATGTCCCCAGCCTCTGTCCCCCTCCTGTGTCATGTCTATAACAAGTACTCGTACCAGTTGTCCAACAATGATATTTACTGCTTTTTATAAAGAAATACAATTGATTTTATGCAGTATTGAGTTTAGCCTTTTGGCCCGGCCCTCCAAAATATTTTTAGTTTCTCATGTGGCCCCATCGAAAAAATAATTGCCCACCCCTGAATTAGAGGGAAGAAGATGGCAGTGAAAAATGACATTGGAATTGCTGTTTAACTTGTAATGCTTAACTTGTAATACCAACGGCTCACCACCAGATGGCTCACCTTCCAAGCCAAGTCGCCAGGACACTATTTCTAGTCGCCATGGCGACCTGGCGCCCGGGATTTGTCGATCACTGATATACTGTATTTATCGACGTATACCGCGCACTATTTTGCCTTGAAAATCAGGGCAAAATCGTGGGTGCGCGATATACGCCGATACCCGCGCCGAATTTGAATACTGCGCCGACATATACCGAGCGTAGTACACTCGTGTATAGTCGGGCAGTCTCGGCTACACTCGCGCTCACGTCCCGGACGTCAGCACAAGCATTGCCGACTAAACGCGAGTACTGCGCTCGGTATATGCCAGCGCAGTATTCAAACTCGGCGCGGGAAACGAGCGACGACGCAGAAGGACGCCGGACCCGACTAAGAGGACACCCGAAGCCACAGACGGACGCCGGACCCAAAGAGGCCGCAGATGGATGCCGTGCAAGACACCAAACTGCAAAAAAAAATTCACAGGAATTTCAGGGCGCGCGCTATACCCCAATAAATACGGGGACACACACACACACACACACACACACACGCACACGCACGAGTAGAAATCACATTGTATAGTACAACTTTTATAAATCCACTACTGTTAAATGTAGTGGAGGAAATTGGCATTTGTACACCCGTTTCTATTGGCTACTGAAAGAGGACGTACCGCTCCTCGGATATAAATCTGAGCATGTGTGGCCAAAAGTAACGTCATTGATGTCTGGGGGAGGGGCAAAACGCATTGATGTATTTTTAGCTATTCGAACCATTGACGTCACCAACGCCCTCCGTGGAATGCATACTGAGCAACTGCGAACCTGGAAGAAGAGTTCTCTATACTGATGCCCGTTTCTATTGTCTAGTAAGTGGCGCTTGTAATGAGCTTATTGTATTACCCTGCAGTACTGCACTACCAGCATCTTTATAAATAAAAACTTTTTCAAAACAAACAGAGGAGCCGGTCCGGACCGGACCACACCACAACATACACAGATAGTCCAACGTAGTCAGCTAAATCAACATATAATCAAAAGGAAGACAGACAGCAAAACATAAGGCGTTCCGGTGGTACATTTGGCACCTGTCAGTAGCGAGTCTCAGTAGGGTTCACGCCCTCCAAAGATGGCAGCGGGAACCACCACTCGAGAGCCACTGCGACTCCCCTTCACAACATTCGGTGTAGTCCTGACAGATCATTACTGTCCATTTCAATTAGTGGGCGTGTCCGCCTGAGCGCAAGTGTGGAATAAAAATTAAGGTCCGGGAGGCCCAGCCCTCTCACCTATTTTCCATGTTTTCCTCAAGGGAGTGGAGTAGAAAATCAATCGGGGTAGCGGAGAGAAGAAGAGGGAAGTAAAGAGGGGAGAAGAGAGGTTGGGAGGGGGAGCTGCACAGGCAAGGGTGTCCCCAGGCGCCCCTAAAGGGCGTAATTTGCACAATGGGTTATTCAGGATCGAAAAATCTATCAGTGTTTCCTATACCGCTAAGCAGTAGTCAGTCCGCTCCTCCGAGGGACTGTCCTTCCTCTGAATATTTAAACACATTCCAAATTTGCCAGGTTTTGGTGTACGCTTCCTGTCTTTGTTGGCCAGAGAGGATTAGGTCCTCCATGTAGCTGATCTCGTCTACTTTTCTGAGCCAGAGAGAGCCAATGTCGGCGGGTGGGGGGGATTTCCAGTGAAGGGGTACGCACGCCCTAGCCACGTCTAGGAGGTGGCGGGTGATCGATTTTTTGTAGGCTCCAGCCGACACATCCGTCGCATGGAGCAGGAAGTATGCCGGTTCATCCGGGAACCGTACCCTCTGCGAATTTCTGGACTATGCGGCGCACCCCCTCCCAGAACCCTCTGACCCGGGGGCAAGACCAAAAAACATGAAGGATTGTGCCTCTGTCTTGTTGGCATCTCCAGCAGGTGGGGTCGGAGGTAGGGAAGATTTTGCACAGGAGAATACATCAAGGAGAGTGTATGGGGAAGCGTTCCCGTCTCAGTGCAAAGGTCCTCTAAGGTCGTATGGGAGGTCTGGGGTTCCGCACGGGGTGGGGGGAGGTCACTCAATAAGTGGCTCATTTGATTTGCTCTTAGGAAGTCTAGTCCAAACGTCCCGGCGGGGTCTGCCAGTTCTGCTGCCGATTTCCATCTCCCCTCAGTACTGAAGTGGGATGCCTGGAAGAGGCCAGTTCTGCCAAGGTCCAAAAATGTACGGTCTCGGAGACCTGGGTCAAATTTAGGGTGTCCGATAACCGGGTGGAGGGGGGAGTTTTGACTGGAGAGGGAAAATTGCGTAAAGAGTCTCGCACATGAGTTAACCGTATTCCCCATCAGCGGGTGTTTTGTGAGCGGTGGAGGTAGGTCTGCTACGCACCAGGGAGCCCTGTAAAGCGGTATTTCAGATTGTTCCTGTTCTACCCGAACCCAGAGTTTGGAACTGCCATGGCGGCACCAGTCCAGGAGCCGCACCAACCGTGTGGCGTAGTAATACATCCGCACATCTGGGAGTGCCAGCCCACCGTGGAGCTTCGGCCTCTTCCCCGCCCAGAGGAATTGGGTGAATGCTGCATGAATTTGTTTAAAATAACTACCTGGGATGAAGATCCGGAGTGCCTGCAGCAGGTATAGGAACTTGGGTAGCACTGTCATTTTGAGACTATTGCAACGGCCCACCCAAGAGTGGAGGCCTCCTGTCCATTGTTGAAGTAGTTTTTGGACTTCCCTCAGAAGGGGGGGGGGGGGTTTAGCCTAAACACTTTAGATAAGGAGGGGGGTATAAACTTTCCCCAAATATTTCAGTGCTACATCCGTCCAGCTAAAGCGAAAATTGCCCTTGAGGTGTGACATCAATTTCTGTGGGATTCCCCATAGCTTCAGATTTGGTTAGATTGATCTTCAAATTAGATAGTCTGCCGTAGGTGTCAAATTCTTTCATTAAGTGTGGCAAGGAGATGTCTGGTTTGGTAAGAGTAAACAGTAGGTCATCCGCGTACGCGGAGACTTTATACTGCGCGTCTTTGATTCTTATACCGGTGACGTCTGGATTCAGTCGCACGTGGCCTAAAAAGGGTTCTAATGTGAGTGCAAATAGAAGGGGGGACAGGGGGCACCCCTGTCTCGTCCCATTGGTGATGTTAAAAAGTTCAGAAGCCACCCCATTGGCCCTGACCTTTGCTGTTGGGTTTCTGTAGACAGCTGAGATCCAGTTCTGCATCCTGTCTCTCACCCCTATATAGGACAGCGTCGAACTGCCAATCGACACGGTCAAACGATTTCTCAGCGTCTGTCCCCAGAAAGAGAGGGAACTCCACTACTGTTCGCTACGTGCAGCAGGTTGAGGACCTTCGTGGTGTTATCTCGGGCTTCCCTGGACGGCACGAACCCCACCTGGTCTAAATGGATCAGGTGTGGGAGGTGGTGTTGCAACCTATTCGCCAAGATCTTCGTGAACAGTTTAAGGTCTATGTTCAGGAGAGAAATCGGGGGGTAGCTCCCGCATTGGGTCGGGTCCTTGCCATCCTTGGGAATCACAGAGATTTGGGCTTGCAGTGTGGTGGCATAGAATGCCTCCCCATAGCCTAGTTCGTTAAATAGTTTTACCATATGATGTCCCAGAGAAGGCAACAGGGTCTTGTAATAGGCAATGGTCAAGCCGTCAGGGCCAGGAGCTTTGCCCGGTTTAGCGCCCTTTAGGGCCTGCTGTAAATCTGTCATGGTGATAGGAGTTTCCAAGCTCTCTCTCGCCTCTTCAGACAGGGAAGGCATTAGGGACACCGAAATGTAGTCCGCAGGCGCGTCTCGTTCAATCGGGGCTTTGTCAAGGTTGTACAGGGAGCTATAGAAGCTTATGAATTCCTGGGTGATCAAATGGGGCATGGATTGTTTCTTCCCCTTGTTTGACATGATACATGGTATATAGGACGCGAGTCGTTGCGATTTCAGTGAGTTGGCCAGCATTCTGCCACATTTATCGCCTGACATGTATGCTTTCTGTCTACAAATTTGTAGCGCCGATTTGGCCTTGAAGCGTAAAATGTCCATCACCTGTGAGCGTACAGTGTCAAGGTCAGCACCCAGTTGTCTAGTGGGGGTCTGTTTGTGGGCGGTCTCCAAGTCATGTAACTTATTAAGAAGTGTGGTCAGTTGCGCCGTGCCTGATGAGTATCCCCCGAACCACCGCTTTGTGAGCCTCCCAGACAACTCAAACAGCACTGTCTGGGGTGGAGTTAGTCCTGAAGTAATGGCCCAGCTCCTCAACCACATCACCCATGACCTCGGAGTCTTGCAGAAGGCTTTCATTGAGCCTCCACACCGCCCTCTGACCATTCATGGGGTCAGACAGGGCATAGGTTAATGTGATCGGGGTGTGATCAGACCAGATGATTAACCCAATGGAGACACTCCAGATCGCATGAAGCTGCCTGTGGGGGTAGTAGGAAATAGTCAATCCGTGAATAGGATTGGTGCGGTTTGGAGAAGAATGTATAGTCCCGCTCTCCTGCGTGTAGCAGGCGCCAGGCGTCTACCATTTGCAAAGAGTGAAGGGTCGTGCCTAAACGTTTACGCAAGTCACGGGTCGTGGATGATTTCCCGGAGGATGTATCCTCGTGCGGGAGCAAAGGTACATTGAGGTCACCCCCCACTATTAAATGGCCCTCCGCAAAGCCGTGGAATTTCTCCAGTTGGTTCTTAAGGAAAACATCCTGGTGCACATTCGGAGTGTATAAGTTTGCGAGGGATACCTTCCTGTCCCCTATCAGACCCTTTAGAAAAAGTAAGCGGCCATTTTTGTCCTTCCGGACATCAAGTAGCCTCCACGGGACTCTGGCAGAAATGAGGATGGAGACACCCCTGGATTTCGCTTCCGTGTACTGAGAATGATAAGCAGTGGGGAAATACCTATTTTTCAGGAGAGGCAGATTGCTGGCTCTAAAATGGGTCTCCTGCAGCATTACCATGTCCGCCTTCATGCGGCGCATGTCTTGCTGCAGCATGCGCCTCTTTTCGGGTGTATTAAGGCCCTTGGAATTTAGTGAGACCACATTGAGTACCTTCATGCCTGTACAGCCGAGGTGGGGGGGGGGGGGGAGAGGGGAAGGATAGGGTGGGAGATGGGGGGAAGGGAGGCAACAGCTTACCTGTAAAATCCTTTTCTTGGAGTACATCACGGGACACAGAGCCACATAGCCATTACATGTGGGTTATAGAGTCTACCTTCAGGTGATGGACACTGGTGTAATCAATTAAACAGGAAGTTCCCTCCCTATATAACCCCTCCCCTACTGGGAGTACCTCAGTTTTTGTAGCAAAGCAATAAGTGTCCCAATATCCCCAAACAAGAGGGGTAAGAGCTCTGTGTCCCGTGATGTACTCCAAGAAAAGGATTTTACAGGTAAGCCGTTATAAAAATCCTATTTTCTTTATCGTACATCACGGGACACAGAGCCGCATAGCCATTACATGTGGGATGTCCCAAAGCAATGCTTACTGAGGGGAGGGAGACACCAACAACGCAGACCGCCATCAGACATGAGGACCTATAATGCTGCCTGCAGCATACTGCGCCAAAAAGCTGCATCCTCTTGCCGTCTTATGTTCACCTGATAGGAATTAGTGAACGTAAGCACAGATGACCAAGTTGCGGCCTTGAAAATCTGCGTCATAAAGGCTTGGAAATGCATTGCGCATAAAGCGCTTACCATCCTGGTAGGGAGCACCCCCACAAAAAAACAGGGGGAATCCTACTCTAAACCACAAGCCTGAATAATAACCTGATGAATCAACCTTAAAAACAGTTGATTTTAGACGCTGCCTGCCCTTTCCTGGTAGCGCCACAACATCAGTTTTCCGAGAGAAGACCATTTTAATAGCGGACCTGAACACTGCCTGCCCATCTAGGGTCTTCTGGCAGCCCAATAAAAACGTCAGCTTATTATATCTGAAACTTTCAGATATGTTTCACTGCTCTCATCTCAATTGAGAGAAAAGCAATAACTTTTCCTTCAGTGAAACAAGGTTTTGAAAAAAGGGAAGGTAAGAATATCAAGATTCAAATGAATACTAGATCCTTCTAGTAAATAAGTTTGGGTGAGGATGAAAAATCGCTCTACTTGTAAGAATTATTGAGTATGGCTCTATATACCAAGAAAGTTGCCAATACTGAAACTCTCTTGGAGGCTACCACAACCAAGAACACCAATTCCCTTGTTAAAGGATGAAGGGAAATATGGTGCATCGGCCCAAGGAGCTGACCCTGTAAGCCGACAAAACTAGAGCCAATCCTTCGAGCACAAGGGCGACCCAACTGGTGGACTTATGCACGTCACCCCTTGTATAACAGCCCGGATCAAAGAGTGAAGTAAGCGACCTTTGGAAACAAGGCCGAGATCGGATCCTTGATATAACTTAAGGCTAGCTCCGTCTCCTTTCCAAATGTAGGAAGGCAGGAATTTTACCTTTGACAAACTTCCACGGATGCCACCATCTGGTTTCACACCAGGAACATGGGCCTTCCAGACCGTAGGATATCTGGTCCTGGAGGCCAGCTCTCTTGTATGAATGAAGGGAATTGCCGCTGATTCTGAAAGCCCCGATCCTCGAGAATGTGGGCTATAATAGCCAGACCATTAATTCACCTGTTGCAAGGCAGGATGTAATACCCCCTGCAAAGTAGGCCTGGACAAGATGTAAGGGACCGTGGGTCCTCTACTACCACCCTTACTGTTCCTGCACCGAGAGGTCGTCAGGGTTATGCCGGAGTAATCAGGCCAGCTTTCGTTCTCCTCTAATGTTGCAAAGAAGCCACAAAAGTCGCGGCACTGGGGGGAGAGACACAACCAGTGACAACTGGTCCCCCCGGATTACAAACACATCTGCCACGATCCTTTATCCTTGACCCCAAGCGGTTCAATTTCTTGTTGAGCCTGGACGCCAATACATCTTATGTACAGGGTACCATTTGTGACATTTGGTCAGGAAAACAGTCGGGTGTAGGGGTCATTCTCCCGGAGACACTTGTTGGCGGCTCCAGCGAATCGCCTGCCAATTCTGCATTTCATGAAATGACGAATGTCAATAGGCAAGGCACAAGCTCCTCCTTGGTAAATTAAGTAAATCAGTAGTATGGCATAGTCTGATTGTACTGACAGAACCAACCTGCCACCTGAACGTTCAGGCCACTAAGCCAGATGCTCCATCGGTAGCTCTAGCCGACAGATAAGGCTCCCTTGGAGCTTGACTACTTCCCCTGGGCCATGGTCTCTTCCTGACCTGGCAAGCCCTTTTAGTTAAGAATCACCAAGAGGAATTCCAGCATATCTCTGGGACCGGGTTCTTTGGATAATGCTAGGTCAAGATCCACTCTTTCTAGGCCAACAAAATACTGTTTATAACAGCCCTGAATAAAATTTAGTATAGGGAACTGTCTTGAATGAAGCCAGCATCTTCCCTAGTGCCTTAATCAAAAGGCCAAAAGTAAGGAACTGTTCCTTGCCGTGACCACATAGACCAGTTTTCTTATAGCGATGGTCTTGTCTGAGGCCAAAAAAAAAACTCCTTTTTGGACTGTGCCAAACATACCCAGCTTCTTGTCAAATGAAAGAATGTATCTTTAGACTGGAATCCCAACCCAGGAGTTCCAGATACTTGACCATGCTGGACACCCTTAGGTCCAGCCATGCTACTGACTGACCCATCAGCAGGAGTTTGCTTTGGTATGCCATTACTGCTATACCCTGGGCCTACAGACCTGCTAGAGGCGGGCCCTAGGACCCTGACAACCCAGGCATGGAGGCTAACCCAAAAGGGCAAGACCACCAACTGGAGATAGTGCTGTTCCCCTGCGAAACGCAGACAACCTCTGCAGACCAAAGTAAATAAACACATATGCAACTGGCTCCCCATATGTGTATGTGGCAAGTGTTAAAGCCATATGCCTCAATGGAAGTGTGTGTACATGGCAGCATGTGTTCCTGGAAGCATGAATTCATATAAATATGTTTTAAGCAAAACATGCATATAGCATGTGTGCTCTGGAACAAGCATCTTGCAAGCAAGCGCTATAAACGTGTTATGCAACAATGTGCAACATGAACCCATGCAGACACGTATTTCTATGCAAACACAAGGAATCCTGTATTGCTTAATTAGGCCGCCATGTGCAACTTTTAAGTAATCATGCATCCTTATGCGATTCAGCATCTTCCATGCGATCAACATCTTATGCATTTTAAGCATTATTGTGCGGACAAGAACCCTTGTGTGACCAAGCACCCCTGTGCGATCCAGCATCCTTATGCACTCAAGCATCTTAATGCGACTTTAGGCATTTCTGTGAAACAAGCCTCTCTATGTGATCAAGTATCCTTGGCGAACAAAATATCCTTGAGTAATCAAGGACTTGGGTGATCGGGTAATCATGTGTGATTCAGCATTTTTATGCCTTCAAGCCTCTATGCGATTCTAGGCATTTCTGTGGAAACAAGCCTCTTTGTGTGACCAAATATCCTTGGGGAAACAAGGACTTGGGTGATCAGGTAATCATGTGTGATTCCAGCATTTTTATGCATACAAGCATCTTTATGTGAACTTAGGCACTTCTGTGGAAACAAGCCTCTGTGTGACCAAATATCCTTGGGCAATCCAGGACGCGGATAATCAGGTAACCATGTGTGATCCAGCATCTTTTTTGCATCCAAGCAACTTTATGCTATTTTCTGTGGAAACAAACCTCTTCTGTGTGACCAAACATCCTTGGGTAATCAAGGATTTGGGTGATCGGGTAACCATGTGTGATCCAGCATTTTTATGCATACAAACGTCTTTATGCGATTTCAGGCCTTTCTGTGGAAACAAGTCTCTGTGTGACCAAATATCCTTGGGTAATCCAGGACTTGAGTGATCAGGTAACTAGCATCTTTATGCACTCAAGCATTTCTATGCAACTCTAACATGCAACACCATACAGACAGAAACATGTATCCTTATGCGATCCACAATAAAACATGCTCCGTTACTTGTTTTTATCCCACATGCATTCCAAACTCATATCTTATGCGGACTGGTAAAGAGGAAGTTATCCTCTGTAGATGTGCGTTTCCTCAATTAAGAGACATTAGCAATGTGTACCAGCAACTGTGCATCCCTCAGATGTGCATTTGGTTAGCCTGAAGCCGACACCAGGCTGAGGACCATATGGAGGTCTTACTAGCCACCTATAGGAAAAACTCTCTGTGACGGTATCGGTATGATATCCCCGTCAAGCATTCCCTCCTCTCCATACAAGAACATCACAGGATCATCCACACATGAGTCAAGACTGAATGCTGGAACCAAGACTGATTTATTGGCAGCTTGCTGCTGGTTATAAATACAGTTTTACAAGCTAAATCCTTAATCAAGGAACAATGGGAGCTCCACCCCCTTTTCACACACTCTGGAGTTTCTCATACAGAATATAGCCAGACAATTCAGAGCCGACCTGAGACACATTTTCTTTAAATAATGACATCAGGGAAGTTAATTACAAGGTGTACAGAACACATTAGCTGGGCAGCCTGGCACCGCATAATGAAGCAATCAGAATACATAACATGAGTCACCTCTAATCACAGTAAACAGGATTAACATCCCTTTGAAATAAGGAGCTAGCTGCAGACGGGTCATTAACATGTCAATAGCTTGTAACACATGAATCCATTTTACCTCTAACCCACAATTTAACCAAGCAGGGAGAATTACACTGACATATCCTTCACACTCTCTTTACACTCTAAGGAGAAGATAGAGGCTTTGGCCAAGTAGGCAGAGGGAAGTTATATGCAGCATGAATCTCTGAAAAGACTGCAGGTGCAATCAGAACCTGTAGGGCTTTTGATAGCTTCTCCTCGTTAGGCTGCAGCTCCTGCCTCCTGTCCTCTGACAGTGAACCTTCATCCCCAGCTCTTCTAATCCCTTTATTTAAGGATTAAAGCAGGAAAAAGGGACACACACCGTTTTTTTGTTTTTTTTTGCTTCTTGTGAGGATGCTGCGAACATAGCAGTTAACCTCTTGTAGAACAAATGTGATGCAAAACACATGCAGAGTGGCTGCAATGTTGGGGGAGGCTGCAGTGCCTGACGGCTCAATCTGTGAGCTGTTTAAGTCTCTACAGGGGAGAATAAGGGGCCACCAGGTTCAGGTGGCGATTCCTTTATATATTCCTACCCCTGACCTTATTCAATGGGGAGACAAAAGTCCCAAGCTAAAAGCAGAGGAGCTTAACCCAGGTGCATCAACAGCTGAACATAATCTGGCAGCAACAATGCCTGCTAATCTGCACAGCTAGATGCTGAGTTGGCGTCTTAGATGAATCTGTATCCAACTCACACAAGGTGCTTACATTTGTGTCCCCCTAGCTTTACAGAGCTCTGACGTCTGGGCCTTTTTGAAGAGCCCTCTCTGCGACTGCACTGAGCATGTGCGACATGGTAGAGCCTGAAGCTGAGGAAGTGGGATGCACAATAGACCAGCTAACACTTAAGCTTCCGTCTTTGGAAAGCATGGTAAGCGAAAACATCAGGCATGTCTTTTACTGCCCATAGTAGTGGAAAAACAGATAAGACTTGCAGCTACTCATGGAAGACAATCCTTTGCATAGCATTAAGGGCTTTTTTTTTTTTTATGTACCAGCCCCTTCAAGGGGAGATATATGGGTACTACAGCCATCCTGTCTGAACAGACATAGTGGCCCAGGCTACATGCCGACTAGGGGAGGTATATGGGTGCCCTGAGCCATCCCGTCTCAGAAGACATAGTGGTTTACATTGCCCATGCATAGAAACATAATATAGGCGAGACCCATAGTCCCCTACAGAAGACCTACTGTCGAACCAAGTCCCGTAGGTCCCTCTCTTACCTTTCCACGCTGCAGGGTATTGCCAAGCAAGAGGCCCAATCTTCCCTTCACCGTGGGTATAGTCCTAGACCTTCAGGGACCGGGGTCCATGGCAGGAACACCACACCCCTGGACCTATATAGCACCCTGGCAGCAGAAAAAACATTTGGTCCATAGAAGGCACAAAGTTCTGGAACCCAGGATCCAGCCCTCCGCAGAGAGGCATTATAGGCAAGTAGCCACTGTTAACATTGAGATAGCACTTTATACGTTTCCACGTATTGATAACCAGGTAGCACTTCACTGTACATTTACAAAAACATCACCTGTGTGCCGTCCTCTGGATGAATGACTGCAGTGGAAACCGCAGCATTGTCCGTTTAGATGTACCAATAGATATAAATATACAAACTGAAGCCAAACTCTAGGAATACATCATAACCAGTTTTGGGATAAAGGTTTTATATAAATAAAAAGCATATTTTCTCATCTCCGATACATCCTGCTGGATGTATCAGAGAAAAGCAGAGACTAAGCTGGATCACCAGACGAAAACAAAGCCCAAAAAAAAAATGAATACAGCCATCATATACAAGAATTTTCTGCAATATAAAGGTTTGCGTTTAATACTACCTTAACCACTTGCTGATCACATTACACATACGTGAAAGGGATGGATATTGTGTTCCTGCAACAGGGACTAAAATGTATCTCTTCCCCTAGTAAAAGCAGCACACTTAGTAAAACACAAAATTGCCCTAGATGTGTAACCCCTTCCCAGCCAGTGTCATTAGTACAGTGACAATTTTTAGCACTGATCACATTTAGTTTTACACTTTAGTCAGTGTGATTGCACACTGCAATATTTCAATCGCGCTACAAAAAAAAACAAACACACACACACACACACACACACACAGCTCTGGTAACACTTTCTACTGACCTGAAACTAGGGTTGTCCCGATACTAGTATCGGTACCAATAACCGAGCATTTGCCCAAGTACTTGTACTCGGGCGAATGCTCCGATGCTTCACCCGATATCTGGACAGTCAGCGGTGATCAGTGGTGTGGGGGGGGGGGGGGTTACAAGCACCGATCACCGCTGACTAGGGATGCACCGAAATGGAAATTTCAGAACCGAAACGAAACCGTAATAAAAAAATTCAGTCAGAAACCGAAACTGAATTTTCTTTGTTTTCCCCTTATTTCAATTATTTGGCGGCAATCGATGTGGCAATAATAATTGATGGGCACAGTGGCGGCGTGCGATGGGCACAGTGAGGCTGCAATTAATGTTTTTTTTGGTAGTCAGATAAGGCAAGCATGGCTCAATAACACAAACGTTTTTTATTATTGAGCAATGCTTGCCTTATCTGACTACCAAAACAAATATCAATTGCAGCCTCAGAGTCGGTTCACACTAGGGAGACACGACTTCCAGCGCGACTTTCAGAGGCGACTCCGACACGACTTGAACATGAACCACAGGGCGATCTGGGGCGATTTACAACACAACTACAAGTCGTCTCCAGGACAGGAGACTTTCCAGTGGCCAATAAAACAATCAGCTCTGGGAGAGGGAGGGGGAGGAAGGGGGGCAGGAGAGGTTTGCCTGAGAAATGTATGTTATCTTCCTGGAAAGTCGCTTCAGTTAAGACAGTGATCCGACTTCTGAGGCGACTTCCATTGAAATCAATGGGTATAAATCGCCTACAAGTCGGATTGAAGTAGTACAGGAACCTTTTCTGAGGTCGGATCGCCTTGAGTCGTGTGTATTAACACTGCTCCCATTCACTTCCATTGAATTTCTCTACAGCGCGACTTGGGACGACATGAAGTCGGATTGCAAGTCGCCTCAGTGTGAACTGGCTCACTGTGAAAAAAGTGGCAGATTTTTTTTTACATAGTCACTCACCTCAGTTAGTTAACCGTGTGCCTGTGCCCCACCCCCCTCCCCCAAAACATGGGACGAACTAGCCATTTAACAGATTGCTCCTAGTCCTAACAGGTTTTGTACACAACTTAAGTTAGTACTGCTTACTTTTTAAGTGGAGGTTCCTCCTAGGCAGGCAGTGTGATGTGACTCAGTCTCAGGCTGGTGATGATCCGACACAGCTCCCTGCGCGCTCCGAGTCCTCCCTCGCCTCCGGCCGTGACGTCACGCCGCTGGACTAAACCAAGAGACTCCCCCATAGGGGGGGGGCGGGGGGGAGTCCAAACAACAGGTGATACGTCTTGCTAGGACAAGGTCTGGTGGCCAGCTTGTGGGTCTACATATATTGATATGAACATTGCCTCCCCCCCTCCTAGTAAAAAATGGCATCACCTAGGGCTGAAACTAATCGATTATGAAAATTGTAATCGATTAATTTCATAATCGATTAATCGGCCAGTAATATAATGGGGTTAAAAAAACTAAAATTAGCCTTTTATAGTTCAGAAAAGCAAATTGCTACTGTAAATATTACTTTCACTGTCCCACAGGAAAAAATTAACCCCTTACAGTAGCGATTATTTGCTCTTTTTGCACTTATTTTTTGTTTTTTTAACCCCCATTATGTTACTAAAACATCTCAGGCCGGGTCACACCTCTGTTTTTTGGTGCTTTTTGCAGAAACACACTACAGTTAATTTACATGTTTTCCTATGGGACACATTCACATCCATGATTTTTCTTTCAGCTGCTGGGTATTTGGAAAGGGCAAGGAGTTTTTAACCACTACCCGACGGCCGTACGACTTTATACGGCCGCGGGGTGGTTCTGAATCTCTAACAGGCCGTAAAAACACGGCCTGCGCGCGCATCCAGCGGCGCGGGCGCGTCCCGGCGGCGCGCGCTCGCCGCATCGCTGAGATGCCGATGCGAGTGCCTGGCGGCTATGATGTCCGCCAGGGGATCGGCGGCTACAGGGACAAGGACGTGGAGCTCTGTGTGTAAACACAGAGATCCATGTCCTGTCAGGGGAGAAAGGAGACCGATCTGTGTCCCTTGTACATAGGGACATAGATCGGTCACCTCCCCCAGTCACCCCCCCCTCCACCTACAGTTAGAACACAATTTAGGGTACACATTTAACCCCTTCCTCACCCCCTAGTGTTAACCCCTTCAATGTCAGTCACATTTATACAGTGATTAGTGCATATTTATAGCACTGATCGCTGTATAAAATGTGAATGGCGCCAAAAATGTGTCAAAAGTGTCCGATGTGTCCGATGTGTCCGCCATGTCGCAGTCACGAAAAAAAATGCTGATCACCGCCATTAGTAGTAAAAATAAAAATAAATTCCGTCCCCTATTTTGTAAGTGCAATAACTTTTGCGCAACCAGACGCTTCTTGCGATTTTTTTTTTTTTTTTTTTTCCAAAAATATGTAGAAGAATACGTATCGCCTAGACTGAGAATTTTTTTTAAAAAACATGGGCCATTTATTATAGCAACAAGTAAAAAAATATTGTTTTTTACTCAAAATTGTCGCTCTATTTTTGTTTATAGCGCAAAAAATAAAAACCGCAGAGGCGATCAAATACCACCAAAAGAAAGCTCTATTTGTGGGGAAAAAAGGACGTCAATTTTGTTTGGGAGCCACGTCGCACGACCGCGCAATTGTCAGTTAAAGTGACGCAGTGCCACAAGCTGAAATTTCACCTGGTCAGGAAGGGGTATATGTGCCCAGTAAGGAAGTGGTTAATGCAAAACGGGGCTATTTTGTTTTTTTTTAGTTCAATATACTTCAATGGAGAAGCTGCAGAAAAGCATGCAATGTGTATTTGCAGCAATTTGTGTTTTGTAATCTGCCCAACAACAAATTGGCCCCAGAAATTTTTAAAATGCATTTTTTTTTTTTTTTAAGGCCATTATCCGATTAATCGATTAACCACTTCCCGACCTCCGCATGTAAATGTACGTCCACAATATGGCACGTACAGGCACATGGGCGTTAATGTACGTCCTTGCCTATTAGCGGGTGGGGGGTCCGATCGGGACCCCCCCGCTACATGCGGCGGTCGGGTTCGCTCGGGGAGCAATCCGGGACCACGGCGCGGCTATTTGTTTCTAGCCGCTCCGTCGCGATCGCTCCCCTGAGCTGAAGAACGGGGAGAGCCGTATGTAAACACGGCTTCCCCGTGCTTCACTATGGCGGCGCATCGATCGTGTCATCCCCTTTATAGGGGAGACTCAATCGATGACATCAGTCCTACAGCCACACCCCCCTACAGTTGTAAACACACACTAGGTGTACCCCAACTCCTACAGCGCCCCCTGTGGTTAACTCCCAAACTGCAACTGTCATTTTCACAATAAAGAATGCATTTTTAATGCATTTTTTGCTGTGAAAATGACAATGGTCCCAAAAATGTGTCAAAATTGTCCGCCATAATGTCGCAGTCACGAAAAAAAATTGCTGATCGCCGCCATTCGTAGTAAAAAAAAAAAAAATGTATAAAAAAAATGCAATAAAACTATCCCCTATTTTGTAAACGCTATAAATTTTGCGCAAACCAATCGATAAACGCTTATTGCGATTTTTTTTACTAAAAATAGGTCGAAGAATACGTATCGGCCTAAGTTCAAGTCCCAAGCACATAGGTGACTTAATGGGGGTGGGGATGCGATGCAAACAAGTTGCCCCCTGCAAAAAGGTTTGGATCAGTGAATTGGAGGCCATGGTCCTTTGGAAGAATACTGATCGGGTCAAAACATGACCTCTGATTGTACTGTACTCAAAGCCAATGTCTTCACCTGACTGGGAGAATTTTCTCTTTTCTACAATCACGTATTTCCATGGATGCCATTTTTGGCTTCACACCAAGCAATACAAGTCTTCCAGACCATATGCTAGATCTTCCTAGTGACAGCTTTTCTAGCATTTCACTAGGATAGACATCACGGTCCTTTAACACCCTGGCTTCAATAGCCATGCTGTAAAATTTAGAGGCTGTACATTTGGGTGGAATATAGGACCTTAAGACAGTAGATCGGGGCGCCGTGGAAGCGGCCATGGCCTGTCTTGTTAGTCTCACAATCTCCGGGGACCAGGGGCTTCTGGGCCAGGCTGGTGCCACCAGAACAACTGAACTCCACTCTCCAAACCCTGCACAACAAATGAGGAAGGAGAGGGACCGGAGGGAAAGCATAAGCCAGGGAGTGCATCTGCTCCGATTGCCAGAGGATCTTTTGTTCAGGACACAAACTGCATTAGCCTGTTTAACCTGGATGCCAGTAGGTCGCCCTCTGGCCATCCCAAACTTGGCAAATTCCCTGGAACACCCGAGTGTAGGGACCATTCCCCGGGCAGATCTGCTGGTGGCTGATCATTCTACCTTCCAGTTCTCTACTCCCCGGAATATGGACTGTCTGTAGTTCACCTCCTTCAGAGCTGAACAACTCCTGGTACCGCCTTGGTTGTTTATATGGGCCAACACAGTGGCATTGTCGGACTGAACCCTAATAGGGTAGTCCTGAAGCTTCACCGTCCATGACTGTAGGGCCAGTCGTACTGCCCCCAACTACAAGACTTAGATGGGCAGGATCTGTTCTGTTCTTGACCATTTCCCTTGAGCCCCTCTAGGGTCGCTCCCCAGCCTGAGAGACTGGCATCTGTAGTCAGTACTCTCTAAAATGACTAAGAGGATTTTACCTTTGGCAGGTACTGATCCTGCAACCACCAGTTTAGGCTCAAACGTGGGATCTCTGGACCTGGCCACGAACCTTGACACCTTGCGATTGAGGCGAGAAGCCAGGAGATCCACATCCGGTGTGTCCCATCTCCTGCAAAGGAGTTGAAACACTTGGGTAGTTCGCCTGCCAGTTTTCTACTCCCGGAATGTAGACGGCCGACACGTTTTTCACCCACCGCAGGATGTGAGCGACCTCGCCGAGCTCAGTGTTGCCCTGATGGTTGAAATAAGCCACCGCCATGGCGTTGTCTGACTGGATCCCGATTGGGCGACCTTGCAACCTCTTCAACCACGAGAAGAGGCACAGCCTGATCGCCCGAAGTTCCAGGACATCGATCGGCAGACAGCATTCTTCCAGAGTCCAGCGACCCTGGGCCGACTAGACCCCCCCCCCCCCCCCCCCCAACCTGTGAGGCTGGCATCCGTGGTAATCACCTTCCACTGGAAGGGGAGAAACTACTTCCCGGACCTGAAGAGCCGGGGATCTCAGCCACCAATTCAGAGAGACTGACTAGGTAACCTACCTGAATCTGAAGATCCAGAGAGAACGGAGATTTGTTTCATTTGGACAGGATCTCCCTCTGCAATACGAGTGTGGAATTGGGCATACAGTACCGCCTTGAAGGAGGCTACCATGAGGCCCAGGATTCGCATTAAAAAACGGAGCGACAACCATTTTCGGGATGCCAACAGCTTCACCGCAGACTGGAGTGTCTGCAATTTTTTTCCAAGGGAAGGAAGACCCTCGCCTCCGAGGAGTCCAGAATCAACCCTAGGTATTCCAAATGCCGAGTCAGTACCAGGACCGACTTCTGGATGTTCGGTACCCAACCGAATTCTCAGAGGGTCTGGCTGGCTATAGACACATCTACCTCCAATTCGGAGCCAGAAGCTGCTCTCAGAAGTAGATAGTCCAAGTAGCCCACGATGGCAATGTCTCGCTGTCTCAAAGCTAAAATAAGGGCGAGCACGTTGGTAAAAACTCTTGATGCTGACGCAAGCCCAAAAGGGAAGAGACACAAACTGATAGTGGTCCTTGCCGAAAAACGTAAATAACGCAGAAACCTCTGGTGTCCGATGCAAAATAGAAACATGCAAGTATGCGTCCTTGACGTCCAAGGATGCCAGAAAGTCCCCCGGATGGAGCGCAGCCCCAACCGAATGAATTGATTCTATACGGAACTTTCGTACACTTACAAAGGCATTCAGGGCTTTGAGGTCCAAGATTGTGGTACCGAAGGGCAGAGTCCGTACAAACAGATTCAAATAAAATCTCTGAAACCTCTCATCCCGGAGAACAGGTAAAAATTACCCCGTAACTCAGCAAGTCTTGCACTGCCCCCAATAGGGCAGACCGACGAGCCGAAAGTAGAGGGAAATTTGAGAGAAAGAATCTGTTCGGCACACAGGAAAGAAACTCGATCTTGTACCCCGAAGTGACCACCTTGCAGACCCATTGGGTGGGAGCAGGGAGGTCCACCGAGCCGTGAACCTGCAAAGCCATCCCCCCCGCACCCATGAGTCGGGCAGGGGCAAAACTTCATGCGGTGGCCGGTTGCCAGCTTACGCACCCAGGGAACCTTCTGTCCCCCGTCGAGCCTGTGTCAGCCTGAAAGGGTCTACCCGCTGACCCTGACTGACGAAAATACCGCTTCTGTGTGGAAAAGGAAGGGCCCGGCTTATCGTGCAGCTCCTTCCCCTTGGTGGACTGAGGGAGGAGAGTGCTCTTACCTCCAGTGACATCCTTAATAATGTCGTCCATCGAGGTACCAAAAAGTCTCCCACCTTTGAAGGATAAATCTGCCAGAGCTTTTTTGGACGCTTGGTCAGCAGACCAGCATTTCAGCCAAATCAGGTGGCGCAATACCACCGTAGATAGAGGCTCTGGAGATCAAGGGGGCCGCAGTCAAAGTGGCATCAGACATATACGAGGCCCTAGACCAACTGGTTCAGCCAGTCTTACACACTCCAATGGGAGCTGATGCTAGTCCACAGTCTGGTGCAAAATCTTTGCCCATTCAGCGAGACTGAGACACCAGAGTTGCAGCCAAAATAGGTCGCAACGCAGACCCCAGCATGGTAAACATGGAGCGGGTCACCGTCTTGGACCTCTATCAGTATGGTCCTTGAAAGCAGAGGTCCCTTCCACAGGGAGTGGTTACCTTATTCAACCGAGCGACCGGGGAGGGGGTCAACCACCAGAGAAGCCCATGTTTTCAAGAGGCTGTCCTCAAAAGGATAACGGATCGCCAGGCGCTGAGGGATCACAAATGACTTCTGCAGCGTTTTCCCATTCCTCATCTATGAACTTATCAAAGAAGGAAACATAAGGAAAAACGTTTTCAGAGCGGTCCAATTTGTGCAACCCAAAAGGAGACTGACCTCTCTATGGATGCCTCAGCTGCACCATCCAGCTTAAGAGAATCCCTCACAGCATTAATAAGCGCACCGACAAGTTCCCTGTCCTGCACGGACCCAGGCGAGGGGTCTTCCTCACAAGGAAGGTCCTGGTCCACATCCTCTGACAACCCAGAAGCGCGGTCCTGTGCCGCAGCTAGGCCCGTGTCTGAGTCAGAGCACGCACGTTGCTTCCACCCTGGCAACAAATGATTCCAGGACTGCCAACAAAGCGTTGAGATGGGAACAGCAGGGGCACCAGCTGCCACTTCTGACATGTTTGGGGGAAGGAGGACCAGAGCAGAGAGCCAGTGCTGCTCATCCTGGTGAACTGGCAAGCACCAGCAGCCTAGTACATCCAGCACTGCAGCAACACTTTGTGATGTGGAGAGTCCCATAAGTGCCGTTCAAGCTGGTGAGGCAGCTAGCAAAAGTAGTGTCCCGCTGCCACCAAGACAAAAAAAAAAAAAAAGACAGGCCGTCAAGCCCATAGTCCCCTTCCCGCTGCATTTGCTGATCGGAATTAGGAGCCCACCACTTTTGCCGCACCTGTACATCCCCCATTCACTGGCCAATCCAAAATTCAGGTGGAAACAGTTTCATTTAATTTGCTGTTTTTTCCACAGAAGATCTATTGTGGACCAAAGCAATTTTTTACTGGTCAATTCATCGCTGCTAATCCCCAGTTGACCCTTACCAGAGATTGAAAACCCATTACGATTTCTGAATTTAAGATCTTCATGGGCCTATTCCTCCTCATGGGCATAACTAAAAAGAGCGAGTTGTAGTCATATTGATCCACTGACCCAATTCACCATATGCCAGTGTTCTCTGCTTGCATGACCAGGACACGATACGATACGATACGATACAAGCAGATCTTGCAGTTTATGCATTTCAATGACAAACTCTGTCGTCCTCGGTGGTGACCCTGGATTTGATTGGCTCTACAAAATTCGACCCCTCGTAAACCACTTCAACCAACAGTTTGCAGCCTTGTTTACTCCTGATAAAGTTGTCTGCGATAAGCCCCTGAATAAATTTTATTTAAAAGATATGGGGTCAAGGTGTATAAGCTCTGCAACAGGCTATACATATAGTTTTATGGTTTACAAGGGAAGAGATAGTCACGTGGACCCGGAAAACTTCCCAGACTACATAGGGAGCACTGGTAAGATTAAGGGCGACACCAAGTCGCACACAGTCGGAAAGGGGTACCACTTATATTACGGACAAATATTACACAAGTGTGCCACTTTAGTCATCTTTTTGATTGTGGAATTGGCGCATGTGGCACCGTGCAATCTAATCGCTGGGATATACCCCAAAGGCTTGTAGAGTCCAGACAGGGAGAGAGCCTGCTTGAGATGTAATAATTTGCTCGCAGTGAAGTGGAGGGATAAGCGGAATGTTTTTGTTCTGTCCTCCTTTCACGCAAATACGACAGCCCAAATTCCTACAGTGACTAGTGTTGGAGAAACCATCTGTGTCCACAAATACAACCTTAACATGGAAGGGGTGGACCTCAATGACCAGTTGTTGGCACTGTACCCAATTGCCCGCAAGGCCAGACGCTGGTACAAAAAAAAAGTCTGTATATTTATTCCAATTGGCCCTGCTGAACACTTAAGTGCTATAACAAAGCTTCAGGATAAACTAGATCCCTCCTAAAACAACCCTTCTGTTTCCAGACGGTAGTGTGGCCCAACTTCCCAACGTAAATGGAGAGAGTCAGCTGCATGAGGCATTTTCTGCATGTCCTCCTTGGTACCCCTGCCCAAACACCCCAAAGAAGATGTGTCTGACGGAAGCACGGATTTAGGCAACCTAGTCGGTGACCGTTTCAAACACTACCACACACACACTAGTGGAGTATTAGTAACATTTTGAGAGACCCTAATCTGGAATGTTTAGTTAGTTTATACCAGTGGTCTCAAAGTACCGGCCCGCGGACCAGTTATAAATGGCCCGCAGGCAGGGCAGAAGTGGGGGGCGCTATTTGGTGGTGAGCCGTTGGTATTACAAGTTATTACCACCAGATGTGAGCTGGCGCCATCTGGTGGTGGACGTTGGTATTACAAGTTAAGCATTACAAGTTAAACAGCAATTCTAATGTAATTTTACACTATTTTCACTGCCATCTTCTTCCCTCTAATTAGAACCCCCAAACATTATATATATTTTTTATCCTAACACCTTAGAGAACAAAATGGCGATCGTTGCAATACTTTGTTACGCCGTATTTGCGCAGCGGTCTTACAAGCGTACTTTTTTGGGAAAAAATTTCACTTTTTTTAATTAAAAAATAAGACAACAGTAAAGTTATCCCCATTTTTTTAAATATTATGAAAGATAATGTTACGCCGAGTAAATTCATACCCAACATGTCACGCTTCAAAATTGCGCCCGCTTGTGGAATGCCGACAAACTTTTTTACCCTTTAAAATCTTCATAGGCGACGTTTAAAAAAATCTACAGGTTGCATGTTTTAAGTTACAGAGGAGGTCTAGTGCTAGAATTATTTCTCGCTCTACCAATCACGGCGATACCTCACATGTGTGGTTTGAACACCGTTTACATATGCGGGCGCTGCTCACGTATGTGTTCGCTTCTGCGCGCAAGCTCGTCGGGACGGGGTGCGTTTTCTGGCTCCTAACTTTTTTAGCTGGCTCCTAGATTCCAAGCAAATTTGTCAAACCCTGACTTACACCAGTGCAGGTGGTAATAATGCGCTCGCTGACACCAGTGCTGGGGGTTAATAATGTGTTCGCTGACACCAGTACTGTTGTTTTTGAAGTTTGAAAGTTTGCATGCGGCCCCCCATGGGATATGGAAACTTGTCTTGTGGCCCTCAGGTAATTTGAGTTGGAGACCCCTGGTTTATACCTATAAAAAAAAAAAAAGTGCAAAAAATATAAAGCCAAGAGAGTTGCTTTCATTTTTCTTCTCTCTATTGTTCTCTATCCATGGTAGTATATCTATTCTTCCTCTATTGTTGCTGCATTTTAAAGGTATGTCTTGGGCCCCTTTCACAAGGACGGATAGAATTTCGCTTTTAGCTGCAGATTCTACTGCAGCTAGAAGCACACAATGCTTTCCTATGACACCCTTCACACACCTGCGGTTTTGTGCGAATAGAAAATAGGATTTTTGTACTCACCGTAAAATCCATTTCTCCGAGTTCATGGCCGGACACAGCAGCCTTTGACCTTAGGGTTATATTCCCTTCCTTTAGGAGCGTTTAGGCAGAGAAAAAAAATAAAAAAATAAATAAAAAATAAAAAAGCACTTTAAGTGTTAACACATTCCTCAGTGCAGCTCCTCCCAGGGGGTGTGGCCCCCCAGGTATAACCCACACCCTGCTCTAGCAGCCTCAGTTCGTAACAAGCAGTACAAACAAAGGAGGGGTGGGTGCTGTGTCCGTCCATGAACTCAGAGAAATGGATTTTACAGTGAGTACAAAAATCCTATTTTCTCTTCCGTTCATGGACGGACACAGCAGCCTTTGACCTTAGGGGCGTCCCCAAGCAGTGTCCAAAATTTCGAGGGGTGGGAAAAAACACAGCAATCAAGCTTACACCCCAAACAAAAACCGGAGTTACTCAACAGAGGAACTCCAACCTAAAACTGCCGCCTGTAACACCTTGCGGCCGAAGGAGGCATCAGAAGATGCACCCACATCCACCTTGTAAAACTTTGAAAAGCGAGGACCGACGACCAGGTCACCGCCCTACACACCTGTAATATAGAGGCTTGATGTCGGAAAGCCCAAGAGGCACCGATCGCCCTGGTCGAATGCGCCGTAACCTGAAAGGGAGGCGCCCGCCCCTTCAGGGCATAGGCCTGAAGCACAACCTGTCAGATTCACCTAGAAATGGTGGCCGACAAGACCGCCAGATCCTTTTCAGGACCCGATACTGACACAACCAGTGAATCCAACTTCCGGAACAGAGCCGTAGCAGATAAATACACACGAAGAGCCCGAACCACATACTGGGAATGTAAAGTGGCCTCCTTCGGGTTCTTCGGCTGAGGACATAAGGATGGAAGAACAATGTCCACATTAACGTGAAAGGCCGAAACGACCTTTGGGAGAAAAGAAGGCTGCGGTCGCAGCACCACCTCATCCTCATGGATGACTAAGTAGGGAGCCTTGCGGGACAAGGCCGCCAATTCAGACACCCGTCTGATCTATGTAATAGCAACCAGAAAAAAACACCTTTTGTGACAGTCAACAAAGGGAACTTCCGAACGTCCTCAAAAGGGAGCATCTTGAAGCACCGAGAGGACCAAATCCAAGTCCCATGGGAGCAGTGGAGGGTGCAGAGGAGGGGCCACATGCTGGACCCCCTGCACAAACGAGCGCACCAAGGGGTGCGCTGGCAATGGTCGCTGAAAGTAAAACAGCAAGAGCTGAAATCTGACCCATAACCGCACTCAAGGCGAGAGCCTGATCCACTCCCCGCTGTAAAAAAACAGCAGAATCCTAGACACCACGTATGCACGGGGGTGCCAGTTCATCTCTGCACATAGAGACGCAGGTCTTCCACGTACGATGGAAAATCCTTACGTGAAGTAGACTTCCGTGCACACAGCATGGTAGAAACCACCGAGCTTGACAGGCCCCGGTCCTACAACACCTGGCTCACAACAGCCACGCCGTTAAAGCCAGCGACTGAAAAACAGGATAGAAGATCGGACCCTGCGACAGAAGATCTTCTTTCAGGGGTAGACGCCAGGGGGCGTCTGCCACCAGACGCACCAGGTCCGCGTACCAGGAGCGGTGCGGCCAGCCTGGAGCGCAACAGGATTGTTGGAATCCCTACGGCTTCCACTCCGCGCAGCAGGCATGGGAAAAGCTACCAAGGACGGAAGGCGTAAATTAGGCGTTAGGGACCCCAAGGCGCCACCGACGCGTCCGCCCACGGGTCTTTCAACCTGGCCACGAACCGTGGCCCCTTCCGATTGAGAGGGGACGCTAGAAGGTCCACGTCTGGAGTGCCCCACTTTAGGCACAGGCTGTGAAACACCTCCGGGTGAAGGGACCATTCACCTTGGTCTGGCTTTTGGCGACTCAGGTAGACCTGCCAATTCCGAAAACCCCCGGAATGTACACGGCCGACAGAGCCGGAACGGACCTGTCGGCCCACCGAAAGATGTGCGCGACCACCGTCGCCGCAGCTGAACTCCGTGTGCACCCCTGATGGTTGACGTACGCCACGGCCGTGCCGTCGGACTGGATCCTGACCGGCCGGTACTGCAGATCCAGGGACCACCTGGCAAGGCACGGCTTGATCGCTCGGAGCTCCAGAACATTGATCGGCAGGCGGGACTCCTCCTGAGTACAGCGCCCCTGGGCTGACTGGGTGCCCAAAACGCCCCCTCCCCCCCCAACCGGAGAGGCTGGCATCCGTCGTGACCACTGTCCAGCGGCACGGTAGAAAAAAAGACTACCCAGTCCGAAGCACCGGAGACGTCAGCCACCACACCAGGGAAGACTTGACCAGATGGCTCAACTGAATCTGGTAATCCAGAGAAGACGGGAGCTTGTCCCAACAAAACAGAATTCCCTTCTGTAGCTCCCTGGTGTGGAATTGAGCATACGGGACCGCCTCGCAAGAGGCCACCATCAGACCCAGAACCCTCATGCAGAATCGGAGACGGCCACTTCTGGGCCGACAACTGCTGCACAGCAGACCAGGTATTCCAGTCTCTGGGACGGAACCAACACTGACTTCTGGATATTCAGAAGCCAGCCAAACTCTTGGAGTCTGGCACGTGATAGACACGTCCTCCTCTAACCCTGAGCCTGAGAAGCTCTCAGGGGAAGGTCATCCAGATATCCCACGATAGCGATGTGTCAACACTTAAAGTGCTTTTTTTCTGCCTAAACTCTCCTAAAGGAAGCAGATATAACCCTAAGGTCAAAGGCTGCTGTGTCCGTCCATGAACGGAAGAGAAAATAGAATTGAATGCATCTAGGTGCGATCTGGTGCAGCCATCGGCACATACACGCAGGCAAATCGCAGTGCACTATGTCAGCTGCGTTTGGTATGAATCTTGAGGGGAAACTCCATGCCAAATTTTAAATAAAAAAACCTGCATGGGTTCCCCCTCCAAGAGCATACCAGGCCCGTACACTGAAAAAACTGAAGGAAATCACTCAGTATTTTTTTTTTTGTACAGTGACCATTTTTTTTTAAGCCTGTCGATCGGCGGCACACGCAGCAACCCCCCCCGCTTCTCAGTATTTATTTTTATGTCCGGCAGACGAATCCACCCTCAACCGCCCCCGCCGAAGTGTATGTTGGGTGATCGGCGCCCCCCCCCCCCCGCTTCTCAACTTATTGTTCGATGTCAGTGTCTTTTCTAAATCGGTGGCACCAAGACCTCCCCCCCCCCCCCGCCCATCTACTTTTAATGAGCGCTGTCATTGATTGATTTACTTTCTATTTGTATTGATTTTCATTTACTTTCAGCGGCACCCACCCGCCCCCCCCCCCCCTTTAGCAACTTTTAATGTGCGAGGTCAGTGTAATTTATATTAGATGATCGGCAATGTCATTGAATGCAATTTACTTTCAGCGATCGGCGGCCTGAAGTTTTATAAGTTGTCGTTGCAATGTCATTGTCAAATATATGCGATAAACGGCCCCCCCCCCCAGCTTGTGAACCTTTTAATGCAGGGCTTGACAAATCCCGGGCGCCAGGTCGCCATGGCGACTAGAAATAGGGTCCTGGAGACTTGGCTTGGAAGGGGGGCAAAAATTGTGAGCTGGCGCCATCTGGTGGTGAGCCGTTGGTATTACAAGTTATTACCACCAGATGTGAGCTGGCGCCATCTGGTGGTGGCCGTTGGCATTACAAGTTAAACAGCAATTCTAATGTAATTTTTCACTATTTTCACTGCCATCTTCTTCCCTCTAATTAGAACCCCCAAACATTATATATATTTTTTATCCCAATACCCTAGAGAATAAAATGGCGATCGTTGCAATACTTTGTCATGCCGTATTTGCGCAACCGTCTTACAAGCGCACTTTTTTGGGAAAAAAATTACACTTTTTTGAATTAAAAAATAAAACAGTAAAGTTATCCCCATTTTTTTTTTATATTATGAAAGATAATGTTACGCCGAGTAAATTCATACCCAACATGTCACGCTTCAAAATTGCGTCCGCTCGTGGAATGCCGACAAACTTTTACCCTTTAAAATCTTCATAGGCGACGTTTAAAAAAAATCTACAGGTTGCATGTTTTGAGTTAGAGGAGGTCTAGGGCTAGAATTATTGCTCTCGCTCTACCAATCGCGGTGATACCTCACATGTGTGGTTTGAACACGGTTTACATATGCGGGCGCTGCTCATGTATGTGTTCACTTCTGCGCGCAAGCTCGTTGGGACGGGCGCGTTTTCTGGCTCCTAACTTTTTTAGCTGGCTCCTAGATTCCAAGCAAATTTGTCAACCCCTGTTTTAATGGGTCATGTCATTGATTGTCATTTACTTTCAGCGATCAGCGGCAGCCGCCGGACCTTGCCGAATTTAAATCTCCCATGTGCAGGAGTGACGTCATCGCCGCTCCAGCCAATCACATCGCTGGAGCGGCGATACCCGGAAGACACGCCGAAGCAAGAGGATTTCTCGCTCGGCGTGAACCAGGTAAGTTTTACACACCTCGTTCCGAGGTAAGTATTTCATAATGAGCTAATATGCGGTGCATATTAACTCATTATGACTTTTGCCTTGCAGGAGAAAAAAAAAAAAAATATTTTGATGCAGGTTTACAACCGCTTTAAGATGGCCACGGTCTAATGCTAGTTTTAGGGCTGAAACAACTAATCGATTAATCGACAACTAATCGTTTATGAGATTAATCGGCCAGTAACATAATGGGGCTATAAAAAAACCCAAAATTTTTTTTTAAAAATTAGCCCTTTTATAGTACAAAAAAAAGCAAATTGCTACTGTAAATATTACTTTTACTGTCCCACAGTAAAAAAAAATGAACCCCTTACAGTAGCCATTATTTGCTCTTTTTGTACATTTGTTTTTTTTAACGCCATTATGTTACTAAACATCTCAGGCCTGGGTTCACACACCTGTTTTTTGGTGCTTTTTGCAGAAACACACTACCAGTTCATTTACATGTTTTTCTATGGGGCACGTTCACATCCATGATTTTTTTTTCAGCTGCTGCGCATTTGGAAAGGGCAAGGACCATTTAATGCAAAACGGTGATATTTTTTGGTTCAATATACTTTAATGGAGAAGCTGCAGAAAAGCATGTAATGTGTTTTTTGCGGCAATTTGTGTTTTGCAATCTGCCCAACAACAAATTGGCCCAAATTTTTTTTTAAATGCCTTTTTTTTTTTTTTTTTAGGGCCATTATCCGATTAATCGAAATAATAAATCGGCTACCAACTAATCGATTATGAAAATAATCGTTAGTTGCAGCCCTAGCTAGTTTATAAACTTTCAAAATGCTGTAATAACCTAACAAAACGGACCTTAGTTTACAGACTAACTTCACTAGAATACATTAAGCTTGTGTATTATAAGGGTAATTTTATTTAAAAAAAAAAAGTGTAATTTCGGCCGGAGTTCCACTTTAACCCCTTCCCGACCGCCGCATGTACATATACGTCGGCAGAATGGCACGTACAGGCACATTGGCGTACCTGTACGTCCCTGCCTAGACGTGGGTCGGGGGTCCGATCGGGACCCCCCCCCCCCACGACTTGCGGCGGTCGGGTCCCCTCGGGGAGCGATCCGGGACGACGGCGCGGCTATTTGTTTATAGCCGCTCCGTCGCGATCGCTCCCCGGAGCTGAAGAACGGGGAGAGCCGTGTGTAAACACGGCTGCCCCGTGCTTCACTATGGCGCTGCATCGATCGAGTGATCCCCTTTATAGGGAGACTCGATCGATGACGTCATTCCTACAGCCACACCCCCCTACAGTTGTAAACACACACGCAGTGTACACCAAATCCTACAGCGCCACCTGTGGTTAACTCCCAAACTGCAACTGTCATTTTCACAATAAAGAATGCAATTTAAATGCATTTTTTGCTGTGAAAATTACAATTGTCCCAAAAATGTGTCAAAATTGTCCGAAGTGTCCGCCATAATGTCGCAGTCACGAAAAAAAAAAAAAAAAAAAAATAAATCGCTGATCGCCGCCATTAGTAGTAAAAAAAAAAAAAAAATTAATAAAAATGCAATAAAACTATCCCCTATTTTGTAAACGCAAACCAATCGATAAACGCTTATTGCAATTTTTTTTTACCAAAAATAGGTACAAGAATATGTATCGCCCTAAACTGAGGGAAAAAAAATTAGATATGTTTTTGGGGGATATTTATTATAGCAAAAAAGTAAAAAATATTGTTTTTTTCAAAATTGTCGCTCTATTTTTGTTTATAGCGCAAAAAATAAAAACCGCCGAGGTGATCAAATACCACCAAAAGAAAGCTGTTTGTGGGGAAAAAAGGACGCCAATTTTGTTTGGGAGCCACGTCGCACGACCGCGCAATTGTCTGTTAAAGCGACGCAGTCCCGAACTGTAAAAACACCTTGGGTCTTTAGGCAGCAATATGGTCCGGGGCTTAAGTGGTTAAGGCTATATACAAAGAAAGTTTCCAATACTGAAATTCTCTTGCGGAGGCTACCGCAACAAACACCAACTCACTTGAAGGAGGATTAAGGGAAATATGATGCATCGGCCCAAGGACCTGCAAACCGACAAACCAGACTCAAATCCCCCGGGCACAAGGACCAACTGGCGGACTTGTACACGTTACCCCTTGTAGAAAAGCCCAGATCAAAGTGCAAAGCAAGCGACCTTGAAACACTGACAAGGCCGAGACTCGACTCTTGATGGAACTAAAGGCTAGCTTAATCCCTTTCCCTGGTGTAGGAAGGCAAGACTTCTTCTACCTATTACATACTTCCGAGGATGCCATCCCTTGGTTTCACACCAGGAATATGGGCCTTTCAGTTCCTACAATACATGATCCTGGAGGCCCACTCTCCTGTATGAATCAGGGTAGTTGTTCCTGAAAGTCACGATCTTCAAAAATGAAGGCTAAACCAAGTAAAACCATTAAGTCCGGTGTTTACAAGATAGGATGGAGGTAGATCTCGGCAAGATGCAAGGGACCCCGAGTCCTCTACTACCACTCTTGCGATCCCTGCACAGTAAGGTAGTCAGGGTCATGCCGGGGCTATTAAGACACCCCCCCCCCCCAATGTGTAGCCTAGAGGCCGCCGTAGTCGTGGCGCTGGGGGGGGGGGGGGGAGCACACAAACTAGTGACAACTGGTCACACAGGGTTACAATGCATTTTTGTCCCATGTGCGAGCGGATCCTTTGTCCTAGACAAAGCTGTACACCCATGAATCTTTCGCCCGGGGTACCCCTTCTCTGGCCTTTGATCAGAAAGAATATAAGGGGAGTAGAGGCCATACACCCGGGAACATATGTTAACGATTCCTGAGAACCGCCTGTCAATTCTCCATTCCATGAACTGAAGACCGACGATAGGCAAGGCACAAAACCCCTCTGCCTAACACTAGGGGTGCGCATCTTCACCGGTCTTACGATTCGATTATCTGGTCAACGATTCGATTCGGCGATGCATCACGATAACCGACGAGCTCTCACTTCCGCTTGGGCCGCCTAGGTGGCCCTTCCTTCCTGCAATCTTCTGAGACACATCACAGGTTCCAGAAGATTGCCCAGCTATGCAGGACAGCGCAGTGAGACATGTACACCTGGCTGTGAAGCTGCAAGCTGTCACAGCCAGATGCCCACAGAAGTATTGCCAGCGCCGTGGACAGAATGGAGTGTTCGGGTAGCCACATCGCTGGATTGTGGGACAGGTGAGTGTCTTTATTAAAAGTCAGAAGATACACTTTTTTTGTAGCTGCTGACTTAAGTTTTTTTTTTTACTGAACACTGCTTTTAAATAAAAATAACCTCACTCCCTTAAAGTGGAGTTCCACCCAAAAGTGGAACTTCTCCTTTAAGCACTCCTCGCCCCCTGACATGCCATATTTGGCATATCATTTATTTGGGGGGGGGGTCCTCTTTTTAGTGGGACTTCCTGTCCTGGCTGCCTAGGTGACTCCTGTCGCCCTAGGTGGCCCCTCCATGCCAGCAATCTTCTGGGACACAGGTCCCAGAAGTTTGGCTGGCCAATGGCAGATCACAGTGCGCGTCTGGCCATGAAGCCATAAGCTATCATGGCCGGGTGCCCACAACAGTAGATATGATGGCATTGAGGAGAGGGGAAAGGTATGGGGCTATGTGCGGCCGCATCGCTGGACCGTGGGACAAGTAAGTGTCGGTTTAATAAAAGTCACCAGCTACACTTTTGGTAGCTGCTGACTTTTACTAAACTAAAAAGCGGTGGAACTCCACTATAAAAAGTGATTAGTGCACTACAGGGTACAGGAATATACAAATGTGGCTGCTGAGAGGTCTGGAGGGATTATAATTCACAGCAAGTTCCCTGTACTGTCTGTGTTGAAATTTCCCTGGCTTCCCAAGTTCGCACATTCCAGCACACTAGGAGTTAACACAATGGAATGTGCGAACTTAGGACACCAGAGAAATGTCAACACAGAGCACATGGAGGAGGAGAAAGAATACTGCTGTAATTAAGAATCCCCTTTTTGCAATACATGCCGTTCTAAACCATTTAATGGCCACTGCTGCATGTGCTTTTTAAAATATATACAGTCAGCTTCTCATACCTTCGTTTCTGTGTGTGTATGCTGCTCTCTATATTTCCGCACATGTGACTCTGTCCTGTCCGGCCCGCCTCTCACCACTCGTTCTTTCCCGACTTCAGTGGGAGTTCTCAGCCCCGCCCACCGACTGTACTATAGCAATCAGATGAGAAGAGAGGGGGGGCGGGGCTGAGACGTAGGAGGTGAGAGGCGGGCCGGAGCTAACATGAGAGGAATACAGACAGCAATATAGGTATGAAACGCTGTATATTTTAAAAAGTACATGCAGCAGTGGCCATATAGTGTATTATAGCAGCATGTATTGCAAAATTGGTATTTTATTAGACGCGCTTGGAGCGCTCTCCCGGGAGGGGCGGGGCAAGTCGGGATGACGTCACCCGACATCGATTATTGGGGTCACATGCATCGATGCCGCATCAGGGGCCCCCGAATCGCGATGCAGCGATTATATTCAACACCCCTACCTAACACTACTTAATTTCCTTCTGTCTGCGTGACTTCTAGTATCCCCTTGGTAAAATAAGTCAGCCAGTGGTGTGGCATATTAGATTGTACTCAACAGAACAAACCTGCAACCTAAACGCCCAGGCGATTAAGCTTCCTTTACCTAAGTGCAGTCCTTCACATACCTCATCCTTCAATTTTGCTTTTAAATGTCCCAATTTCTTTTGAGAAATCCTCACTTCCTGTTCTTCTGTCTGTAACTACACACAGTAGTACAAGGCTCTCCCTGGTGTGGAGAAAGCGTCTTGGGGGGGGGGGGGGTGAGCAGGAGTGCCAGGACACACAGCTTCTTTATCTGCAAAGTAAAGAGAGTGTCCTGACTTGCCTGCTCGCCCCCTCCCCCCTCAAGAGGCTCTCTCCACACCAGGGAGAAAGCCTTGTACTACTGTGTAGTTACAGACAGAAGAACAGGAAGTGAGGATTTCTCAGAAGAAATAAGGACATTTAAAAGCAAAATCGAAGGATGAGGCAAGTGAAGGAAGACTGCACTAAGGTAAAGAAAGCTACTTAGGGGTAAAAAAAAAAAAAAAGATTTTTTGGACTCACCTTTTTGTAAAATTCTTCTGAGTCCATGGACGGACACAGTTCCGACAAGTGGGTTATGTTCCCTGTTTACAGGAGGACAAGGCAGAAACAAGTTAGATAATTAAATACATGTTACATTAACAGAGTTGAACAGCCCCGCCCAGGGGGCGGACCCTCCAGACATGACCCTCCTCACTGCAGCATGCAGCCTCAGTTCGTAACAAGCAGTACAAACCTAAAAAGGAGGGGTGGTTGCTGTGTCCGTCCATGGACTCAGAGAAAAGGATTTTACGGTGAGTACAAAAAAAAAAATCCTATTTTCTCTTATCGTCCATGGACGGACACAGCTCCTTAAATCATGACAAGTGGGACGTCCCCAAGCAGTGTCAAAAACGAGGGGTGTGAAATATATCAGTAAAACCAATTTTAACTTCACCCCAAAACAAGCAGAGCTCCTCAACGGAGGAGGTGCAACTTTAACCACTTCCCTGACGGCCGTACGACTATATACGGCCGCAGGGTGGTTGTACTTCTCTGGGGCGCCGTCATTTGACGTCCGCCCCTTTCCACGCTCCCGAGCGCGCAGCGGGGAACTTTTGTGCTGGCCGTGTCCCTTGGACACAGCCAATCACAGATTGCCGTGAACGGCCAATCGGAGTGGCCGTTTGCTAGGCGATCTGTGCGGCCAATGAGAGATGATCTCATATGTTTACATATGAGATCATTTCTCATTGCCGGCTCTCAGACAGCGGTGCAGTCAGGGAGAGAGAGGAGACCGATCTGTGTCTCTTGTACATAGGGACACAGATCGGTCACCCCCCTTCCCACAGTTAGAACACTATATAGGGAATACATTTAACCCCTTCCTCACTCCCTAGTGTTAACCACCCCTTCCCTGCACAGTAATTAGTGCATATTTATAGCACGGATTGCAGTATAAATGTGAATGGTGCCAAAAGTGTCCGATGTACCGCCATAATGTCGCAGTCGCAATAAAAAGAAAAAAAAAAAAAAAAATTATAAAAAATAATAATTCTGTCCCTTATTTTGTAGGCGCTATAACTTTTGCGCAAACCGTAGCTTATTGCGATTTTTTTTTATTTTTCTACTAAAAATATTTATTTCTTTTCAAAATTGTCGCTCTATTTTTGTTTATAGCGCAAAAAATAAAAACCGCAGAGGTGATCAAATGCCACCAAAAGAAAGCTCTATTTGTGGGGAAATTTTTTTTTGTCAATTTTGTTTGGGAGCCACGTCGCACGACCGCGCAATTGTCAATTAAAGCGACGGCAGTGCCAAATCGCAAAAAGTCCTCTGGGCAGGAAGGGGGTTTAAGTGCCCAGTAAGGAAGTGGTTAAACAGCCGCCGGCAAAAACTAGCGGCCGAAAAAAAGCATCATAAGATGCACTCACAGCAACCATGTAAATTCTGGAAAAAGCATGAACGGACAAGCAAGTCGCCGCCTCGCACACCTGTGAGACCAACGCATTGTCGGAAAAAAAAAAAAAAAAAAAAAAAAAAAAAAAAGGAAGCACCAATTGCCCTGGTCAAAAGTGCCGTGACCGGAAAGGGGGGCCCGCCCCTTAAGAGCGTAGGCCTGTATGATGGCCTGCCTGATCCACCGAGAAATGGTGGTCAACGAGACCGCCAGGCCCTTTTGTGGACCAGACACCGACACAAAAGATCAGTACCCCGAAACGGAGCAGTAGTAGGCTGGTACACCCACAAAGCGTGTAACACGCCTAAAGGATGAAAGGCCGAAAACCATCATCACCTAATCCTTATGGAGGATCAAGCATGGCGGCTTGCAAGACAAGACAGCCAACTCAGAAACCCCTCCAACAGGTAAAAGCCACTAAAGGGGCCACCTTCTGAGATAGTGTCAAGAGAAAATCTATGTTTCCAGAAGGAAGGTTCCTGAAGAACCGAGAGCAGCAGAGTCAAAAAAACTCATAGGGGGGGGGGGGGGGGGGGGGGGATGGGCCAAGAGGGGAAGTATATGACAAACCCCCTGCACACAAAAAAAAGGGACCCACCAGGG
The DNA here is from genome assembly GCF_905171775.1 of Rana temporaria. Classification (NCBI taxonomy): domain Eukaryota; kingdom Metazoa; phylum Chordata; class Amphibia; order Anura; family Ranidae; genus Rana; species Rana temporaria. Next base: position 378,705,780 of record NC_053489.1, on the reverse strand, counting down.
AACGGGCCGCAAAAAGGCCACTTGGAGAACACAGCCAAGGCTGAAATCTGCCCCCAAAACGGTGCTTTAAGCAATTTTTAGATCCACTCCAAGCTTTAAAAACAGCAGGACCCTGGACACCGAGTACGTCACTCCATCCCTTCGCACCAAGAGATGTAGGCCTGCCAGGTGCAACTGTAGATCCTCCGGAAGAAGACTACGGTGCCCTCAGCATGGTTGAGATGACCGAGACAGTCCCCGGTCACCTAAAGTCTGGCTTCCAATAACTATGTTGAGCAAGTCAGTGACTGTACAACAGGAGGAAGTATGGGACCTCAAGACAGAGGGACCTCCTGCACTGGCAACCGCCAGGGTACCTCCACTACCAGGCGCCCGAAATCGGCGTACCAAGGATGCCAAGGTCAATCTGGAGCGATTAGAATCATCAGGATCTCCTCAGCCTCCACTACCGTGGAGGAACGGCAAAAAGTCGCCGATACAGACCCCACAGGGCCACCAGCGCAACTGAGGCATCTAACAGATCACTAGACCTGTCCACTAACTTCGACACCCTTGCGGTGGAGACGAGCGGCCAGGAGATCCATGCCCTGTGAGGCTCACCTCCTGCAAGGGAGCCGAAACACCCAAAGCACAAAGACCAGTCGCCCTGGTCCAGCATCTGGCGACACCAGTAGTCCGCCTGCCGGTATACCCGATGGTAGACCGAAGCCACGGCCGCGGCGTTGTCCGGCTGAAACCAGATCGGTCGACCAGGAGGAGAAGCATAGCCTGATCGCCTAAAATATAAAAAAAAAACAGGCCCGACCCTGGGTAGCTACCGAGACCAGACACAACCCGTGAGCTGGCATCCTTCGTAAACACTGACCACTGGAAGGAAGAAACAACTTCCCGAACCGAAGAGTCTGGGATCTCAGAGAGACTGACTAGGTGGCGCACCGGAATCTGATGATTTCAGAGACAAGAGATTTTTACCACCTGGACAGTATATCCCCTGGAAAACCAGAGTGTGGAACTGGGCATACAGTACCGCCTTGAAGGAGGCTACTCCCAGGCCCCGAACAAGCAGGCGCCCGGAGAGAAGACCGACTGCGTGATGCCAATACCTTCACCGCAGACTGAAGAGTCTGCAATTTCTCCAGGGGAAGAAGGACCTTCGCCACCAAGGAGTCTGGATCAACACTAGATACTCCAACGCGGAGTCGGAACCTAGCATGCCCAGGATTTGAACCCTGGGTCGCACACATGGAGGGCAGGCTTGCTGCCACCGAGCTACACCTTCTGGCCTAAACGTTTAACACCCACCCGAATCTTCAGAGTGTCTGAATGGGAATAACACATCCACTAGGTCGGAGACAGAAGCTGCCCTCAGAAGAAAGTCATCCAAGTAGCCAATGAGGCAAAGCCTCGATGTCCCAACAAAGTTAGGATAAGTGCGAGCTCCTAGCTCAAAAGGGTGGGCCACAGGCTGACAGAGACCCTCTCTCATCACGAAGCACAGAAAAAAAACACAGACATGCACAAAACGGGACATGCATGTATGCGTCTCTAATGTCCAAGGACGCCCCCCGGATGGAGCGCAGCTACCACCAAACAAATGGATTCCATGCCGAACTACCTGACATTCACAAAAGGTATTTAGGGCCTGAGGCCCATAGAAAACCGCAAACCTCTCGTCCTGCAGGAAAGGTAAAATTACCCCACAGCTTAGCAAATCCCACACTGCCCAAGGCAGACCGACGGGCCGGGAGAGGAAGACACGAGGAAAGAACTTTGTTCTGTGGATAGGAGGAAACCCTATCTAGTACTCCGAAGAGACCACCTCGCAGACCTACTGGTCGTAGAGCAGGGAGGTTTCACCAAAATGTGAACCTGCAAGCCGCCCTTTCCACCTAGAGGGAGGGAATGCTACATACATTGGTAGGATTTGGGTGCCGGCGTGATTGGCCTACGCACCCAGGGACGGATTAGTCCCCCAGCTGGGCCTTTGACGGCCTGGGAGGGTTGCCCCTAAATAATACACACACACACACACAGTGTGAATGTATAATATGTAGGTGTATGCACACATGCCTTTGGAGGAAACCCATGCAGACACAGGGAGCGACATAGCAAGCTCCAGGCAGAATGGCGTCAGTATCCGGATTCAAACCAATGACTCTCTTGCTGCCAAGTAATGGAGTTAACCACTACACCACCGTGTGCATAAAACCATTCTGAAACAGAAGCCCCGGATAACAAGGGCGCAGCATTCAATGAAGCATCACAGACCTATATGAGGCCCTGGTCCAGCTGGTCCGCTAGCCTAATAACTTGGGGAGAGTGTCGGTGCTCCTCCACTGTCTGGTGCAAAATGCTCACTCTGAGTTGTATACATCACTAGGGGTCAGGACGACTAGAAGATGGCCGCCGAGCGTTCAGAACGCGGACACAGGAAAAAGCAGGGCTGTGGAGTCGGAGGAAATTTTGGGTACCTGGAGTCGGAGTCGGCAAACAATGCACCGACTCCGACTAAATTTAGATTGGAATAAAAAAAAAAAAGCAAGTTTAAATGTCCCAATTCACAAAAAGTTATAATTAATGACTTCTCTACTGTAAGAATAAAGACCAATGCATGCAGTGCCTCACGTAACCGCAAAACGAACACGTTAAGTGACCGTGAAGAAGCATGCTTTTCATGTGCTTCACTATATGGCACGCAACGCACAATTAGGAGCTGCAATACTTATACTTTCCATAGTGTTGTGTTCTGCTTTTACAGGGAACGCAGCGTCCATGTGTAACCTAGCCTCTCACTGATAAGGGATTAAATATGTTTTTTGCAGGACTAGACACTTGTATAAGTGAAGGGAATGGAGGGCCAATAGTTCAAGACTGAAGCTGTAAACCATTGGAAAAACTGCTGTCATTTAGCTAAGGCTATAAAAACTTGTAAACTCCGATTGTTAGCTTAAACTTTAAACATGACTATGGGATTCTCCTAGGAAAATCATGTTTTAGAATAAATGCCCCTTCCTGGCATTTTGTTTTTGGTTCATTATAGATAAGCTTTGTTTTTGTTCTAAAACAACCAAATAATGTGGTTTGTATTTTTGAACTGGTAAAGATCCTGTTCCTGATGTTTATGCCTGCTGCTACTATCCAGCCACTTGATTGATTAATAAAAAATAATTAAAACGTTGTTTTCATTGTGTTTGTCTTTTGCTTAAACTGTGCAATACAGTAGACTGTTGGCTTCTCAGCCAGTAGTCCTGTGGTAGGTTGCGTTTCTTTCCCTCAAGGAATGTATAAAATACATTCGCATATTAATACAGAGGAGTCGGAGTATTTATCTACCGACTCCACAGCCCTGGGAAAAAGGCAGACCGCAATGTAAGCTGCGCCATAGCGCAGCTACCACAAAATGGCCACCAATGGGAGTTTTCAGTGTAATTGAAAAACCTCCCAAAAAATGGCGCCAGCGCCGACAGACCCCAGAGTAGTGGCCACAACATGCCGCAAGTCAGACCCCAGCATGGTAAACATGGAACGGGTCAGTACTTTGGATCTTCTATCAGTCAGATCCATACAAGCGGGAGTTCCCGCCCGGCGGTGAGGGACTACAAAAGCCCTCAGCGGCTTTTCTCATTCCGCATCTCAGAAATTATCAAAGAAGGGCACAGAAGGAAAAAAAATAAAAAAATAAAAATAAAAATAAAAACCTACACAGAGCGTTCCGATTTGTGTGATCCAAAAAAGACCGAGCCCTCGGCGGAAACCCAGCTGCACAATTCAACTTAGGAGAGTCCCTTGCAGCAGTAAAAAGCGCACCCATAAATGCCTTATCCTGCATTTTTTTTTTACTACCCAGGTACCTGGTCCATGGCTCCATAACAGAGCATTCCCCAGGGGATAACGGGGGAAGGGGGCACTCTTTTACCGCCCGTCCACAGTCCACCCCCACCCTGGCACAAACGTGTCCAGGACTAACAATAACACCTCTGTGGGAATCCCAGGTTCCAACACCTGCTGCCACCAGCATGTGGGGGAAGGACCCAGATACTGACTCCAGATATTAATATTTACATAGTGTGTATGTATAATATGCACAATATGCACACCTGTCCTTACAAACAAAAGCTCCTAGAGCCCTATTCAGGGCCTCTCACCCACTTGCTGCGCTGACCAGGGGACTCACCTCAGGAGGAGACTGCCCAGAGCTGCTGTCCGCTCTCAGCACACAGCCTATGAGAGGAACAGAACCGTGAGGTAACTGTGCGGCATTTGCAGGGACCTGTGTGCCAAATGGCGGCAAAATGTTTGCCACAAGCCACACCAAACATGTGGAAGAAGGTGCTCTGGTCAGATGTTGCCAAAAAGTTAGATTTTTGGTTTCAATGCAAAACTTTGCTCATCACCCTGAACACACCATCCACACTGCCAAACATGGTGGTGGCAGCATCATGGTTTGGGCCTGCTTTTCTTCAGCAGGGACAGGGACGATGGTTAAAATTGATGGGAAGATGGATGGAGCCAAATACAGGACCATTCTGGAAGAAAACCTGATGGAGTCTGCAAAAGACCCGAGACTGGGACGGAGATTTGTCTTCCAACAAGACAATGATCCAAAACATAAAGCAAAATCTACAATGGGATGGGTCACAAATGAACATATCCAGGTGTTAGAATGGCCAAGTCAAAGTCCAGACCTGAATCCAATCGAGAATCTGTGGAAAGAACTGAAAACTGCTGTTCACAAATGCTCTCCATCCAACCTCACTGAGCTCGAGCTGTTTTGCAAGGAGGAATGGGCAAAAATTTCAGTCTCTCGATGTGCAAAACTCAGAGACATACCCCAAGCGACTTACAGCTGTAATCGCAGCAAAAGGTGGCGCTACAAAGTATTAACTTAAAGCGGAGGTTCACCCATAGCGAACACATTTTCCCCTTAGCTTCATGCTCGTTTTGTCTAGGGGAATCGGCTATTTGTTTTAAAATATGATCCGTACTTACCCGTTTTCGAGATGCATCTTCTCCGTCGGCTTCCGGGTATGGGTCTTCGGGAGCGGGCGTTCCTTCTTGATTGACAGTCTTCCGAGAGGCTTCCGACGGTCGCATCCATTGCGTCACTCGTAGCCTTAAGAAGCCGAACGTCGGTGCGGCTCTATACTGCGCCCGACGTTCGGCTTCTTTCGGAAAATTGTGACGCGATGGATGCGACCGTCGGAAGCCTCTCGGAAGACTGTCAATCAAGAAGGAACGCCCAGTCCCGCAGCCCATACCCGGAAGCGGCGGAGAAGATGCATCTCGTAAACGGGTAAGTACGGATCATATTTTAAAACAAATAGCCGATTCCCCTAGACAAAACGAGCATGAAGCTAAGGGGAAAATAGAAAAAAAAAAAAAATTGGGTGAACTCCTGCTTTAAGGGGGCTGAATAATTTTGCACGCCCAATTTTTCAGTTTTTTATTTGTTAAAAAAAAAAAAGTTTGAAATATCCAATAATTTTTGTTTCACTTCAAGATTGTGTCCCACTTGTTGATTCTTCAAAAAATAAAAAAAGTTTTTTTAGCTTTATGTTTGAAGCCTGAAATGTAGCAAAGGGTCGCAAAGTTCAAGGGGGCCGAATACTTTCGCAAGGCACTGTATCATTAATTTTATGAAGTTTTATTTTGATATGTTGAAGGCTATAATCACTGTTTTATTTACTTTGGTCGGATTGCTAGAATTGTTTTTTTATATCGCAACAGATATATTCTTTTTCTTGATACTGTCTATATCGTTTATATCTTGTTATAACGGATAAAAAAAAAACAAAAAAAAACACACACTAAACGTGGCAAAACATTAATACCCTTAAAAATCCTGCAGGCAGCGATTTGTTTTCTGGGTCCTGTACATGGCTAGGCTCCCAAAATGTCCCACACGTGGTATCCTCGTACTCAGAAGCAGCAGAATGTATTTTGGAGTGGAATTCTACATATATCGATGACATGTGTAAGCAATATAGTTGTGAGAGACAACTTTAGTGTTACTTTTTTTTTTTTTGGGAGGGGGGGGGGGCTGGGGGCCCCACCGATTAAAAAAAAATAATAATTCAATGGGCTCGACATGCCTCTCGGAAAATTCCTTGGGGTGTCTACTTTCCAAAATAGAAGTAATTTGGAGGGATTTTGTATTGCCCTGCAAGAAATGACAGGCAGTCAAACTAAAAGCTGCCATATACGTCAGCAGAATGGCACGGACAGGCACGTCTTCTGCTTGACGGCGGTGGGGGGGTCCGATCGGGACCCCCCCCCCCCCCCCCGGTACATGGCGCGGGTCGGTAAGCTGTAGAAGCGATCCGTGATGAGGGGGCGGCTGTTAGTTTTCAGCTCCCCCTCTGCGATCGCTCTCAGCCTATCCCAGCGCTTCCCCCTCCTCTTCCTGTGTTTAGTGTAAACACAGGAAGCAGGAACAGTGTGATCTCTTTTCGTGGTGGTCATATCGACCACCGCTGAGGAGAGAAGACATCACACAAGTGGCACCTAAACAGCACACTGACACCAGCACATTAGGCACATTTAACCCCTCCAGTCACCGCCGATCGCCCCCCCCCCCCAGTCTCCTGTAACAGTGTCACTGAATGCAGGGATCATTTATTTTCTGATTTCTGCATTTAGTGTCAGTGTTACAGAAAAAAGTGTTAGGGCAGTTAGTTTTAGCCCCCTTTTAGGTCCAGGGTAGCCCTCTACCCCCCTAATAAAGGTTTAACCCCTTGATCACCACCCTAGTTAACCCTTTCACCCCCTATTGCCAGTGTCACTAAGCGATCGATTTTCTGATCGCTGTATTAGTGTCACTGTAGCCGCTAGGCAGTTAGTTTTTTTTTTGAGGTTCGCCGCCAGGTTCTATAGCGTTAGGTACCCCCATAAAGTTTTTAACCCCCGATTGCCCCCTAGTTAACCCTTTCACCAGTGATCACCGTATAAGTGTTACGGTTGACGCTGGTTAGTTAGTTTGCTGTTTATAGCATCAGGGCACCCGCCGTATATAACCCAATAAAGGTTTAACCCCCTGATCGCCCGGCGGGTGATATAAATTACATTTTAGCGTCAGTCAGGGTCTGCGTCGCCCCAGGCAGTGTTAGGTTAGTGCCAGTACCGCTTACACCCACTCGCAAAGCATACACCCCCCTTAGTGGTATAGTATCCGAACGGATCGATACCTGATCTGATCAGATCTATACTAGCGCACCCAGCAGTTTAGGGTACCCAAAAACGCATTGTTAGCGGAATCAGCCCAGATACCCGCTAGCACCTGCGTTTTCCCCCTCTGCCCAGCCCAACCCACCCAAGTGCAGTATCGATCGATCACTGTCACTTCAAAAACTGTCACTTCAAAAACACAACACACAACTGCAGCGTTCGCAGAGACAGGTTGATCCCTGCGATCGCTAAAACAGTTTTTTTGAAAGCGTTTTCTACATTTTCCTTTCTATAGTCAGGTGCTTTTTTTACCTGTGAATCATCACCAGTGTACCACTAAATTTAAAACCCAAAATGGCAAAGCGAATGTACACTGGTGAAGAGGCCGTCAGGACTCTGTGCATGTCAGATAGTGAAGAAGGAGGTCACGCATCTGACAGAATCTGGCTCAGAATACGATCCCGTTTACGACAGCGGCTCCATGTCAGATAGCTCGGACGACGGAGTAGTGGTCCCTGCTAAGGCCAGGCGTACCCGACCCCATTCTGATGTTGTTGAGCAGCAAGAACCGCAGGTCCCTCGTATGGAGCAGAGAGCCAGTACTAGCGCCGCTATTCCTTCTGGTGGATTGGCAAGCACCAGCGGCCTAGTACACCCTGGTCGTTCATCCAGCAGTGCAGTAAGACGTGGCGAGTCCCATAAGTGCAGTTCAAGCCGGCGAGGTGGCAAGCACAAGTAGTGTCCCGCTGCCACCAAGAAGAAGACAAAGACAGGCCCGTCGTGCCCATAGTGCCCTTCCTGCAGAATTTGTCTATTCACTGGCCAACCCGGTATTCAGGTGGATACAGCGAATTTTACGTCACTTGATTTTTATTCGCTGTATTTCACGGAAGATCTCTATAGATCTATTGTGGACCAGACTAATTTATATGCTGGTACCTACATCGCCGCTAACCCCCAGTCTCTCCTTGCCAAAGAATGGAAACCTCTTGAGGTTTCCGAATTTAAGATCTTTCTGGGCCTTAGCCTCAACATGGGCATACACACATTTCCGGAGTTGCGGATGTATTGGTCCACACATCCCATCGACCATATGCCCGTGTTCTCTGCTCACATGGCCAGGAAACGATACGAGGCGATCCTGCGGTTTCTGCATTTCAGTGACAATGCACTTTGTCGTCCACATGGAGACCCTGAATTTGACCGGCTCTACAAAATTCGGCCCCTCGTAAACCATTTCAACGAACGTTTTGCAGCCTTGTTTAATCCCCAGCAGGTTGTTTGCGTTGATGAGTCCCTGGTTAAATTTGCTGGCCGCTTGTCTTTCAAACAGTACATTCCCAGCAAGCGTTCCAGATACGGGGTCAAGCTTTATAAGCTCTGTGACAGGGCCACAGGCTACACATGGAGCTTTAGGGTTTACGAGGGCAAAGATAGTCAGGTAGAGCCGGAAGGATGCCCAGATTACATGGGGAGCGCTGGCAAGATCGTGTGGGACTTGGTGTCACCCTTATTCGGACAGGGGTACCACTTGTATGTGGACAATTTTTACAGCAGTGTGCCACTTTTTAGTCACTTGTTTGATCGTCAGAGCATGTGGCACCGTGCGACCTAATCGCCGGGGCTTTCCCCAGAGGCTTGTAGATGCCCGTCTTAGCCTGGGGGCGAGAGCCTGCTGCAAGTGTAAAAATGTGCTCGCTGTGAAGTGGCGGGACAATAGGAATGTTTTCGTTCTTACCACCCTTCACGCAGACACGACAGTACAAATTCGTACGGCAACTGGTGTTGTGGAGAAACCCCTCTGTGTCCACGGCTATAACCAAAACATGGGAGGGGTGGACCTCAACGACCAGCTGATGGCGCCGTATCATATTGCCCGCAAGACGAGACGCTGGTACAAAAAAGTGTCTCTACATTTATTTCAATTGGCTCTACTGAATGCTCATGTCTTATACAGAGCTTCAGGACAGAATGGATCCTTCCTTCAATTCCAGAGGGAGATCATCACAGAACTCCTGTATCCAGGCGGTACTGTACCTCACCATCCCCTACCAAATGCAGTAAGCCGACTGCATGAGAGGCATTTTTCTTATGTCCTCGAGAGTACCCCTACCCAACGAGCCCCCCAAAGAAGATGTCGTGTCTGTACCAAGCGCGGATTTAGGCGTGACACCCGTTATTTTTGTCCCCGCTGTCTTGACAATCCTGGTCTTTGTATTGGGGAATGTTTTGAACGCTTCCCCACACGAGTTAATTTTTAGTGTAGGGTGAAACATTTCACAGGCTAGGCTCACTTACACAGGGTCTCCCAAGATGTCATCGCATTTTGAGAGACCCAAACCTGGAACCGAAAAGTTGAACAGTTACAAAAAAAAAAGTTGTCGTTTTATTGTTCTCTCCCTCTCTATTCTCTCTCGATTGTTCTTCTCTTTTTTACTGTATTCTATTCTGCAAAGTTTTGTTATGTTTTTTCATGCTTGCTTTTCAGGTATGTAATTTACTTTACTCTTTTCAGGTACGCCATTCAGCTGTTGCGCGGACTTATTTATCTTGACAGCAACAGCGTTTGCTCCCACGATATATAAAGCCGCGACTCCAGTGCTGTAGGAGGTGATTTCACCACCACAGTTAAAAAGAAGAGCATATATGCCGAAGCATGGGGGCAGCGGAGCGATTTTGCTCCTAATGCCGCGTACATACGGTTGACATGCCTACGGAGGCTTTCCCGTGGAAAAGTCTGACCGTGTGTACGCGGCATAGAAAAGTCCGACCGTACGCGGCATAACTTTTTTGCGGGAGGATGCCCCCATGCTTGGGCATATATAAATGGTGCATGTATGCCCATCATTAGAAGTGGGTGGATGAAGGGAGGTATTCTAATGGTGGGCATACCCAACGATCAATCTTTTTTTCGTTCAGCCAACAGGCTGCATGAAAAAAAAAAAAAATAAAAATAGATTACAATACATGTCCAACAAGAACCATCAACGTACTGGTATGTTGCTGGAATTTGAATGGTTATACCAGAATGATGCCTGCGAGTTTAGGAATCATCTTGGTATCATTCTTTTCAGCCAGCGGTCGGCTTTCATGTAAAAGCAGTCCTAGCGGCTAATTAGCCTCTAGACTGCTTTTACATTCAGTGGGAGGGAATGTTTCCCCCCCCCCCCCGGATATAAACGGCGCCATTGAGAATATGGGAAAGCATTTTATCACACCGATCTTGGTGTGGTCAGATGCTTTGAGGGCAGAGGAAAGATCTAGGGTCTAATAGACTCCATTTAAAAAAAAAAAAAAAAAAGCATCCCTGTCCTCCCCCTGCTCTTGCGCAAAGGCGAACGCAAGCGTCGGTCTGGAGTCATATGTAAACAGCAATTGCACCATGCATGTGAGGTATCACTGCGAAGGTCCGATCGAGGGCAGTAATTTTAGCAGTAGACCTACTCTGTAAATCTAATGTGGTAACCTGTAAAGGCTTTTAAAAATGTATGTAGTTTGTCGCCACTGCGCGTTTGTGCGCAATTTTAAAGTATGTCGTGTTTGGTATCCATGTACTCGTCCTAAGATCATAATTTTTATTTCATCAATAATTTGGGCAATATAGTGTGTTTTAGTGCTTTAAAATAAAAAGTGTATTTTTTCCCCAAAAAATGCGTTTGAAAAAACGCTGCGCAAATACTGTGTGGGAAAAAAAATTGCAACACCCACCATTTTAATCTGTAGGGCCTTTGTTTTAAAAAAATATATAAGGTTTGGGGGTTCAACTTAACTTTCTTGCAAAAAAATATGTTTTTATGTAAACAAACAGTGTCAGAAAGGGCTTTTTCTTCAAGTGGTTAGAAGAGTGAGTGATGTGCGACATAAGCTTCTAAATGTTGTGCATAAAATGCCAGGACAATTCAAAACCCCCCCAAATGACCCCATTTTGGAAAGTAGACACCCCAAGCTATTTGCCGAGAGGCATCTCAAGTCCATGGAATATTTTAGATTTTGACCCAAGTTGCGGGAAATTAGAGATATATATATTTTTTTTTTTTTTTTTTTGCATAGTTACATAGTTAGTCAGGTTGAAAAAAGACACAAGTCCATCCAGTTCAACCACAAAAAAATAAACAAACAAAATAAAAAACACAATACAATCCCATACACCCAACTCCATACCCACAGTTGATCCAGAGGAAGGCAAAAAACCCCAGCAGAGCATGATCCAATTTGCTACAGCAGGGGAAAAGGCCTAGTTAGACTTACCGGTGACGGTATTTCTAAGAGCCTTTCAGGACAACCTTGGAGAGAGCGCAGCTCCGCCTCTTCTGTAGGAAACACCCACAGGCTTTAAATCCCTCCTCTTCCACCATGGCTTCAGTTATTGTGTGGCCTCCGGCACTGGAAAACAAAGCACAGAGAACCACAACACCATGATAGATACATACTTTACTTTTTTATACACATTTAGGGAGGGAAATAGCGGTTGTCCTGAAAGGCTCTTAGAAATACCGTCACCGGTAAGTCTAACTAGGCCTTTCTCAAATCGCCTTTCAGGACAACCTTGGAGAGGATAACCAAGTAACTTACCCTAGGGTGGGACTACTGCCTGCAGTACCTTTCTGCCGAAGGCTTGATCTGCGGCCGACAGCAAGTCCAACCTGTAGTGCCGAATAAAAGTTGAGAAACTGGACCAAGTAGCAGCCTTACAGATCTGATCAGGCGTAGCACCGGCCCTTTCGGCCCAGGAAACTGCGGTTGACCTTGTAGAATGAGCAGCGATCCCAGAAGGGAGGAACTTCTCCTTTTGCTTGATAGGCTTCAGAAATTGCTTGTCTAAGCCATCTACCGAGCGTACTCTTAGAAGCTTTTTCCCCTTTACGGGAACCAGAGAATACCACAAAAAGAGCGTTTGATTTCCTGAACTCCTTGGTGACGGAAAGGAACTGTAACAGACATCTCCTTACATCCAGTGTATGGAAAGCTTCTTCTCCTGCATTAGCCGGAACTGAGGAAAATGTTGGTAGAATTATTTCTTGCGACCGATGGAAAGTTGAGGCCACTTTCGGTAGGAAGGCTGGATCCGTTTGAAGGACCACTCGGTCTGGCAAAACTCTAAGGAAGGGTTCCTTAATTGCTAGAGCTTGGAGCTCACTGATTTCTCCTTGCTGATGTAATGGCAACTAAAAAAATTGTTTTGAGAACTAAACTTTTTAACGATGCACTCTGTAAAGGTTCAAACGGAGCTCCCGTGAGACCTTGCAAAACAATAGATAAGTCCCAACAAGGGAAAACTTTGAGGGCTATCGGTCTATTTCGAGCCAGAGCCCTAAAGAATCTAGAAATTAAAGTTTCTTTGGATAAAGATCTTTCAAGATAAACAGAGAGCCGCTACCTGTGTTTTCAGGGTGCTGGCGGCTAGACCTTTCTCCATTCCTTCATGGAGAAATTCCAGAACTGAAATAGTACTCTTGATTTCAAAACTTTTGGAAGAACACCAAGAGTTAAATTTCTTCCATACCTTGAGGTAGATGGACCTAGTTACCTCTTTTCTACTTGATAGTAGAGTTTTAACTACTTTATCAGAAAGTCCTTTAGATTTTAGAAGGTCTTCTTCAGAAACCAAGCAGTTAGATGTAGCCTGCTTGCTTCCGGATGGCACACAGAGCCCTGTGTCAATAGATCCTTCCTGTATGGTAATCTCCAGGGAGGTTTTGAGGCCAGGTTCAAAAGTGTTGCAAACCAAGGCCTTTTTGGCCAAAAAGGAGCGATCAGGAGCAAGTTGGTGTTCTCCTCCCTGAATTTCCTTAGGACCAGAGGGATTAGTGGAAAAGGGGGAAAGGCGTAACACAGCCGGTAATTCCATGGGTGTGCCAGGGCATCTATCCCCACTGCCTGATCCATTCTGTGAATTGAAAAGAATTCCTGGACCTTCGCATTTTGTTGACTTGAAAATAGGTCCACTTGGGGATGTCCCCATTCCTCCGATATTATATCGAACACCTCCTGGTTCAGACTCCATTCTGCTTCCACCACTCTTTTTCTGCTTAGCAGATCTGCTAGGAGATTTTGTGATCCCTTCAGGTGGACTGCCGATAGGGAGGCCACATTTATTTCCGCCCATGACAGAAGTTGATTGGCTAAGTCCATGAGCCCTTGGCTCCTGGTTCCCCCTTGCTTTAACACATAGATCACTGCTGTCGTATTGTCTGACAGAATCTGTACATGATGTCCTTTGACCTCCTGTTGAAAAGCTATCAGACCCAAATGAATGGCTTTCAATTCTCGCCAATTTGACGATTTTCTTGCCTCTATTTTTGACCACTTGCCTTGAGCGGTTTGACCCTCCAGGTGGGCTCCCCAACCCCAGGAGCTTGCGTCGGTTGTTAGACGCTTGTCCAGGGGAAAAAACCATGGGAGACCCTTCGTTAGATTGGAGGGGTCCCTCCACCACCATAGTGCTCGTTTCACTTTCGTAGAAAGTCTGAAACGCTTCTCGAACGGCACCTGGTGTGACCAGACCTGCAAGATGTTTTTCTGAAGTGGTCTGGAATGCAGTCTTGCCCACTGGACTGCCGGAATTGTAGCTGTAAGAAGGCCCAGAACTGACATAACTGTTCTGACTGGTACTGAAAGGTTCGTCTGGATCTGACCCACTGCTGAAAAGATTTTGTCTATCTTTTCCTGAGGCAGGAACACTTTTTGCACTACTGAGTTTAGGGTGTAGCCCAGAAACCTCATCTCCCGAGAGGGATCTAGATGCGATTTTTCTAAGTTCAAAATCCAACCTAGATTTTTGAGATGAGTCTGTGACGTTTGGAGGTTCGTCACAAGCTGATCCCTGGAATCTGCGAAGAATAATAGGTCGTCCAGGTATGGCACGACCGAGATCCCCCTCAGTTTTAGAGGCTCCAGGGCTTCCGCCATAATCTTTGTGAAAACTCTGGGGGAAGATGACAGGCCAAATGGTAGGGTCCTGAATTGGAGATGCCATACTGATGTTCCCAGATTGATGGCTAGGCGAAGGAACTTTTGGGAGGCTGGTGCTATTGGCACATGTAAATAGGCATCCCTTAGGTCCAGGGATGCCATGAAGCAACCTGGAGACAACAGTTTTGTGATGGAGTAAATTGTGTCCATACGGAAGTGTTTGTACCGTATTGATCTGTTCAGGTTCTTTAGATTCAGAATCAACCGGTATTTGCCTGAAGGTTTTTTTACAAGAAATATATGGGAATAAAACCCCCGACCCTCCTGCTGTTTCGGGACCTGGACAATGACTTCTTGTTGAATCAGATCCTGTAAAAGGTTCATCATGGCTCCGCGTCATCAATAGGAGCCGGAAACGGAAGCGCCGGTCAGAGAACCCGCCCCCTAGTTCCTGCGTTCCAGGCGCCAGGAGCCACGAGCGCCACGCCTCCACAGGAAACGCCGCGTCGCCGGCGTGACGTCACCCGCCAGACCGGGACCCGGAGCCGACATGCAGGGCATGTTTCTTGTTTAAAGAAAACGGTACCTGCCCGACCACCTGGGTCAAAACCTGCGGACTCCGGGCACCAGACGCAGCGTCCCCTATGGATCCTAAAGCTCCCGTGAGCAGGCGAGACCAGAGGACTCCGGAGCATCCCCCCTTAAAGGTACAGTGGAGGAGCTGGGATGGTTCAGTTACACCTTACAAAAAAGGCAAAATAATGAGGGAAAAGCCTGTCTCCAGCCTTGGAGAGAACGCAGCTCCCTGGCTCCAACCTGATGCTTCCACCATGGCGGAGGAAACACAATAACTGAAGCCATGGTGGAAGAGGAGGGATTTAAAGCCTGTGGGTGTTTCCTACAGAAGAGGCGGAGCTGCGCTCTCTCCAAGGTTGTCCTGAAAGGCGATTTGAGAAAAATTCCTTCCTGATCCCCCGAGAGGCAATCGGATTTACCCTGGATCAACTTTACCTACAAATCTTAGTACTCAGTTATTTTATGTACATTTAGGAAAGAATCCAGGCCTTTCTTAAAGCAATCTACTGAGCTGGCCAGAACCACCTCTGGAGGGAGTCTGTTCCACATTCTCACAGCTCTTACTGTGAAAAAACCTTTCCGTATTTGGAGGTGAAATCTCTTTTCCTCTAGACGTAAAGAGTGCCCCCTTGTCCTCAGTGTTGACCGTAAAGTGAATAACTCAACACCAAGTACACTGTATGGACCTCTTATATATTTGTACATGTTGATCATATCCCCCCTAATTCTCCTCTTCTCAAGAGTGAATAGATTTAGTTCTTCTAATCTTTCCTCATAGCTGAGCTCCTCCATGCCTCTTATCAGTTTGGTTGCTCTTCTCTGCACTTTCTCCAGTTCTCCGATATCCTTTTTGAGAACTGGTGCCCAAAACTGAACTGCATATTCCAGATGAGGTCTTACTAATGATTTGTACAGGGGCAAATTATATCTCTGTCTCTGGAGTCCATACCTCTCTTAATACAAGAAAGGACTTTGCTCGCTTTGGAAACCGCAGCTTGGCATTGCATGCCATTATTGAGCTTATGATCAACTAAAACCCCCAGATCCTTCACTACAGATCCCCCCAGTTGTACTCCCCCTAGTATGTATGATGCATGCATATTCTTAGCCCCCAAGTGCATAACTTTACATTTATCTACATTAAACCTCATCTGCCACTCAGTCGCCCAATTAGACAGAGCATTGAGGTCGGCTTGTAAATTGGAGACATCCTGCAAGGACGTTATTCCACTGCATAGCTTGGTGTCATCTGCAAAGACAGAAATGTTACTTTTGATCCCAGACCCAATATCATTTATAAATATATTGAAAAGTAAGGGTCCCAGCACTGAACCTTGGGGTACACCACTGATAACATTGGACCATTCAGAGTAAGAATCATTAACCACGACTCTCTGAATTCTGGCTTTCAGCCAATTTTCTATCCATTTACAAACTGATATATCCAATCCTGTAGACCTTACCTTACACATGAGCCGTGTGTGCGGAACTGTATCGAACGCTTTTGCAAAATCCAAATATATCACGTCCACAGCCACGCCTCTGTCCAGGGTTTTACTTACCTCTTCATAAAAGGAAATCAGGTTTGTCTGACAACTTCTGTCTTTCATGAATCCATGTTGTCTGCTGCTTAAATAGTTTTTTTCCTGCAAGAACTCATCCATGTGGTCTTTTATTAAACGTTCCAGTATCTTCCCAACTATAGAAGTTAGACTAACAGGTCTATAGTTACTTGGTAAAGACTTTGTTCCCTTTTTAAATATAGGAAAAAGAGGGACCCCACAGTCAGGAGAATGTCAGTGTTTGTAAGTCACCACATCCCTAGAGTTATGGAAAAAACATGAAATACCCCCTCAAGGGTGGGACTTTATAAAGTGACACAAACACGTGAATGAGTAGAAAAATATATAGCAAATTTATTTAAACAATTCAAGTCAGGACATCATACAGTGTCCTAGGATAAAAGACCACATGCAAGTGGTATGCAGATCCTATTTATAAAGCAATAAAACAGACATGAGACAAAAATTGGTCCAACCCTGGAATTGGTCCAATTTTTTTAAATATAGGCACCACATTGGCTCTACGCCAATCCAGTGGTACTATTCCTGTCATTAATGAGTCCCTAAATATTAGATACAGTGGCTTTGAAATGACAGAGCTCAACTCACCTAGGATCCGTGGGTGGATGCCATCTGGTCCAGGTGCTT
Organism: Rana temporaria; assembly: GCF_905171775.1. Taxonomy (NCBI): domain Eukaryota; kingdom Metazoa; phylum Chordata; class Amphibia; order Anura; family Ranidae; genus Rana; species Rana temporaria. The sequence continues at coordinate 378,688,918 of NC_053489.1, read as the reverse complement.
TATCCACCTTTATTCTGTCTAAATATTTCTGGACCATATCACTTTTGAGCCATTGTGGATTTGGGGCTGTGTCACTCCCACCCCCATTTTGGACATAAGCTCCCCCATGCTCCATTGTATACACAGAGCTGAAGAAAGCATTTAATAAATTTGCCTTCTCTTTGTCCCCAGTCACCCACTCTAGATTATTTTGTAAGGGGCCTACATGCTCAGACTTCACCTTTTTACTATTAATATATTTAAAGAATTTTTTGGGGTTTGTCCTACTATCTTTTGCAATCTGTCGTTCATTTTGAATTTTTGCATCCTTGATTTCCTTTTTACATATCCTGTTATATTCTTTGTAACATTTAAACAACACTAGTGTTCCTTCATTTTTATATTTTTTAAAAGCTACTTTCTTATTGTTTATAGCTTTTTTAACTTTGCCCGTGAGCCACATAGGTTTTATTTTTAGCCTTTTAAACTTATTGCCCATGGGAACATACTTTGCAGTGAGGTTCCACACAGTCTTTTTGAAAAAGGCCTAGTTAGACTTACTGGTGACGGTATTTCTAAGAGCCTTTCAGGACAACCTTGGAGAGAGCGCAGCTCCGCCCATTTTTCAGGAAACACACATGATCCTTTAAGATCCCTCCTCTTCCACCATGGCCTCAGTTATTGTGGTCTCCGACAACTGGAAAACAAAGCACAGAAGAACCACAACAAACCATGATAGACATTTAAAACATACTCTTATTCAAATATCTAGGGAGGGAAAATAGCGGTTGTCCTGAAAGGCTCTTAGAAATACCGTCACCGGTAAGTCTAACTAGGCCTTTCTCTTATCGCCTTTCAGGACAACCTTGGAGAGGATAACCGAGTAACTTACCCTAGGGTGGGACCACTGCTTGCAGTACCTTCCTGCCGAAGCCTTGCTCCGCAGCGGATAGTAAGTCTAGCCTGTAGTGCCGTAGAAAGGTCGAATAGCTGGACCATGTAGCCGCCTTGCAGATTTGGTCAGGCGTAGCACCGGCTCTTTCGGCCCAAGAAACTGCCGTAGATCTTGTTGAATGGGCCGTGATTCCCGTAGGAGGCACCTCTCCTTTGGCTTGGTAACTCTATGATGGCTTGTTTGAGCCATCTACCCAAAGTGCTTTTGGAAGCCTTTTCACCTTTCCTTGTGCCTGAGAATATTATAAACAAGGCGTTCGACTTCCTAAATTCTTTGGTGACCGAGAGGTATTGAAGTACACATCTTCTTACATCGAGAGTATTAAAGGTTTCTTCCCCTGCATTAGAGGGGGCTGAACAAAAAGTGGGAAGGATTATTTCCTGAGACCTGTGAAAGGTTGATGAGACCTTAGGAAGAAAGGCTGGGTCTGTGCGAAGAATTATCCTGTCCGGAAAAATTCTTAAATAAGGCTCTGTAACTGCCAAAGCCTGGATTTCACTGACCCTTCTTGCGGTCGTGATGGCCACCAAAAAAATAGTTTTTAGCACTAAATTTTTCAAGGAAATATCCCCTATGGGTTCAAACGGAGCCATCGTGAGACCCTGCAACACAGTTGATAAATCCCAACTGGGAAAGGCTTTAAAGGCTACCGGTCTACTTCGACCCAGTGCCTTAAAAAATCTTGAAATTAAATGTTCCTTAGATAAAGTTTTTTCTAAATAAACTGAAAGGGCTGCCACTTGCGTCCTTAGGGTGCTAATTGCTAACCCCTTCTCCATTCCTGCATGAAGAAATTCCACAACTGAAATGACGCTATTAACCTGGAAATTCTTGGACGTACACCAGGAATTGAACTTACTCCAAACCTTGAGGTAAATTGCTCTGGTTACACTTTTCCTACTGTCTAGTAGAGTTTTTATCACTTTATCAGAGAGTCCCTTTGATCTTAACAGGTCTTCTTCAGAAACCAGGCTGTCAGCTGTAAACGTTCCACTTCCGGATGGTTCACAGGACCCTGAGACAGTAGGTCTTTCCTGAGTGGTAGTTTCCACGGTGGTTTTGTGGCTAAATTCCAAAGTGATGCAAACCACGGTCTTTTTGGCCAGTAGGGAGTGATTAAGATCAGACTGGCTTTTTCTTCCCTGAACTTTCTTAGGACTAGTGGTATTAGTGTGAACGGGGGGAAGGCGTAGCACAGCTGGTAGTGCCACCGCTGGGCCAGAGCGTCTATGGCCACTGCCTGGTCTTCTCTGTGAAGGGAGAAGAATTTCCGTACTTTCACATTTTGTTGGTTGGCGAACAGGTCTATCTGTGGTTGACCCCATTCCTGAGTGATTGCCGTGAAAACTTCCATGTTTAAGCTCCATTCTGCCTCCACTATGCGTCTCCTGCTTAGCAGGTCCGCTAACAGGTTTTGAGACCCTTTTAGGTGTATCGCTGACAGGGATGCTAAATTTAGTTCTGCCCAAGACAGCAGATGGTTGGCCAGCTGCATAAGACCTCTGCTTCTGGTTCCCCCCTGCTTGAGGACATACGCCACAGCTGTGGTGTTGTCCGACAGGACTTGCACGTGGTGACCTTTCACTATCTGATGAAAGGCCTGAAGCCCCAGGAATATAGCCCTTAATTCTCTCCAGTTTGAAGACCTTCTGGCTTCTGGTTTGGACCAGGTGCCTTGAGCAGTCTGTCCCTCTAGATGGGCTACCCAACCCCAGGAACTCGCGTCTGTTAGGCGCTTTTCTACCGGAAAGACCCAGGGAAGACCCTTGGTTAAATTGACGGGATTTCTCCACCACCAGAGTGCTCTTTTTACGTTTGATGCCAATCTGATACGCTTCTCTAGTGACTCCTGGTGTGACCAGGATTGAAGAATGCTCCTCTGGAGAGGACGAGAATGTAACCTCGCCCATGGAACTGCCGGTATTGAGGCTGTGAGTAGCCCCAGGACTGCCATTGCTGTCCTGACTGACACCCCTAGGTTTGTCTGGACCTGAGCTACCGCACCCAAAACCTTCTCTCTTTTCCTGGGGTAAAAAGACTTTCTGAAGGATTGAATTTATAGTATATCCTAGAAACCTTGTCTCTTGGGAGGGTACCAGGTTTGATTTCTCGCGGTTTAGTAACCAACCTAGACCTCCGAGATGAACCTGCGACACCAGAAGGTTCGTCGCAACTTGATCCCGAGAGTCCGCGAAGAACAGTAGGTCGTCCAAGTATGGGACGACCGAAATCCCTTTCAGCTTCAGTGGTTCCAAGGCCTTCGCCATGATCTTCGTGAAGACCCTGGGGGAGGAGGAAAGCCCGAAGGGGAGGGCCCTGAACTGAAGATGCCATACCCTGGACCCCAGGTTCACCGACAGCCTGAGATATTGCTGGGAAGCTTGGGCAATCGGGACGTGTAAGTAGGCATCCCTGAGGTCCAGAGATGTCATGAAGCAACCGGGGGTCAGTAATTTCGTAATGGAGTAGATGGTATCCATACGGAAGGGTTTGTATCTGATCGACTTGTTCAAAACCTTCAAGTTTAGGATCAGTCGAAACTTGCCCGAGGGCTTCTTTACCAAAAAAATGTGGGAATAGAAGCCCTGGCCCTCCTGATGTTTTGGGACTTGAACTACAACTCCCTGAGCCATCAGATCCTGAAGTAGGATCGTCATTGCAGAAGCTTTTTCTTTGTCCCGGGGAAGGGCTGTGATATAGAACCTTCTCGGGGGACACTCTGAAAATTCCAGACTGTACCCTTCCGTGATGATTCTTTCCACAAAGGGGCTTATGGGCATCTGCTTCCACTGTAGGAGAAAGGCAGACAACCTTCCTCCTACCGGAAGCAGATCGTCACTTATTTTTGGTAGCCTGATCTGAGGGGTTTTTGAAAAGGATGCCTCCTCTACCTCTACCTCTTTGGGACCCCCAACCTCTTTAATTTTCTTCCTTTTTCTTATGGGACTGCTGAAAAGGACGAAAATTATTTTTGGGGTTTTGACCCTTTTTAGGGGGAAAGGCCTTTTTCTTATCGGCCGTTCTGTCAAGTACCTTTTCCAGGTCCTGACCGAACAAAAGGTCCCCTGAGAAAGGTAAACCACAAAGTTTAACTTTAGAGGGTATATCACCTGACCAGGTCTTTAACCATACCGCTCGCCTGACAGAGTTTACCAAGGCTGCTGACCTTGCAGCCATTTTAATGGACTCAGCAGAAGCATCTGCCATATATTTGATGGCTTTCAAAATTAAGGGAAAGGACTCCAACAGATCCTTTCTAGGGGTGCCTGCTTCTACGTGACTTTGTAATTTTTCAACCCAGCACTCCAGATTGCGGGCGACAACTGTGGCGGCCATGGCTGGTTTCAGACTGGTTGAAACTGAATCCCAGGCCTTTTTGAGGAGGGAATCAGCTCTTTTATCCATCGGGTCTTTTAGGACCCCCATATCCTCGAAAGCCATTTCTGTATGACTAGACACTTGCGAGAAAGCGGCGTCTACTTTAGGTTTCTTGTTCCACACCTCTGTGTCACTGTCTTCAAATGGAAACCTTCTCTTAAGGGTCTTGGAAAAGAAAGGAGCCCGTTCAGGGTCTTTCCACTCCTTTTTTATTGTGTCCGAAAGGACTTTGTGGACCGGGAACACCCGGTGTTTGGATTCATCCAATCCTTGATACATTTTATCATGTATGGATAACTGAATCTTTTCTTCCTGGATGTCCAGGGTAGTGTAAATTGCCTTAAGTAACTCATCCACGTCTTCCAAGGACAATTTAAATTTAGAGATTTTGCTACCATCTTCTTCCTCTTGCTCCTCCTCGTCTGAATCCCTGAGGGAGGCGAGAGTACTGGTTCCTTCATCTGCCGAATCCCCATCTGTTTGTCCAGATAACGGGATTTTTGGGCTAGGTGGTGGCTGCTGAGGCTCCCCCTGACTTGCGGAGCCCTGTGCAATCAGATCCTTAACTGAACCTAAAGAGCTCGCTAGTTCTTGAACTGAGGAAAAAAGGTTCTTATACTGTTGCGAAGTTTCTTCTTCCACCAAATTTTTAATGCAGGATCTGCACATTGGTTTTTGCCAAGAATCCCTTAAAGGATTTTTGCAAGATGGGCATTTCCTGGATGTCTCCAAGTGCCTAGTTTTGCCTGCAGATTTTTCCTGCAAAGGGATGAGAAAAAGAATTACCATCCCCCTTTATTTTTATTTTTTATTTTATTTTTTTAAACACCCAGTGCTGCCACCACCAAAAAAAGGGCCTGGAACTAAGTGCCACCACCCCCTACGGTTAAACAGACCAAGAGCGTTAACCTGGACTGGTAACCCCAGGTAACAGGCTCCCTCAGGGAGGAACAATAAAAAGACTTAGACCCATTAGTGTAAGAATAAAAGGCACCGCTGTACCCCTCTTACCTGGGCCTGACCGGTGCTTGCAGCGCCTGTTTCCGCTGGTGCTGTCTGTCTCTCCTCCATTGTAGAGCGCAGTCACGATAGTAGCCGGAAAACTCCCTTTTTTTAAATTTTCCCGGCCTCCCGCATCATCGGGGGCCGGAAGTAGCACCGGTCACCTGACCTGCCCCACAGACGCTGCGTTCCAGACGTCGGGAACCACTGCGCCACGCCCCCCCAGGAAACGGCGTCACCGTGCGCGACGCACTCGCCGGCCGGGACCCGGAACTGAGAGGCGGAACACCGCCGACCTGCGGCGGTTACCGCTCGGCCACCAGGCCCTACCGCAGTTCCTGGGCACAAGGACACCCCCTCCTGGGAAGCCGAATGCTCCACTGAGCCGGAGCGCCTGGGGACTCCTGAACGCCCCCTCCCCGTGGAGGGGGGCCGGGATGGTCACTGCACGAAAACAAGCAAAGGTAAGCCAGAACCCCTCCGCCTTGGAGAGAGCGCAGCTCCCTGGTTCCCTATGATGCTTCCACCATGGCGGAGGAAACACAATAACTGAGGCCATGGTGGAAGAGGAGGGATCTTAAAGGATCATGTGTGTTTCCTGAAAAATGGGCGGAGCTGCGCTCTCTCCAAGGTTGTCCTGAAAGGCGATAAGAGAAATTCCCATTTCTGTTCTGTGTTCATCTGTGTCAATAGTCCCTCCCAGTCCAAGTCCTGGAGAGCAGCCCTCATCCTTGGAAAATTTGCTCTCTTAAAATTTAGTGTTTTAATATTTCCTGTATGTATTTCCTGCTTATAGTTAACATTAAATGAAATCATGTTATGATCACTGCTACCCAGGTGTTCCTTTATCTGAACATTAGTAATAAGCTCTGCATGGTTTGAGATTATCAGGTCCAACAGAGCATCATTCCTAGTTTGGGCCTCAATAAACTGCACCATAAAATTGTCCTGCAATAGGTTTTTAAATTTTTGTCCTTTAACTGTCCCAGAAGTGCCATTAATCCAGTCAATTTCTGGGTAGTTAAAATCCCCCATTATTATCACCGTCCCAGCCCTTGCAGCCCTTTCCATCTGTGCAAGGAGCTGAGTCTCCACCTCCTCATTAACATTGGGTGGTTTATAACAAACTCCAATGATTAATTTTGAACTACGCACATCTGTATGCAGTTCCACCCATAATGCTTCAGCCTCACCACACTCTCCATCAACCAGGTTCTCTTTCACGCTTGCTTTGAGGTCACTTCTCACATAGAGACAGACCCCTCCACCTTTCCTTTTTACCCTGTCTTTCCGAAAGAGAGCATAGCCAGGAATATTAATAGCCCAGTCATGTGAGGATTGAAGCCAAGTTTCAGCAATACCGATTACATCATAGCTCTCCTCATGCATCAGAGCTTCCAACTCACCTGTTTTGCTTGGCAGACTTCTGGCATTGGTGAACAAACACTTAAATGTATTGTTACATTTTTCTCTAGTGTTTTTCATATAATTTATAGTAGTACAAATGGCACTATTATTTCCAATGGCTGTTTGCAACATGGGAACTTTCTTGTCACCTGCCATGACCCTCCCCCCATCTATCCCCATTCCACTCTCCATTAATGTCTGACCCCTAGCTGACCTGTGTACCCGATGTAATTCTAGTTCACCCTCCCCCCTCAATCCTAGTTTAAATACTCCTCCAGCATTCCCATAAACCTCTCCCCCAGCACAGCAGACCCCCTTCCATTCAAGTGCAAACCGTCCTTAGCATATAGGTTGCACCCCAATGAAAAGTCATCCCAGTGCTCTAGAAACCCAAATCCCTCCTTCCTACACCAGGTCTTTAGCCATGCATTCAGCTCTCTAATCTCCCCCTGCCTTTCCTGTGTTGCGCATGGCACAGGCAATATTTCAGAGAATATCACCTTGGAGGTCCTTCCCTTCATCTTGCAGCCTAGTTCTTTAAATTGATTCTTAAGGAGCCTCCACCTTCCATGTATACTGTCATTGGTTCCAACGTGGACCAAGACAGCTGGGTCATGCCCAGCCCCTCCCAGTAATTTATCCACCCCGTCCACCACATGCCGAACCCTGGCACCAGGGAGACAGCAAACCATTCGGTTGAAGCGATCCTGGCGACAAATTATTCTATCAGTCCTTCTGATTATAGAATCCCCTATTACCACCAACTGTCTAGGCCTACCTGCACTCCCCTCCCCACCTCTACTAGATGGGTTGCTCTCCCGGCTGTTAGGGGTAGCAGTAACATCTAGGGCTGCCACCTCTGTGTTTGCCACCTCCACATCATCACCCAAATTGGCAAATTTGTTTTGATGCACAAATACAGGACTGGCCTTCCCTTTCTGCACGCCCCTTCCACTCCCTCTAACTACATTAACCCATCTCCCTATCTGATAATCCTGACTTGCCCCTCCACCCTCCACATCAACCTTACTGACCACCTGCTCAGCGAGCAGAGAACCCCTTTCAAGGTTGTCATTTCTACCCAGTGTTGCAACTTGCTCCTCCAGATCTCTAATACGAGCTTCCAGAAGGGCAACCTGCTCACATCTGTCACAGCGGTATCCATCTTGGAGCTGTTGCACCAATTTTGCATACATGTGACACACTGTGCACTGAGCAAACCCTTCAACCCTGCTAGCACTCATTTCCCAGTTACAATACAATTACTTGTAGGAAGTTTAAGAAGTTACTTACAGTTTTAGAAGACTCCTGTCTTAACTCTTGTATTAAACTCCTGGTTTTTAACTCATCACTTGTATTCAAAAATCCCACTTCTGATCAGAAATTCCACAGATCTACTCTTAGCAAGGAGCCAGCTCTTATGGAGTTTTTACAGACACTTATATACTCACCTGTTACCAATTAAACACTCCCTCATCACTTGTATTCAAAAATCCCACTTCTGACAAGGCAGTGCTTGGTTTTCGGGGCCCCGTACGCGGCTAGGCTCCCAAAAAGTCCCACACATGTGGTATCCCCGTACTCAGGAGAAGCAGCAGAATGTATTTTGGGGTGCAATTCCACATATAACTGTGGCATGTGTGAGAAATATATCATTTAGTGACAACGTTTTGTAATTTTTTTTTTTTTTTTGGTCATTATTCAGTGACTTGGGGCAAAAAAAAAAAAATTAAACATTCCATGGCCTCAACATCCCTCTCAGCAAATAGCTTGGGGTGTCTACTTTCCAAAATGGGGTCATTTGGGGGGGTTTTGTGCTGTTTTGGCATTTTATGGCCTTCGAAACTGTGATAGGTAGTGAGGAGTGAAATCAAAAATGTATGCCCTTAGAAATCTTGAAGGCGGTGCTTGGTTTTCGGGGTCCCGTACGCAGCTAGGCTCCCAAAAAGTCCCACACATGTGGTATCCCCGTACTCAGGAGAAGCAGCAGAATGTATTTTGGGGTGCAATTCCACATATAACTATGGCATGTGTGAGCAATATATCATTTAGTGACAACTTTGTGCAAAAAAAAAAAAATCAGTTTGTCATATTCCCGCAACTTGTGTCAAAATATAAAATATTCCATGGACTCGACATGCCTCTCAGCAAATAGCTTGCTTTCCAAAATGGGGTCATTTGGGGGGGTTTTGTGCTTTTTTGGCATTTTATGGCCTTCGAAACCTTGATAGGTAGTGAGGAGTGAAATCAAAAATTTGTGCCCTTAGAAATCCTGAAAGCGGTGCTTGGTTTTGGGGCCCCGTATGCGGCTAGGCTCCCAAAAAGTCCCACACATGTGGTATTCCCGTACTCAGGAGAAGCAGCAGAATGTATTTTGGGGTGCAATTCCACATATAACCATGGCATTTGTGAGCAAAATATCATTTAGTGACAACTTTTTGTAAACATTTTTCTTTTTTTTTTTTTTCGTCATTATTCAATCACTTGGGACAAAAAAAAAAAAAATATTCAATGGACTCAACATGCCTCTCAGCAGTTTCCTTGGGGTGTCTACTTTCCAAAATGGGGTCATTTGGGGGGGGTTTAGTACTGCCCTGCCATTTTAGCACCTCAAGAAACGAGATAGGCAGTCATAAAATAAAAGCTGTGTGAGCCTAGGTTCACACTGCTGCGAATTCAAAATCGCGGTAAAATGCGCGATTTTACCGCGATTTCGCGGCCGCGATTTCGGCCGCAATTTAATGTAAATCGCGGCCAGAAATCGCAAAAAGTAGTACAGGAACTACTTTTTGAAATCGCAGATGCGGTGTCGCACTGATTAGGACAGTGCCATTGCCGACAATTGCCGCCGATTTGAGATGCGATTTGACATGTCAAATCGCATCTCAAATCGTTCCAAATCGTACCCAGTGTGAACCAGGGCTAAATTCCAGAAAATGTACCCTAGTTTGTAGACGCTATAACTTTTGCGAAAACCAATAAATATACGCTTATTGCGATTTTTTTTTACTAAAGACATGTGGCTGAATACATTTTGGCCTAAATGTTGACTAAAATTTAGTTTATTCGATATTTTTTACTTTTTTTTCAAAATTTATGGTCTTTTTGCGTTTATATCGCAAAAAATATAAATCGCAGAGGCAATCAAATACCATCAAAAGAAAGCTCTATTTGTGGGAAGAAAAGGACGCAAGTTTCGTTTCGGTACAACATTGCATGACTGCGCAATTACCAGTTAAAGCAGCGCATTGCCAAATTGTAAAAACACCTTGGGTCTTTAGACAGCGTATTGGTCCGGGGCTTAAGTGGTTAATAGCTAAAAGCCACTAATTAGCACAGATTAGATCCATTCTGACGGAATTCAAAAACATGTGGGCCTTTACAGACCATCTTCCCCAATGCAGTCTCAGCACTATATGGGATGCTGGAGGCTGCGCCACCTAACCCTACGCCCCACTATCAGGGAGTGGGAAAGAGACCTACAGATGGACTTCACTAGGGAACAGCTTCATCACTTATACCGTTTTACTCACTCGAGCTCTGTGGACTCTAAGACCCAAGAAAATAACTACAAGCTACTGTCACGGTGGTACAAAGTGCCCACTACCCTGGCCAGAATTTTTCCTACTGCCTCTGATGTGTGCAGAGGGGATGCGGGCAAAAGGGCACATTACTCCACATTTGGTGGGAATGCCCGGTGCTCCGTCCGTTCTGGGAAATGGTTGGCAAACATCTGATTGCCTGGGTGTGGATATCCCAGCTCTGCCTAAACATTTCCTGCTCCATATCCCCCCCATGCCACCGTCTCGTTATAAAAGTAGTGTTCTCCCCCACCTCCTCAATGCTGCAAAATGTCTCATACCACTCCATTGGAAAAGCTTGCATATTCCAAGCGAATAAGACTGGTTGGGGAAGATCATGGAGACAGAGCTGGATTGCAGACTGTAGGGACACCCGTGTACAATTTGATTCAACTTGGGCAGAATGGAAGGCCCAGATCCATGACACAACCACGTTCTCGTCCAGTTTAGATGAGGCATTACTGGCCTTCGCTGATCCCTCCTCTGGGAGGCTCATTCAGGCGAGCCGTCAGTCGACAAACCCGGACGACTCCTGATTGCGGATAAATCCCATCAGCGGCAACGGTGAGGGCTGGTTCGTATGCTCTCTCTCTCTCCTCCCTTTCTTATTTCCCATTTGACCTACCTCCTTTGTCCCTTTTTTTTTTTTTTTGTGCGATTTTCTACTGTAATGGTTGTTTGAAATGTCGATTGTTTTATCCGCATGGGATGCTTAGGTGTCCAGCCTTGATTTGGGCTACCGGGATGGTCCTTAGGGTTTTTATTTTTTTCCCTTTGACTGTCTTGGGTGCCTCTGGTTGTATTAAGATGCTGATTAGTACCAGTATGGGAGTCCTGATTGCACTTGCATATGGGCAGGGGCTTTGGGCCACCCTACCCCTCGCTAGTTCGGGGGGGGGGGGGATGCCTGCCCACTTGGATCAAATGTCTGGGGCGGGTGGGATGCCCCTTTGCCCACTTATTAATCTAGAGTTTTTCACTCCCTGCTGAGATGTATGTTTGTACCCGGACTATGAGATATAGAGAATATATAATTTTTTATTTTTCACTTCCCGGTATCCCTCCCTCTCCCCCAGTTTGTTTTGGCTATGTTGTACTGTTCAACTGTCATACTTTGAAAATAGAATAAAAAAAAAAAAAAAGTTGCCATAGTTTGTAGACGCATAGCGTTTGTGCAAACAAATATACACTTGGCTTTTTTTTTTACCCAAGACATGTGGCCGATTGCATTCTGACCCAAATTTAGACTGGAATTGAGTTTATTGGATTTTTCTTATAACAAAAGTAAAAAAAAACAAAAAACAAACACACACACACACACACACACACGTTAACCTCCTTACTACCGGCCACTGTCAATTGATCACAATAGCTCTCTTGTTCTGAAAGGACGTCATATGTCGTCCTCGTCTTGCAGAGGCACTAGGGGGTGCGTGCGCAACCGCCACGCTACTGGGAACCCGATGCATGTGACCGGCAGCCACCCGCGATGGCCCAGTAACAGAGCAGGACCGTAGATCTCTGTGTGTAAACACAGAGATCCATGTCCTGTCAGGGAAAGGAGACCGATGCCGGGTCCCTTGTACATAGGGACACAGATCGGTCACCTCCCCCAGTCAGTATCCTAGTAGGGAACACATTTAACCCCTTCCCTGCCAGTCACATTTATACAGAAATCAGTGCATATTTATAGCACCGATCGCTGTATAAATGTGAATGTCCCAAAAATGTGTCAAAAGTGTCCGCCATAATGTTGCAGTCCCCAAAAAAAAAAAAAAAAAAACATTTCATAATTATGCCCCCATTTTGTTTTGCGCAAAACCAGTCACTATACGCTTATTGCGATTTTTTTAACTAAAAATAAGAATATGTATTAGTCTAAAGTGAGAAAAAATGGTTTTGTTTTTTTAATTGGGATATTTATTATAGCAAAAAAATAAAAAAGGGTTTTTCAGAATTGTCGCTCTTTTTTTGTTTATAGCACAAAAAATAAAAAACCGCAGAGGTGATCAAATACCACCAAAGAAAGCTCCATTTGTGAAAAAAAAACACACACACACACACACACCAATTTTGTTTGGAAGCCACGTCGCACAATTGTCAGTTAAATCAACGCAGTGCCAGAAGCTGAAATTTCGCCTGGGCAGTAAGGGGGTATATGTGCCCAGTAAGCAAGTGGTTAAATTAGCAAAGTGCTCTGGTCGTGAAAGGGGTAAAACCCAGGCTGAAGTGTTTAAAAGGAACAGAAGCCATTTTTTTGGGTTAACACCAAATTTAAAGCGGATGTCGCTGAAAAAAAAAAAAAAAATTAAAAGTCAGCAGCTACAAATACTGCAGCTGCTGACTTTTAATATCGACACAATTACCTGTCCTGGAGTCCAGCGCCGTCCGCAGCAGAGGACAAGCGATCGCTCGTCACTCTGCTATGCCCCCCCCCACCCCCGCCATCCTCGGTGAGGGAACCAGGAAGTGAAGCGCTCCGGCTTCACTGTCCGGTTCCCTAATAGCGCATGCGCGAGTCACGCTGCGCCTGCTGACTGGCTCCCGCTGTGTTCTGTGAGCCAAGTGTTCCCAGAACACAACGGGGGGGGGGGGGGCAGGTGACGTCCTACCCGCAGACTGTTTGGCCGGAAGTGGGTGCAAATACCTGCACCCCCCTGAAAGGTGTCAAATGTGACACCGGAGGGGAGGGAGGGTTCCAATCAGCGGGAGTTCCAATATAGGGTGGAGCTCTGCTTTAACATGGAATTCCCTCTGCTTAAAACTACAAGACAACAGATTCATGGAGAGGCTAGTCACCAGATATTGAGCAACTCATCACTTACTTCAGGATCTCAATGTTGGCAGAGCACAACAAGCATTTGTAAAGCTCTTTGTTATGCTCAATAAATAAACCATTTATAAACGGTAACGCTACTGTACCATATCTATAATACGGTTGATTAGGTCTACCTTAAAACAGATATTGGAGGGAAAAAAAACACCATTTTAATGTTGTATAAACACTATTCCAGCACTTATTGTACACATCAACTGTGTCACAAACAAGTGCAACAATCCTTATAATGCAAGACAAGCAATATCACAGCAACCTCTATGTAAGTTTGCAGCCTACAAGCTGCTTTTGTTGCAGAAATAGTAAAAACTATTGTGTGATCAAAATCTGGTTGCAAGAGAAACGCAAAAGGGTTAACTCAAGCGAGTAAGCGGTAACATTTAACGCTACTTTATATAACCTCTAGCGCAGAAATGAGCAAACTACAGCCCGGCGGACCTTTTAATCCGGCCCACCAGCGCCGGCCCTGGTCTGCCCGGGCCGCCAGTATATTTACAAATTGCAGCGCTGGTTTGCTGGGATCGCGGGTTCCTCTAGCAACCAGTGACGCTGCCAGTGTGCGCCCGCCCCCTGCTCCTCACCGCAGGTCCTGGAAATTTACAAGCGCATACGGCGGCGAGTAGGGGCGTGACATCATGTTCCTTCCCCGCCCCCTGCAGCTTGCGGTCCACTGCTTGATCACATTGCGAATAGGGGCCACGCCTGTCTCCCACATCACTTGCGTTCCCAGACCCCTGCTGCTCCTGGTTCAACTCCTGGCTCTCCTAGAGGCGTGACGTCCTGTGCGCGCCCCGCCCCCTGCTACTCGTACCCGGCTATTTTTTTCTTCCAGCATCCACCCCTGCATTCTAGGTATGTGGCATATTCTTAGTTCGTTGATCACCATTAATGGGCTTATTAATTGTCAACATTAAGACTACTGGGCATATGTTAAAGGTCACGCTGATGGGCACTGTTTTATGTTAAGGGAAACTCTGATGGGCGCATTTTATGTTAAGGGACACGCTGATGGGTAGATTTTTAATGTGCGCACTAATGAGCATATTTTTTTAAGAGGAACACTGATGGACACATTTTGTTGTGCCCATCAGAGTGCCCCTTAACATAAAATATCCCCATCAGCGTACACATTAAAAATATATCCATCAGTGTGCCCCTTAACATAAAATGTGCCCATCAGCATGACCCTTATTTTATGTAAAGGGGCGCTGGGGGCACCTGATGTAAAGGGGCGCTGGGATGGGGGCACCTGATGTAAAGGGGCGCTGGGATGGGGATACATTGCATTAAAGTTTTGTAAAATAACAATTTATGCTTTTCTACCTTAAAATTAATCTAAACATTTAATGTTACAAATTTAAATAAAATGTATATTAATTCACACATACACACCGTCCATCTACTCTTGGTCCAGCCCCCGGGTCCAATTTATGAACCCATTGCGGCCCTCGAGTCAAAAAGTTTGCCCACCCCTGCTCTAGTGTCTAGTGACCAGGGGTCTCAAACTGGTGGCCCTCCAGCTGTTGCAAAACTACAAGTCACATCGTGGCTCTGCCTGAGCGTGTAACTTGTAACTGTTAGCCTTGCAATGCCACATGTGACTTGTAGTTTTGCAACAGCTGGAGGACCACCAGTTTGAGACCCTAGTGTCCGTTAGCAAGTATAAAAGGAAACGTTAATATGTAATACAGTACACAATTACAAAAATAACCTCCATTACTACCCAAATGACTTCCCAACTACACTTTCTCTACTTCCGCTCAGTCTCCACACTTAACTTTAAGACAGAACACGCCATGAAGTGTGATGATTATAAAAACGTGAAACATTGGTCAACTCACCTGACAACGTATTACTTCCTTTCTCGGGAGTCTCGTCAACCACTCCAGTTTCATCTTTTCCCGGCATTTGAGTATGCGCCTACAAACAATATAACTCCAGAATATTTTATCCTACGTACAATCTTATCCCCCACCAAGCCTAATCAGCGCGCTAACAATCGGCGGGAACTTCCCAGACACCAGTCTTCTCCCAGCTCTACATTGGCACGCTATCGATCACGTGATTGCAAACGTGAACCAATCAAGATGTGCCCTTTGTTCAGTTTTCCGCTGGATTGGTGGCAACCACAGCTTCACTTATTGGTTTAGTCTAGTATATTCGTACTGACGTAATAAGCATGCAAGTGATTCAATGTGAAGAGTTGCAGGTAGACAGGTTTTCTTTTTCAAATTGGTCTGTAAATAACATTTGAAGTGGGGCTGAGTATGACAGATAGTTTCGGTTATGCGATATTTGCCACTACAAATCCAATCCGCTGAAGTAATACCTAGTGTAAAGATTTAGCAAATCCTAGGCAGATAATTCTGAAAGTAGAGGACATGTAGGACCAGGGCCGGTGACTTGTCCTTAAGGTTCCCCTAACGAGAAAGATCCTTCAAGGACTGCGCAGGCACAAACTTGCCGACGGAAATCTCTGAATCTCGCCCGGTGTATTGTCACATTCTGCTGCCTATCGTAGAATGCTGCGGAAGTCACGTGGCGGCCAACTGCGCATGCGCGATGCGTTCCAAACGCAAGTGCGATGCGTTCCAATGGATTCACGACAGTACACACCAGTGAAACCTCGGTCGGTATCCAGGCTCTTTCCTCAACATCCCCGTGGATTGGAGAATGTTAAAAAAAAAGAGAATGTTAAAAAAAGAGCCAGGAGGCCGAGCGAGCTGTCCGAGCGAAGCGAGGACGTAAGGCCGACTGGCCACTTTCCTCTAATTCCACGTTGCCCTGAATGCCAGGTTCGCTGGTGTGTACTGTCGTAAATCCATTGGAACGCATCGCACTTGCGTTTGGAACGCATGCGCAGTTGGCCGCCACGTGACTTCCGCAGCATTCTACGTAAGGCAGCAGACTGTGACACTACATCGGCATCCAGGCTCATTCTTTAACATCCCCGTGGATTGGAGGATGTTAAAAAAAAGAGCCAGGAGGCCGAGCGAAGCGAGGACGTGAGGCCGACTGGCCACTTTCCTCAAAATCCACGTCGCCCTGGATGCCGCCGAGGTTCGGAGATTTCTGTCGGCAAGTTTGCGCCTGCGCAGTCCTTAAAGGAACTTTCTCGTTAGCCGGAACCATATCGGCAGATCACCGGTGTCCTATTATTATGCTAGTTATCCATCAGGACACCTGTCCTATCATTATGGGTCCCCTATCAGATAGTGCCCGGCCTGGACTGCGCATGCACAATCGGAGATCACGGAAAACTCAGAGAATGAACATCTGTTCGGTGTAGTAGTTAACACGCAGCCCGCGCCGGTGTCCTATCATTCTGGGATAGTGCCTGGGTCGACGGTGCTCGCTCTATCAGATGGGCGACCCATCTCGATAGAACAGCGCTGACCGCACTCACAGCAATAAAGCAAAGGGCGGGTGTATTATTGAGCACTGATTTTTTTTTTACAGGTTGGACATCTCGATAGAACAGCGCTGACCGGCCTCACAGCAATACAGCAAGGGGCAGATGTGATTTTTTAACCATCTGCCCCTTGCTGTATTGCTGTTCTATCGAGATGGGTCCCCCATCTGATATAGCGTGCATTGTGGATAAGCATCGGGAGCGAGCAGCCTGTTAACTGCACATGCTCCAAGAACAGCTGACGGGACAAATGTTAAGTCTCAGAGATTTCCGTGATCTCCAATTGCGCATGCGCAGTTCAACCCAGGCACTATCTGATGGGGGACCCATACTGATAGAACACTGGTCGCTCCCGATGCTTATCAGACGGGTGACCCATGAAGATAGAACAGCGCTGCCTGCGCTCAAATACAGCAAGGGGCAGATGTTTTTTTCTAAGGGGTGGGTGTATCATGCTTATCCACGCCGCTTGCTGATTAAACAGCGTTGGCCGAGCATTTTAGAAAAGCACCCGCCCCTTTGAGGCTGGACATCATAAATTTCTTCTATGCAGTGAGCACGGCCTCTTATAATCATATTCGCCCCTTTGATAAAACCATCCGCCCCTATCTGTATTGAGTGAGCGCGGCCAGCGCTGCTCTATCTGCGATCGGCATGGATAAGCATAATACACCCGCCCCTTAGAAAAAGCCATCCGCCCCTTGCTATATTTGAGTGCGGGCAGCGCTGTTCTATCTTGATGGGTCCCCCATCTGATAGTGCGAGCGGCGTGTTAACTGCGCATGCTCCAACCAGAGCTGATGGAACAGATGTTCAGTCCAGGCCGGGCACTATCTGATAAGGGACCCATAATGATAGGACACCGGCTGCCTGGCTAATCCTGGGGGCCACTGTGAGGGCAGCGGTGCCTGAAAAAAATATGGCAGTGGGTTCTGTCACACAGTGGACTCTGATATAAGTGGGGTCTCTGGTCACCAGTGCCCCCCTTTATATCAGAGTTCGACCCCTAACACACTGAGGAGCTTTGCAGGCGCTATAACTAGGGTTGCCACCTGTCCGGGATTCACCCGGACAGTACGGGTTTTGAAACATGTGCCCGGGTCTCTGCCTGCCTGAGACCCAGGAACATTATTCAGACCCGCCAATGGCTCCCTGTGCCCGAAGCTGTGCTGCCACGGCCCGTGTGAGTCTCGAGTTCGGTCCGCTTGACCTGCTTCGAGCACCTCCCCATCTACCCCTGCAATGCCGCACTGTTATCTAACCAAACCTCCGTCTGCTCTGTGTGCTGCAGACGGGACACAGAGGTGGAGGCAGAGCCTCCATGTTCCCGGGTGCACTCTGGTTGGCTGCAGAGCAGAAGGGACAGGGAGGTGGGGTTGAAGGCGGAGCCTCCCCATTCCCTGCTGCTCTGTAGGAAAGTGTACAGAGCTCACCTCTCCCCCCCCCCCCCACCATACACTATACATACAGTCCTCACCACTTCCCCCACCATACACTATACATACAGTTCTCTCCCATATATACACAGTCCCCCCCCATATATACAGTTCTCCCCTCATACACCATCCATTTATACAGTTCTCCCCATATACACAGTCCCCCCCCCCCCCCATATGTACAGTTCTCCCCAATACACCATCCATATATACACTCCCCCCTCCATATGTACAGTTCTCCCCCCATACACCATCCATATATACAGTCCCCCCATATATACAGTTATCCCCCATATATACAGTTCTCCCCCCATATATACAGTCCCCCCCATTCACCATCCATATATACAGCCCCCCATATATACAGTTCTCCCCCATATACCATCCATATATACAGTTCTCCCCCATACACCATCCATATAAACAGCCTCCCATATATACAGTTCTCCCCCATACACCATCCATATATACAGCCTCCCATATATACAGTTCTCCCCAATACACCATCCATATATACAGTCCCCCCATATATACAGTTATCCCCCATATATACAGTTATCCCCCCCCCCATATATACAGTCCCCCTCATTTACCATCCATATATACAACCCCCCATATATACAGTTCTCCCCCATACACCATCCATATATACAGTTCTCCCCTCATACACCATCCATATATACAGCCTCCCATATATACAGTCCCCCCCATACACCATTCCCATATATACAGTCCCCCCCCATATATACAGTTATCCCCCATATATACAGCTCACCACCCCCATACACCATCCATATATACAGTCCCTCCCCCCATATATACAGTTCTCCCCCATACACCATCCATATATACAGTCCCCCCATATATACAGTTCTCCCCCCCATATATAGTTCTCCCCCCCATACACCATCCATATATACCGTTTGGGGGGGGGGGGGGGGGAATACACCATACATATATACAGTTCTCATCGGGTGACACTGTCCTCTGCTCTACTGACACCGTCCACTGATTATCTGACGCCGTCCACTGATCATCTGACACCGTCCACTGATCATCTGACACCGTCCACTACTCTACTGACACCGTCCACTACTCTACTGACACAGTCCACTACTCTACTGACACCGTCCACTGCTCTACTGACACCGTCCACTGCTCTACTGACACTGTTCACTCCTTTACTGACACCATCCACTGCCCTACTGACACCGTCCACTGCCCTACTGACACCGTCCACTGCTCTACTGACACCGTCCACTGCTCTACTGACACCGTCCACTGCCCTACTGACACCGTCCACTGCTCTACTGACACCGTCCACTGTCCTACTGACACCGTCCTCTGCTCTACTGACACCATCCACTGCTCTACTGACACCATCCACTGCCCTACTGACACCACCTACTGCTCTACTGACACCACCCACTGCCCTACTGACACCGTCCACTGCCCTACTGATACCGTCCACTGCCCTACTGACACCGTCCACTGCTCTACTGACACCACACACCGTCCTCTGCTCTACTGACACAGTCCACTGCTCTACTGACACCGTCCACTGCTCTACTGACACCGTCCACTGCTCTACTGACACCGTCCACTGCTTTACTGACACCGTCCTCTGCTTTACTGACACAGTCCTCTGCTCTACTGACACGTCCACTGCTCTACTGACACCATTCTCTGCTCTACTGACACCATTCACTGCTCTACTGACACCATCCACTGCTCTACTGACACCGTCCACTGCCCTACTGACACCGTCCACTGCTCTACTGACACCGTCCACTACTTTACTGACACCGTCCACTACTCTACTGACACCGTCCACTACTTTACTGACACCGTCCACTGCTCTACTGACACCGTCCACTGCCCTACTGACACCGTCCACTGCTCTACTGACACCGTCCACTGATCATCTGACACCGTCCACTACTCTACTGACACCGTCCACTACTTTACTGACACTGTCCACTACTCTACTGACACCGTCCACTGCTCTACTGACACCGTCCACTGCTCTACTGACACCATCCACTGCCCTACTGACACCGTCCACTGCTCTACTGACACGTCCTCTGCTCTACTGACACCATCCACTGCTCTACTGACACCATCCACTGCTCTACTGACACCGTCCACTGCTTTACTGACACCGTCCTCTGCTTTACTGACACCGTCCTCTGCTCTACTGACACGTCCACTGCTCTATTGACACCGTCCTCTGCTCTACTGACACCATCCTCTGCTTTAATGACACCGTCCACTGCTCTACTGACACCGTCCACTGCTCTACTGACACCGTCCACTGCTTTACTGACACCGTCCTCTGCTTTACTGACACGTCCACTGCTCTACTGACACCGTCCTCTGCTCTACTGACACCATCCTCTGCTCTATTGACACCATCCACTGCTTTACTGACACCGTCCTCTGCTCTACTGACACGTCCACTGCTCTATTGACACCGTCCTCTGCTCTACTGACACCATCCTCTGCTTTAATGACACCGTCCACTGCTCTACTGACACCGTCCACTGCTCTACTGACACCGTCCACTGCTTTACTGACACCGTCCTCTGCTTTACTGACACCGTCCTCTGCTCTACTGACACGTCCACTGCTCTACTGACACCGTCCTCTGCTCTACTGACACCATCCTCTGCTCTATTGACACCATCCACTGCTCTACTGACACCGTCCACTGCCCTACTGACACCGTCCACTGCCCTACTGACACCGTTCACTGCTCTACTGACACCATCCACTGATCGTCTGACACCGTCCACTGATTAAAGGAAAATTATGATACTGCGCTAAACTAACTAAGTAGAACAACAATAATAATCAAGCTGCAACAAAAAATTGTGATATACACACAATATACAATCAAAACAAAACAAATAAGTTGCGCTAACCAAATGTGAAAATAAATATACAATTGAATTGAGAAATAGTGTCCATAAGTGTCCAAAGAACAATAAAAATATATGAAAATTCAAATTAAGTGAATAAATTGTTGAGTGATGTTTAAAACGTGACTGGCAAACAAAAAATCCACCACCGGTGAAATGATGAAGATGTCTATGCGCTTACCAGAAGGGCAAGCAATCACAGCTTGCAGCTGGAATCCCCCAGCAAGGGTCTTTATCAGAAAATGCCGCTGATAGTTCAGATGGTATTCCTCCAATTATGTGGATGGATACGAGATCCAAGGAGCATGAAAGAAAATATATATACACAGCATATGGTGATGTACCGCAGATGAAACAGATGATAAGCACACCAAGGAAAGCCACCACCAATATGGATCACCAAATAAGGGGGACTCTTACCAGATATGCTAAAATAGAGAACTTGTGGCCAAACCCAGCCAGGGCCTTTAGGGTAGTCTCCAAACACACCAGCCAAAGCACACGGCTTTCTCAAGCAACCATAGCAGAGTATGTCACCAAAAAGAAAGATGAAATCCACATAGTGAAGTATCGCAGATATAAAGGTTTAATAAAGTAGATGCACTTACATAAAAGAGAAAATGTGTCAGCATTTAAAATTTACGAGCCGGCCGGCTTCTACGAACGCCCGTCCTTCGGGACCTAGACGCAGCACGTCAAAGCGTCTCCTCCTCCCGACGTACGTTTCGTCAGTATGTGACGTCGTCTGGGGAACCGTCAGACGGTGTCAGACAACCGTCCACTGATTGTCTGACACCGTCCTCTGCTCTACTGACACCGTCCACTGATCTATTGGCTGACAGTGTCCACTTTCACTGCCCTACTGACACCGTCCACTGATCATCTGACACCGTCCACTGCTCTACTGACACCATCCACTGCTCTACTGACACCATCCACTGCTCTACTGACACCGTCCTCTGCTCTACTGACACCGTCCTCCCCTCTACTGACACCGTCCTCTGCTCTACTGACACGGTCCTCTGCTCTACTGACACGGTCCTCTGCTCTACTGACACCATCCACTGCTCTACTGACACCGTCCACTGCTCTACTGACACTGTCCACTGCTCTACTGACACTGTCCACTGCCCTACTGACACTGTCCACTGCTCTACTGACACCGTCCACTGATCGTCTGACACCTTCCACTGATCATCTGACACCGTCCACTGATCGTCTGACACTGTCCACTGCTCTACTGGCTGACAGTGTCCACTTTTAAGCTAGGATATTTTCCTATAGCGTGTACTACAAAAAAAATTGCAGCGTGCCGCAAAAGTGTTCGGGTTTGGCTTGAAGAAAAGGTGGCAACCCTAGCTATAACACTAAAAATGGCGCCTGCAAAGTGCCCTGAAAGAGCCGCTCCTCACACTCCAGTGTGAAAGTCCTCGGAGCGGTGCGCTGGCAGGACACTAAAAAATGTCCTGCTAGCAGCATCTTTGGAGCTGTCATGGAAAAATCGGTTGTATCTGCATACAACCGATTTTTCTCAGCCATTTCTCCTTGTGCTCAATAAGCACACATATCGTCTTAATGATATAATACATCTCAAGCTAAAAGTCCACTCACGATTCGTTCAATTTCCCATTCATCCAAAAACCAGACATCACCAGAGTGTCATGTTCATCATCTCAGCATCCCAGCATGACTGACAGGCCGAACCCCTCACTGGCTTCTTTTATTATCACAAAAGAGCTCACAAATAGGAAGTGATGACTGCAACAGCCAATCACATCCTCCATGGGAGGTGACATCACAGGATGTCCCCTCCACGCAGGATCTGACCATATAAGGACATCCCTCTAACAGAATGTCCAATACAATACAATACAATTAATACAATGCAATTAAAGGATTCTGATGGGTGTGTCTGAGCAGAGACAGGGTGAATGGCAGCTAAACAAACATGGACGCCATCTCTGATCATAACAACCCAAGACTCCCGCTTTACCGCTGATAGGAATCCCTTTACTGCGCTATTCCTTAGAACAGAGCATACTCGGATTATTCTATTATTGCTTGTGGAAGGGAGGCTATCTGCAGGCGTGTGCTACAAATCCCAACCATGCTGATCAGACACAGCAGAGACAAGAGCGCACATCCGCCTATGAGGCTGGGTTCACACTTGTCCTACAACGGTCCTACATTGGGAGCTCATGTAGCATGACGTGTGAAAATCAATGTTTCCCTATGAGAGCTGTCTTAACTGGTCCGACACAAGTCGGTCCGACTTTGAAACTACTCCCTGTACTACTTTGGTCCTACTTTGATCCTACATCAGCCCATTGAATATCATTAAAGTAGGATCAAAGTAGGAGCCTTGTCCTAACCATCCGACTTTTGACATCCGACTTGTGATTACAGCAGCAGTAAAAGGAATTTATCTCACTCTGGGATTGTTTTGATTGGTCAAAGAACAAGTCAGACTATCACAAAGTCGGATCAAAGTAGTATCCTGTTCATGAAAGTAGGATGGATGTAGGACCAATGTAGGATCAATGTAGGACCAATGTAGGACCAATGTAGGGTCAGTGTAGGACCAATGTAGCAGAGCAAAGTAGGATCAAAGTAGTGTAGTAGTGTGAACCCAGCCTAAGGCTGGGTTCACACTACTACACTACTTTGATCCTACTTTGCTCTGCTACATCGGTCCTACATTTATCCTACATTGGTCCTACATCCATCCTACTTTCATGAACAGGATACTACTTTGGTCCGACTTCAATGATATTCAATGGGCCTGAAGTAGGATCAATGTAGGACCAAAAGTAGTACAGGGAGCATTTTCAAAGTCGGACCGACTTGTGTAGGACGCTACAAGACGCTCTCATAGGGAAACATTGAACACAGAGCAAAGTAGGATGAAAGTAGTGTAGTAGTGTGAACCCAGCCTCAGGCTGGGTTCACACTACTACACTACTTTGATCCTACTTTGCTCTGCTACATTGGTCCTACACTGATCCTACATTGGTCCTACATTGGTCCTACATTGATCCTACATTGATCCTACATCCATCCTACTTTCATGAA
Organism: Rana temporaria; assembly: GCF_905171775.1. NCBI lineage: Eukaryota > Metazoa > Chordata > Amphibia > Anura > Ranidae > Rana > Rana temporaria. The sequence goes on along the minus strand of NC_053489.1, from coordinate 378,664,939 downwards.
CAGGATACTACTTTGATCCGACTTTGTGATAGTCTGACTTGTTCTTTGACCAATCAAAACAATCCCAGAGTGAGATAAATTCCTTTTACTGCTGCTGTAATCACAAGTCGGATGTCAAAAGTCGGATGGTTAGGACAAGGCTCCTACTTTGATCCTACTTTAATGATATTCAATGGGCTAATGTAGGATCAAAGTAGGACCAAAGTAGTACAGGGAGTAGTTTCAAAGTCGGACCGACTTGTGTCGGACCAGTTAAGACAGCTCTCATAGGGAAACATTGATTTTCACACGTCATGCTACATGAGCTCCCAATGTAGGACCGTTGTAGGACAAGTGTGAACCCAGCCTCAGGCTGGGTTCACACTACTACACTACTTTCATCCTACTTTGCTCTGCTACATTGGTCCTACATTTATCCTACATTGGTCCTACATCCATCCTACTTTCATGAACAGGCTCCTACTTTGGTCCGACTTCAATGATATTCAATGGGCCTGAAGTAGGATCAATGTAGGACCAAAAGTAGTACAGGGAGCATTTTCAAAGTCGGACCGACTTGTGTAGGACGCTACAAGACGCTCTCATAGGGAAACATTGAACACAGAGCAAAGTAGGATGAAAGTAGTGTAGTAGTGTGAACCCAGCCTCAGGCTGGGTTCACACTACTACACTACTTTCATCCTACTTTGCTCTGCTACATTGGTCCTACATTTATCCTACATTGGTCCTACATCCATCCTACTTTCATGAACAGGATACTACTTTGGTCCGACTTCAATGATATTCATGGGCCTGAAGTAGGATCAATGTAGGACCAAAAGTAGTACAGGGAGCATTTTCAAAGTCGGACCGACTTGTGTAGGACGCTACAAGACGCTCTCATAGGGAAACATTGAACACAGAGCAAAGTAGGATGAAAGTAGTGTAGTAGTGTGAACCCAGCCTCAACCAATAATGTCCTTGCAGAGCAAACATATCCCCTCCTCGACGATCGTCTGTGCTAATGCACAGAAGGCCCTTCATCAGCGGACATAGCCTCACTCTGCAAACATCACTCTCCAACCTTAAAACGTTTTTCACTACCAGACGGGACTCAACCAGCATTAGTCTGCCCCAGTCAGCTCTTTAGAGCGGGTTGCGGGAGAACTAACCCTGGGAGACACTATCATATCAAATAAATCTTCATAAAATTTCCATGACAGAGCGGTGAAGGAGCGGTGTGTTTACCACTCCTCCACCGCTCCTGCCCATTAAAATGAATGGCATTTTGCCGGCACTTTGAGTGTGGTTTTAACCCTTTTCCGGCCGTTAGCGGGGGCTAAAAACGCCCCGCTAGCGGCCGAAAAGCGCAGCGAAATTGACGGTAAAGCGCTACTAAATATAGCGCCGCTTTATCGCCAATGCACCCACCGCCCCAGTGTGAAAGGGGCCTTTCCACTTAGATCATGATCTGCAATGTTCCCCTTTATGTCAGAGTTCCCTTGCACTGTAAAGGGGAATCATGCAGACTCCTGATATATGAGGGAACTCTGTGCTGGCTGTTAATCTGACCTTCATGTAAATGGAGAAATATGTTTTTGACTTTAACTTAAACACATTGCTAATAGCTTTAGCTACATGTTTATAGCTTATGGGGCAGATCCACAAAGAAAGTACGCCGGCGTATCTAGTGATACGCCGGCGTACTTTCAAAATTCTCGCGTCGTATCTTTGTTTTGAATCCTCAAAACAAGATACAACGGCATCTGGGTTAGATCCGACAGGCATACGTCTTCGTACGCCTTCGGATCTTAGATGCAATTCTTCGGCGTACGCTGGGTGGCGTTCCCGTCGTATTCCGCTTCGAGTATGCAAATTAGGTATTTCCGACGATCCACGAATGTACGAGCGGCCGTCGCATTCTTTTACGTCGTTTCCGTTCGGCTTTTTTCGGCGTATAGTTAAAGCTGCTATTGATATTTGCGCTGATAACTGCCATTTTAGGCACTTTTTTTTGCAAATGTGTCTGTGCCATTAAATGACATGATTTCTGCCAGTAAAAAATGTGTGCTGTTTGTAAATTCCATGTCTCTCTTATCTATATATAATACACTCTTCAAATGTGCTTTAAAAAGCATAGTTTTCCCTTTTATGTACAAGAAAATAATGACGTTATGATGGTAATGATGTTGGGCTGTTATAATAATGCTATGGGGATGGTATGAAATTATTTCCAGGGCTGGTTTTTATTCCCAGTGCGGCCCTGCCTGTATCATGTCCGCACACTCTCTAACCATCTCCTGCAGGGCCGATCCTAGGCAGGGTGCGCAGGGTGCTTTGCACCCAGGCGCCTGCAGAGGTTGTGGCGCCGAAGTGCCAGAGTTCTCCCCTCCTTCTGTCATTGCTTGGGGGAGGGGCCGCTCCTCTTCCTGACACAAAGGGTTCTAGTTTTCAGTGGCTGCTGAGTGCTGATGTGCAGGAATGAATTCCTCACACTGGGAGTCTGGGATCCCGCACTGTCTCTACCAACTCCATCCAGTTGGAATGCCTCCCCCTCCCATCTCTATCTCAGGCTGCAAAGAGAACCAAGGTGAGTCACAGTGTTCAGTGTGCTGGATGATGGCATCCCCAGCATCCTTACACATGCTCTGGGCTGCCCCTGCTCTTGATGTTTTATGGCATGATAGATTGCATAGGATACACAGCCCCTGTACCTTACTGCACCTCAGTAGTCCATCTATAGATGTGATGTATAATGAGATGTACTAAGAGCCCTTTCACACTGACAGTGTGGGGGCTTCGGCGGCAAAGCGCCGCTAGTTTTAGCGGTGCTTTACTGTAGTTTCAGAGTACTTTTAAAACCCCACTAGCAGCCGACTAAAGGGTCGAAGCGCCACTACAGAGGCGCTTTGAAGGCACTGACCATTGATTACAATGGGCAGGGCACTTTAGGAGTGGTGTATACACACTCTAAAGTGCCTCAAAAAGACTACTTGCAGGACATTTTTTGATGTCCTGCCAGCGCACTGCTTCCAGTGTAAAAGCACTCGGGCTCTCACACTGGGATTGCAGATGAGGCTTTTTTTTAGGTGCTATTTTTAATGCTAAAGCGCCTGAAAAACGCCTCCATGTGTGAAAGGGTCTAATGGATCATCTCCTGTACTTTGTCTGCAGTCTCTGACCATCTCCTGTACTATGTCTGCAGTCTTTGACCGTCTCCTGTACTATGTCTGCAGTCTTTGACCGTCTCCTGTATCATGTCTGCAGTCTCTGACCATCTCCTGCTATTTTGTCTGCAGTTCTAACCTCTCCTGTATCATGTCTGTAGTATGTCTGGGTATCTTTCTAATAGACACTCTAACAGAAGCCCTCTCTGTGTCCATCAGAGAGGCCCCCCTCCAGGTCCCAATAAAGTACGCTGCTCCTCTTCCTGTATTTTGTTTATTGTTAGGAGATCATGTAAGGATCCCGGTATTGAAAACTTAGTGGGGGAGCAATTCTGTGGTTCGAGTTGTTGCCATAAAAAAACATTTGTAAAGGGGAGGAATTAGTAAAATGACCACGCTCATGTGGGGACGCCAGAAATATTTCTGCACCCAGGCGCCTGTGACCCTAGGATTGGCGCTGATCTCATGTACCATATCCGCACATTCTCTGACTGTCTCCTGTATCACATCTGCACACTGTCTGACCATCTCCTGTATCATGTCCGTATACACTCTGACTGTCACCTGTATCATGTCTGCATACTCTATGACTGTCTCCTGTACCATGTCCGCACACTCTCTGACTGTCTCTTGTACCATGTCCGCATACTTTCTGAGCGTCTCCTGTATCATGTCCGCACAGTCTCTGACCATCTCCTGTATCATGTCTACACACTCTCTGACCATCTCCTGTATCATGTCCGTACACTCTATGACCATCTCCTGTACCATGGCCACACACTCTCTGACCGTCTCCTGTATCCTGTCCACACACTCTCTGACCGTCTCCTGTATCCTGTCCGCACACTCTCTGACCGTCTCTTGTATCCTGTCCGCACACTCTCTGACCGTCTCCTGTATCCTGTCCGCAAACTCTCTGACCATCTCCTGTATCCTGTCCGCACACTCTCTGACCATCTCCTGTATCCTGTCCGCACACTCTCTGACCGTCTCCAGTATCCTGTCCGCACACTCTCTGACCGTCTCCTGTCTGCACACTCTCTGACCGTCTCCTGTATCCCGTCTGCACAGTCTCTGACCATCTCTTGTATTATATCCACATGCTCTCTGATCGTCTCCTGTATCATGTCCGCACTAGGGTGACCACATTTCCAAACTACCATTCAGGGACACCCTTCCCTTCCCAAAAATCAGCTTGTGCTGTAACAAATCAAAGCACAGTGATTGGACACAAGAGGCGGGATTTATGATTTCTCCAGTCACAAGCAGGGGGTGGAGATTGTGCTCCTCCAGGCATTCCCAGCCAGGACAAGTACTGTCAGCGAGTAAAGCGTTGATGTGGCGGCTTTTTTTGGGGGCATCAGATTGCTCCGGGGGGTGGCTGTGTCAGTTTCATTCCGGGACACTGTATTGTCCTGGAATGAAGGTGCCCGGGACAGACCTGCAAAATGCGGGACTGTCCCGGGCAATCCGGAACACGTCGTCACCCTAGTCTGCACACTCTCTGAACGTCTCCTGCATAATGTACACACAGTCTCTGACAAAAGAGAAGGGAATTTGGGACATTAAATTAGGCAATTTGACTTGATAAATGTAATTTGATATACATTTATTGGTGTGTTGGCATAATAGCTGGATATAAATGCATAGCATAGTTATGTAACACATACACAGGTAATTTGATTTACAATATATACACTGTATAGCATGATCGTCATATTAACATCCATATGCACACACACATAGGTTAGGCACCACAATCAACTTTGCAGTACAAAACAGTTTAGGATACAGATTAATACCAGATGTATGTGAAAGGAATTATACACTCTGACGACCACCCTGGTAAATGCAGGCAGACCACCATGGACCCTTGGATCCGTGAGAGACCAAATGAGACACAGGAAACAGGCTTGAGTGTGTTCATAAGATCTCTGATTTCCCCCCTCACCTTCCAGGACAGCTACTTGAAAGATGATTGGCTCCGCCCTCTACAGGAAACACAAATCAGATATAATTTAAAAAGCCCCTCCCTTTCCTCTGACCCTCAGTTGTTTTGTGTTTCTAGACTCTCCAGGAGCACCGACACGTTTTTTTGTTTTTCTTGGGTCTGGTAACTGTGGTTGGTGGACCCCCCTTCTCTGGTGTCATCCAGGACTAGTTGTGGCCAAGTCCTGGGTGTTTTTTAGTCATGTACTCCCAGGAGGAGTTCTGTCCAGAAGGGTTCCCTATTCAGAGGTACTTGCTTACCTGGCTGAGGAAATGGTGGCAACTTCCTTCAGTTTTTTCCCCAGCTCTGCTGTGTGGAACCTTGTCCTCCTCCTGCTTCACCGAGGTGTACCAAGATTGCATCGGAGGACTTCCGGTGAAGGAATGCTATGGGGGAATGGGCGGGTTCTGGCATTCAGGGGTATCTCGGATCTTGAGTTTAGCAAGCGTATTAGCAAGGTCAGCAAGCAGGAACCAGTCCGTATATCGGAAGGGTGACATATGTTGAGAGATCTCTCCTGGAGAGAAGGAATGCTCCATATAACATCGCCAACTGGCAATGAAACGTTTCAGGGATTTAGAGTGCTGGGTAACAGTGTCCAGTTTTTCCATGAAAAAAAGGGTTCGTAGCGCTTGTTGTACTGAAGCAATATGAGGCGGGGAGGGATGAATCCAGGCTAGCATGAGGACTCTGCGAGCTATCAGAAGGCAGATATCGATCCACTGCGGGAGTGGGGCGCAGGTAGATGCAGAGGAAGAGGGCTTCATGGGATCAGAGCTAAAGAGACATATTAATGGGTCTTTGGGGGAGGAGTCTCTGTTTTATCTTGTTGATGTATTTAAAGCGGGGGTTCACCCTAAAAAAAATATTTTTTTTTCTAGCATGTCATCAAGCATACTAGCGCGAGCTACAGTATGCCTTTATTTTATTTTTTGGCGCCGTACTCACAGTTTAATGCCGTAGTGAAGTTTCAGACTCCCCGCGGGGAATGGGCTTCCTATGCAGAGGGAAGATGATTGACGGCCGGCTATGGCGCGTCAGGCTTCCCGAAAATAGCCGAAATAGGACTTGGCTCTTCACGGCGCCTGCGCAGTCAGCTCCTAGTCTGTGCGCAGGCGCCGTATAGCGTCGTGAAGAGCCGAGACCTACTCCGGCTATTTTTGGGAAGCGTGACACGCCATAGCCGGCCGTCAATCATCTTCCCTCTGCATAGGAACACCCATTCCCCGCGGGGAGTCTGAAACCTCACTACGGCATTAAACTGTGAGTACGGCACCAAAAAAATAAATAAAGGCATACTGTAGCTCACGCTAGTATGCTGGATTTAATGGTAGAAACTGGTTTCTTAGGGTGAACCACCGCTTTAAGCACCTGGTCCAAGAAGGTGGAGATAGATTGGCAAGTCCACAGTCTGTGAAACAGAGATGGTCGAGAGGTGTCGTACCATGGACAGATAGAGAGGGAGGGATCCTCTTTGCTATATCGAAATGGTATGTATGCACGATGGGCGATTTTGAACTGATTTTCTCGCCATTCTTCGCAGACCACTATGGAGCGGATTTTTTGGTATTCTGCAAAAATCTTTTCCAGGGTGTCTTGGATATCAAGGATGGAAGCCCAAGGTTTGAAAGGAAGTATACGGTACTTAGAGGCCTGGTGGGTAATAAGGTTAGAGTATATCTCTGAAATAGAGTATTGATCCTGCTTGAGCATTGCATCAATGAATGAGCGCTGACAAGGGTTTTGTCGTGGACTGGAGCAGGATTTAAGGTAGCTGGAGATTTGATAGTAGTGAAATACCTGTGACGGTGATAAGGAATATTGTTGGGTCAATTCTGAGAAAGGTCTGAGAGTTCCTTGGGTAGGATAGAAGAAGTTGGAGACAGCCTGTAGGCCTGAGGCAGACCATTGGGCAAAGGCTTTATGTGACCCTGAGGGGGGAACATTGGGTTGCCAAGTATAGGTACGTGAGATGAGATGGTGTAGGGTAGGCCCAGGTGCTTACGAACCTCTCTCCAGGCTATACCGGTATGTCTAATCAGTAAATTAAATTTTTTTTTTCTATTCTTTATTTTATTTTATCAAAAATTCCAATCATATTACTCCATTAGAAAAATCATATATATATCCATGTACAAACATTGGAAAATTTGAATTTAACCCCCGTGTCCTCCCCTTTCCCTCCTTTTTACTCCTCCCCTTTTTTGTTCTTCCGGTCGACAGTTTTTCTTACCTACTATTCTGTCCCCATCGTAAATCTAGACTCCTAAGTTTTCCGCATAGCTCTGTTTTCTTAAATTCTTTCCAGCATACCCATTTATCTTTAAATCCTATTTTTTCCTCCTCTATACTATACTTCAGCGCTTCCATAATATACGTCTCCTCCACCGAGTCAATCCACTCCTATACTGATGGGCTTTCCACCTTTTGCCATTTTTTTGGAAAAATTCCACATTTGAAGAAATCGTCTCCTCTATCTGTGAGTTTTATTGATTGAACAACTTCTGCATCAGGGCCTATCTTATACCAAACTCAACCTCTATTGACAACTTAGAGATAATCACAGTGAATTTTTGTCTTTTGACGTTATTCCATCTCCTCTTTTCCCTGTTGTATTAGGTCTACCATGGCTTAAGCTGCATATGCCTACTATTCTCTGGGACCAAACATTCTCCATACTGTAAACTGTAGACTTGTTACCAAGTTGCTCCTCTGCTTCATCTTGCTCCGCAGGACATACCCTCTCAGTATCTGATGTGAACTGGTTTATAGTGAGAAGAATGCGGATATATGACTGTCCTATCGAATTATTGCCAGGTAGCCCTATACCAACGGGCAGGATCTACTCACTTTCCCAACCTGAACTCCAACATTTAAAGAAATATTTACAGGACAACCTAAAAAAGGGTTTTATTAAACCCTCTACTTCCCCTGCCAGTGCTGGAATGTTTTTTGTCAGGAACAAAGATGCTAGTCTTAGCCCTATAATAGACTACCGTGCATTAAATAAAGTCACAGTGACGAATCAGTACCCTCTTCCACTCATTCCCGAATTGATTGCAGGATTCTACCATATTCACTAAACTCGACCTCAGAGGCGCTTAAAATTTGATTCGTATTAAATCTGGCGATGAATGGAAGACCGCCTTCCGCACACGTTATGGACTTTTCGAATATACTGTCATGCCTTTCGGCTTGTACAATGCTCCAGCAACCTTTCAAAGCTTTGTGAATGATATCTTCAGAGACCTTCTGGACATATGCGTAGTGGTGTATCTAGATGGCATACTTATTTACTCACATGACTTAATGCAACATCGAAAACATGTCAGTTGGGTGCTTGCAAGACTCAGAGCTCATTCCCTCTATGCCAAACTTGAGAAATGTGTCTTTAAACAAACCACAACCTCTTTCCTTGGCTTTGTTATCTCTCCAAAAGGCATACATATGGACCAGTCCAAGGTAACTTGTATTTTGAATTGGCCTACACCTACTTGCAGAAAGGCGATACAAAGTTTTTTGGGGTTTGCTAACTTCTACAGAAAATTGATCAAAAACATTTCCTTACTCGTGAAACCCCTCACCCAACTTACTAGTTCTTCTGTAAACTTTACCTGGTCAAATACTGCCCAGACAGCTTTCGAACTAAACATCGTTTTACTACTGCTCCTAATCTTCAGCTTCCCAATCCTAATTATCATTTTGGATTGGGAGTTGATGCTTCACAAATGCCCTAGGCGCAATACTCTCTCAACGCCCTGCTTCCGATTCACCACTTCATCTTGTTGCATTTTTTTCAAAGACCTTAAATGCAGCCGAATGTAACTACCCTATTGGTAAAAAAGAAGTGCTTGAAATTAAATGCGCCTTAAAGAACTGGCGGCACTTACTACAAATCCAATAATGATTTATTCTGATCATCGCAATTTTCAACATCTCGGGCCAGATTCACGTAGCTCAGCGGATCTATAGATCCGCTCGATCTACGTGAATTAAGATCCGCTCCCGCAAGTTTAGGAGGCAAGTGGCTAATTCACAAACCACTTACCTCCAAGCGTTCCCGCGCCGATTTAAATGCGCAGGCGCCGTCCGCGAAATTTCCCGGCGTGCATTGCTCCCACTGACGTCGCTAGGACGTCAGTGGTTTCGACGCTTACGTAAACGACGTCCGTCCGTATTTAAGAACGACTTACGCAAACGACGTTAAAAAATTCAAATTCGACGCGGGAACGCCGGCTATACCTAACATTGGCTGCGCCTGATAAAAGAAGGGGTAAGTATACACCGGGAAAGCCGCTACGGAAACGTCGTAAGAAGACTGCGTCGGGTCCGCGTACATTCGTGAATTTGCGTATCTCGCTGATTTACATATTATTTATCGTAAATCAGCGGGAACGCCCCCCGGCGCCATTTTTAAATTGAAAAAAAGATCCGACAGTGTAACACAGTGTAACACTGTCAGATCTTAGCCCTATCTATGCGTATCTGATTCTATGAATCAGGCGCATAGATAGGACCAGTGTAAGTCAGAGATACGATGGTGTATCTGTAGATACACCGTCGTATCTCTTTGTGAATCTGGCCCCTCAAGTCTAACAAAACCCTTTCCTCAAGACAAGTACGCTGGAGTCTTTTTTTGATAGATTCGATTTTTTGATCACCTATAGGCCAGGTGCAAAGAATGGTAAAGCGGATTCTCTTTCTAGACTTTCAGAACCTACTAAAGAACTTTCCTCTTCATCTCTTCTCATTCCTTCTCATAAGTTAATGCTTGCTAACCTCAATCTAAAACAATTACTTAAACAAAGTTTGAATACGCAAAATACTACCATTCCTCAGGGCTTGATGCAAGATGAAGAAGTTTTTTTTATAAGCATACTCAACTTTATATTCCTCCCTCTATGGTTATCCACATATTAAAAGTTCTACATGATGCTCCCCTAGCTGGTCATCCTGGAATAGAAAAAAACACTGACTTTATCCAACGTTATTTCTGGTGGCCCAATATGACAACCACCATAAAAGAATACGTATAGACCTGTGAGGTCTGTATAAGATCCAAACATGAAAGAAGACCCTACGGCTTATTGATGTCTTTACCTATTCCTACTAATCTTTGGGAAGCAGTATCTCTAGATTTTATTGTTGAATTACCACCTTCCAATGGTTATAATACCATCATGATAACAGTTCATATGCTTACAAAAATGGCTCATTTTGTCCCCCTTAAAAAATTACTTTCTTCTAAAGAAACAGTGCAAACTCTACTTGATCATGTCATTAAATTACATGGAGTTCCTTCACGCTTGATTTCTGATAGAGGTTCCCAATTTGTCTCAAAATTCTGGAAAGCGCTATGTCATATCCTTCAAATAGACCATAGATACTCCAGTGCATATCATCCACAAACAAATGGGCAAACAGAACGTGTAAACCAATGTCTTGAACAATATCTTAGATGTTACTGCACTCATCTTCCGGATAACTGGAGTACCCTCCTTCCTCTCGCTGAATTTTCCTACAATAATTCAACTAGTTCTTCTACTCGCTATTCTCCTTTTTATGCAAACTATGGGTTTCACCCTAATATTTTGCCTCAGTCTCCACTACTTACGAATGTTCCCTCAACTAATGATTATTGGTCTACCCTTTCTTCTGTTCTGCAAGTTTTGAAACAAAATCTCAAACGGGCACAAGATCACCAAAAAAACTATTATGATCTTAGACATAGACCTTCACCATCTTATAAAGTTGGGGATCAAGTATGGCTTTCTACAAAAAAAAATACATTTGCATATACCTGCTAGGAAAATGGCCAAGCAATTTTTTGGTCCATTTCCTATTTCTAAGGTCATCAACCAAAATACCATGCAACTTTCCCTCCCCCCGGAACTGAGGATTCATCCGTCATTTCATGTCTCTCTCCTTAAACCCTACCTACCTAATCAATTTTCTGGTAGGAATCCTCCTCCTGCACCCCCTATTCTAGTTCAGGGTGAAGAAAATTACGAGGTTGAACGTATTATAGACTCTAAAAGAAGAAGACGTCTACAATACTTGATTAGGTGGAAGGATCATGGTATACAAGATGACTCTTGGGAAGATTCAACTGAAGTACATGCACCCACTTTATGTAATCAATTCCATTCTAGGTACCCTGAAAAGCCTTCACCTATTGAGATCCCCAGGAGGGTATCCCTTAAGAGGGGGGTACTGTATACGGCGCCTTCTCACCATTTTGCATTCCACGCTGGAACGCATACGGCGACCGCACACTGACGTCATCGCCCGACGCCGCCTGCATTCCAGCGTGGAACGCGGAAGTGCCGAGTGTAATCAACGCTCTATTCGACACAGATGCCTCTCTCCTATAAACAGAACAGCGTGTTTGTTACACGCTGTTCTATTATTGTCGCCGTAGCCGGACCACTCTACATACAACCTACTGGCAATTTCCCCTCAAGTAAATAGCAGCGCAGGCCGAATCCATGTCATCTCTAAATTACCTACTACCTGCATCCACACTGCCAACCTTACTGCACTTGCTGGGGACACCCTAAGATATCCTACACCAAGAGACCCTCCATGACAGAATCCCATTGCTGCTACAATACTCTGCTTACTGAAGAAATGTCATCCTCTGCAAGCGGAAAAGTACCATTACTACGTTACATTTATTGCTCTAGAAATACCCGGTTCACATATAGCTTAACTAAGTACTGTATTTGATTCTGGCTCTAGTTTATACTACCATGCTGCTTGGGATTACATATTGTGCCTTCATGTAACAGTTGTGGAATATCTTAATGGGACACACACTCCTAATCCATTTAAGCTACAGTTGCTTCTCTGAAGTATAAGCTATCTGCATACAGTATTTTCGTATGCTACGTGCTTGACATTTGCTCTTTAAAGAATACGCTCCCGTGGCTGTAAGTACCGAACATGTTCGCTATACCTTTTTAATGCTAGGGGTTGAAAGGATGTTGTAATTCCTTCTTCCTTAGTAGCTCAATGCATTCCTATATGTGAGAGATATGATGTAGTGAACCCCCAAACTCTTTTTCTCTGATTAGAGTGACGCCTGGGGTCCAGTACTGAAAATCACATTACATAGAGAAGTGCATTGAAATCTTTTTCCTAAACACACTTGTGCTTCACTCTCGTTCACCGTAGGTTGAGACAGAACCTTTTTGATGCTAGGGGCTGAAGGTATGTTGTAATACCTGCTCCCTTAGTAGCTCAATACATTCCTATATGTGAGAGATATGATGTAGTGAACCCCCAAACTCTTTTTCTCTGATTAGAGTGATGCCTGGGGTCCAGTACTGAAATTCACATTACATAGAGAAGTGCATTGAGATCTTTTCCTAACCGCAGTTGTGGTTCCCTCTCGTTCACCGTAGTTTGTGACATCCGTTCATATATTGATACAGCCTGGGGATCAAAATCTCCCTACATTTATTGGTTGTAAACCCATCGGGCTGGGGCTTTTCCCTGAAGCTGAGTTCATCAACACTCCACCCTTTTCCTTTTCCGTTATTGGTTTATCTAATATCAATCTTTCATTCTCGGTAATCTTGGGCAATCTTGCTTTTTCTAGAAATGTATTTGTTTTTACCTTTTTCTCTCCTGTCCGCCATCCCTTCTGTTCCACAGAATATAACCCCTCATAATAATTTTTGAAAGAGTTTGCTATATCCTTTGTTGCATGTGCTACATCTCCGTTCTTTTTTTAAATTTTTTCTATATAATTTCTAGTTTTTTTCTTTTGCACCATTTTTGCTAGTTGTTTACTAGGTTTATTTCCCTTTATATACCTTTCTTTTGCAATCTTATTTAGTGTGCTTGCCTCTTGGATCAAATATTGTTTTATCGTACTAATCGCTGCTCTATTTTTGGACATTTTTGGATCGCTGCCCTTCATGGTTCTCGTCGTCTTACTCATGATATTTTTATTGACCGCTCTTATACGCTTCCCCAGTTTGAAGTTAATGGAGTATATTTCCGTGACTATATAGGGGGGCACGGATATCCAAATTTACACAATATTATCCAGAATAGGGGACCATTTTGCCAGCTGACGTTTGCATCAAAAGCAGTGGCGGCTGGTGCTCAAAATTTTTGAGGGGGGGCGCAAACAAAAAAAAATTGCAGCCTCACTGTGCCCATCAAATGCAGCCACTGTGCCATCAATTGTCACCACTGTGCCATGCCATCAAACGCAGCCACTGTGCCATCAATTGTCACCACTGTGCCATGCCATTAAACGCAGCCACTGTGCCATGCCATCAAACGCAGCTCTGTGGCATCAATTGTCACCACTGTGCCATGCCATCAAACGCAGCCACTGTGCCATCAATTGTCACCACTGTGCCATGCCATCAAACGCAGCCACTGTGCCATCAATTGTCACCACTGTGCCATGCCATCAAACGCAGTCACTGTGCCATCAATTGTCACCACTGTGCCATGCCATCAAACGCAGCCACTGTGCCATCAATTGTCACCACTGTGCCATGCCATCAAATGCAGTCACTATGCCATCAATTCGCACCACTGTGCCATGCCATCAAAGCAGTCACTGTGCCATGCCATCAAACGCAGTCACTGTGCCATGCCATCAAAAGCAACCACTGTGCCATCAATTGTCACCACTGTGCCATGCCATCAAACGCAGCCACTGTGCCCCTCAATTGTCACCACTGTGCCAATTGTCACCACTGTGCCCTTTAATTGTCGCCACTGTGCCCATTGTTGCCACTGTGCATGTCACTGTTCCCTTTAATTGTTGCCACTGTGCCCATTGTCACCACTGTGCCCTTTGTCACCACTGTGCCCATTGTTGCTACTGTGCATGTCACTGTGCCCTTTAATTGATGCCACTGTGCCATTTGTCGCCACTGTGCCCTTTGTCACCACTGTGCCCATTGATGCCATGCCACTGTGCCCTTTGTCGCCTCTGTGCCCATTGTCGCCGCTGTGCCCTGGAAAATGCACTTACCTTTCTGCTTCCACGTCCCTCGATGTCCTCTCCCGCCCTCGATGACGCTTCAGCAAATCAGGTTACCGATAACCAGAATCAGTGAACCTGATTGTCTGAGACGGCCGTCAGTCTTATCCAAGGAACGCACCCCCCGTACGTTCCGAGGATAAGACATCCGGGAGACGAGGGCTGTACTCGGAAAGCCTATCAGAGCGCTGGCTCTGATCGGCACTTCCGCACAGCCAACCAGCTGCCGTTATTCAGGTGGTCGGCGCTCAATGTCCGGCCACCTGAATAAACCAGCGTCAGCTGGCCACAATAACATACATTCATGCAATGCATGAATGTATGTTATTTGTGAGAGCCAGAGGGGGCGGCGCTGCAGTCAATATTAGTAAAAACGACATTCTTAAATTCTTAAAGAGCCCTTTTTTTTTTTTTTACTACAGGGAGGGGGGGGCGGCGCCCGTGCGCCCCCTATGGACGGGCGTCATGATCAAAAGTATTTGATTCAATTCGATTCTGGCCAGGCAGGCTAGTTCGCTAGGGCCAATATCAATGCTCACAGTGCACGGTACTTATTTGTAGACGGTTAATATATGCTATTTAGTCCTATCCAGCTTCGGCCAGGCAGGTAAGTTCACTATAGGGGACACTGATATACAGATTTTCCCTTGATGTAATTTACACAATATTGCTTGATATTGCGGGAAAAAAAAGAAGCCATTTCACCGGCCCGACAGTTATGCACAATGGCCCAGATTCACAAAGGAGTTTTGACGGGTATGTCCAGATACGCCGTTGTAACTCTGAGTGTGAGGCGTCGCATCTCTGGCCTGATTCATAGAATCAGATACGCCTCACGCTGTTGCCTAGATACGAGCGGTGTAAGTCTCCTACGCCGTTGTATCTTGGGGTGCATATTTACGCTGGCCGCTAGGTGGCGCTTCCGTTGATTTCCACGTTGAATATGCAAATGAGCTAGATACGCCGATTCACGAACGTACAGGCGCCTGGCATATCAAGATATGTCGTTTACGTAAGGCGTCGGACCGGCTTAAAGTTACCCCTCATAAAGCAGGGGTAAGTCATGTTAGGTATGGACGTCAGAACGTCTCTGAACAGCGTCGTATTTTACGTCGTTTGCGTAAGTCGTCCGTGAATGGGGCTGGGCGTAGGTTACGTTCACGTCGCCCTAAGCATTGAGCGGGCGTAATTAATTTGAAAATTCGACGTGATATTGAGCTGCGCGCGCATGCGCCGTTCGTTCGGCCATGCATCTACATGGGGTCACGCTTAATTTAAATACAACACGCCAAGATCTGCCTACTTTGAATTACGCGCGCTTACGCCGGCCCATTTATGCTACGCCGCCGTAACTTAGGACGCAAGTGCTTGGTGAATACTGCATTGCCTCTCCAAGTTGTGGCGGTGTAACGTAAATTAAGATTACGCTACGCCCGCACAAAGTTACGCCGCCCCTACGTGAATCTGGGCCAGAGTTTTAATGCAATTCGGCTTCGCTGGGCAGGCTAGTCTATAGGGCCAATTTACTACTTCCGCAGTTGTATGAAAGGGTACTGCTATACAGATTGGCTGTTTTTGTAAATTACACAATGTTGCCCAGAGTAGAGAGGCCGTTTCGCCTACTGGCGATATGTATGGCCCAGTTATTATATAGCAGGTAATCGGACAAATATATACAGTCCTGATCAAAAGTTTAAGACCACTTGAAAAATGGCAAAAAATCATATTTTACATTGTTGGATCTTAACAAGGTTCCAGTAGAGCTTCAACATGCAACACGAAGAAATGAGAGTGAGAAAAAACATTTTTTTGAGCAGTCAATTTAATGAAAACAACGAATAAACTGAAACAGGCTGTTTTTCAGCTGATCAAAAGTTTAGGACCACATGCCTTTAAAAGGACAAATCTGTGCAAAGATGTGGATTCATTGTCATCTTCTGTCAGATAGTCACACGTTGTGATGGCAAAGGCAAAAAAACTCTGGGGCAGATTCAGATAGAGATACGACGGCGTATCTCCTGATACGCCGTCGTATCTCTGAGTTCCGTCGGTCGTATCTATGCGCCTGATTCATAGAGCAGGGGTAAGTCATGTTAGGTATGGACGTCAGAAACGTCTCTGAACAGCGTCGTATTTTACGTCGTTGCGTAAGTCGTCGTGAATGGGGCTGGGCGTAGGTTACGTTCACGTCGCTAAGCATTGAGCGGGCGTAATTTAATTTGAAAAATTCGACGTAATATTGAGCTGCGCGCGCATGCGCCGTTCGTTCGGCCATGCATCTACATGGGGTCACGCTTAATTTAACCACTTTCCCACCGGACCATTTGTCAGCCTTAAGACCAGAGGTGTTTTTACAATTTTCCACTGCGCTGCTTTAACTGGTAATTGCGCGGCCATACAATGTTGTACCCAAACAAATTTGCGTCCTTTTTTTCCCACAAATATAGCTTTCTTTTGATGGTATTGATTGCCTCTGCGATTTTTAATGTTTGCGATATAAACGGAACAAAGAGCGAAATTTTGAGGAAAAAATGATATTTTCTACTTTTTGTTATAAGAAAATCGAACAAACTCAATTTTAGTCATACATTTTGGCCAAAATGTATTCAGCCACATGTCTTTAGTAAAAAAAATGCCAAAAAGCGTATATTTATTGGTTTGCGCAAAAGTTATAGCATCTACAAACTAGGGTACATTTTCTGGAATTTACACAGCTTTTATTTTATGACTGCCTATCTCAATTCTTGAGGTGCTAAATAGCAGGGAGTACAAAACCCCCCCAAATGACCCCATTTGGAAAGTAGACACCCCAAGGAACCTGCTGAAAGGCATGTTGAGTCCATTGAATATTTTTTTTTTTTTTACCAAGTGATTGAATAATGACAAAAAAAAAAAGAAATTACAAAAAGTTGTCACTAAATGATATATTGCTCACACATGCCATAGTTATATGTGGAATTGCACCCCAAAATACATTCTGCTGCTTCTCCTGAGTACGGGGATACCACATGTGTGAAACTTTTTGGGAGCCCAACCACGTTCGGGGCCCCGAAACCAAGCACCGCCTTCAGGATTTCTAAGGGCGCAAATTTTTGATTTCACTTCTCACTACCTAAGACAGTTTTGAAGGCCATAAAATGCCCAAATAGCACAAAATCCCCCAAATGACCCCATTTGGAAAGTAGACACCCCAAGGAATCTGCTGAGGGGCATATTGAGCCCACTGAATATTTAATTTTTTTTGTACCAAGTGATTGAATAATGACAAAAAAAAAAAAAGAAAAAAGAAATTACAAAAAGTTGTAACTAAATGATATATGCTCATACATGCCATGGTTAGATGTGGAATTGCACCCCAAAATACATTCTGCTGCTTCTCCTGAGTACGGGGATACCACATGTGTGGGACTTTTTGCGAGTCTAGCCGTGTACGGTGCCCCGAAAACCAAGCATCGCCTTCAGGATTTCTAAGGGCGCAAATTTTTATTTCACTCCTCACTACCTATCACAGTTTTGAAGGCCATAAAATGCCCAAATAGCACAAACCCCCCCAAATGACCCCATTTTGGAAAGTAGACACCCCAGGCTATTTTGCTGAGAGGCATCGCGAGTCCATGGAATATTTTATATTTTGCCACAAGTTGCGGGGAATATGACAATTTTTTTTTTTTTTGCACAAAGTTGTCACTAATGATATATTGCTCACACGCCATGGGCATATGTGGAATTACACCCCAAAATACATTCTGCAGCTTCTCCTGAGTACGGGGATACACATGTGTGGGACTTTTTGGGAGCCTAGCCGCGTACGGGACCCCGAAAACCAAGCACGGCCTTCAGGATTTCTAAGGGCATACATTTTTGATTTCACTCCTCACTACCTATCACTACCTATCACAGTATTGAAGGCCATAAAATGCCATGATGGCACACAACTCCCCCAAATGACCCCATTTTGGAAGTAGACACCCCAAGCTATTTTCTGAGAGGCATTTTGAGTTCATGGAATATTTTATATCTTGCCACCAGTTGCTGGAATATGACAAACTTTTTTTTTTTTTTTTTGCACAAAGTTGTTACTAAATGATATATTGCTCACACATGCCATGGTTATATGTGGAATTGCACCCCAAATACATTCTGCTGCTTCTCCTGAGTACGGGGATACCACATGTGTGGGACTTTTTGCGAGTCTAGCCGCGTACGGTGCCCCGAAAACCAAGCATCGCCTTCAGGATTTCTAAGGGCGCAAATTTTTTATTTCACTCCTCACTACCTATCACAGTTTTGAAGGCCATAAAATGCCCAAATAGCACAAACCCCCCCCAAATGACCCCATTTTGGAAAGTAGACACCCCAAGCTATTTTCTGAGAGGCATTTTGAGTTCATGGAATGTTTTATATCTTGCCACCAGTTGCTGGAATATGACAAACTTTTTTTTTTTTTTTTTGCACAAAGTTGTTACTAAATGATATATTGCTCACACATGCCATGGTTATATGTGGAATTGCACCCCAAAATACATTCTGCTGCTTCTCCTGAGTACGGGGATACCACATGTGTGGGACTTTTCGGGAGCCTAGCCGCGTACGGGGCCCCGAAAACCAAGCACCGCCTTCAGGATTTCTAAGGGCGCAAATTTTTGATTTCACTCCTCGCTGCCTATCACAGTTTCGGAGGCCATGGAATTCCCAGATGGCACACAACCCCCCCAAATGACCCCATTTTGGAAAGTAGACACCCCAAGCTATTTGCTGAGAGGCATGGTGAGTATTTTACAGTGCTCATTTATTTTTGAAAATGAAGAAAGATATATATATATATATTTTTTTTTTCTTTTTTCAATTTTCAAATCTTTGTGACAAAAAGCAAGATCTGCAAAATACTCAACATACCTCTCAGCAAATAGCTTGGGGTGTCTACTTTCCAAAATGGGGTCATTTGGGGGGGTTTTGTGCCATCTGGGCATTCCATGGCCTCCGAAACTGTGATAGGTAGTGAGGAGTGAAATCAAAAATTTACACCCTTAGAAAGCCTGAAGGTGGTGATTAGTTTTTGGGGTCCCGTACGCGGCTAGGCTCCCAAAAAGTCTCACACATGTGGTATCCCCGTACTCAGGAGAAGCAGCAGAATGTATTTTGGGGTGTAATTCCACATATGCCCATGGCATGTTTGAGCAATATATCATTTAGTGACAACTTTGTGCAAAAAAAAAAAAAAAAAATAATAATAATTCTCTTTCCTACAACTTGTGTCAAAATATAAAATATTCCATGGACTCGAGATGCCTCTCAGCAAATAGCTTGGGGTGTCTACTTTCCAAAATGGGGTCATTTGGGGGGGGGTTTGAACTGTCCTGGCATTTTATGAACAACATTTAGAAGCTTATGTCACACATTACCCACACTTCTAACCACTTGAAGAAAAAGCCCTTTCTGACACTGTTTGTTTACATAAAAACATATTATTTTTTTGCAAGAAAGTTAAGTTGAACCCCCCCAAACATTATATATTATTTTAAAGCAAAGGCCCTACAGATTAAAATGGTGGGTGTTGCATTTTTTTTTACCACGCAGTATTTGCGCAGCGATTTTTCAAATGCATTTTTTTGGGCAAAAATACATATTTTTTTATTTTAATGCACTAAAACACACTATATTGCCCAAATGTTTGATGAAATAAAAAAGATGATCTTAGGCCGAGTACATAGATACCAAACACGACATGCTTTAAAATTGCGCACAAATGCGCAGTGGCGACAAACTACATACATTTTTAAAAGCCTTTAAAAGCCTCTACGGGTTACCACATTAGATTTACAGAGTAGGTCTACTGCTAAAATTACTGCCCTCGATCTGACCTTCGCGGTGATACCTCACATGCATGGTACAATTGCTGTTTACATATGACGCCAGACTGACACTTATGTTTGCTTTTGCGCGAGAGCAGGGGGGGACAGGGGTGCTTTTTTTTTTTTTTTATTATTATTATTATTATTTCATTTGCTTTTTTAATTTTATTTTAAACTGTTTCTTACTTTTTTTATAATTTTTATAATTTTTATTGTTATCTTAGGGCATGTAAATATCCCCTATGATAGCAATAGTTAGTGACAGGTACTCTTTTTTGAAAAAATTGGGGTCTATTAGACCCTAGATCTCTCCTCTGCCCTTAAAGCATCTGACCACACCAAGATCGGTGTGATAAAATGTTTTTCCACTTTCCCAATGGCGCGGTTTATATCCGGGGAGGGGACATTCCCTCCCACTGCTTGTAAAAGCAGTTTAGAGGCTAATTAGCCGCTAGGACTGCTTTTACATGAAATCCAACCGCTGGCTGAAAAGAATGATACCAAGATGATACCTAAACCCGCAGGCATCATTCTGGTATAACCATTCAAAGTCCAGCAACATACCATACGTTGATGGTTCTTGTTGGACATGTATTGTAATCTTTTTTTTTTCATGCAGCCTGTTGGCTGAACGAAAAAAAAGAGATTGATCGGTGGGTATGCCACCATTAGAATACCTCCCTTCATCCACCCACTTCTAATGATGGGCATACATGCACCATTTATATATGCCGAAGCATGGGGGCATCCTCCCACAAAAGTTATGCCGCTCACACACGTATGTACGCCGCATAAAAAGTTATGGCGCATACACACGGTCGGACTTTTCCACGGGCAAGCTTCCGACGGAATTTCGACCGTATGTACGCGGCATTAGGAGCAAAATCGCTCCTCCGCCCCTAATGCCCCCATGCTTCGGCATATATGCTCTTTTTTTAACTGTGGTGGTGAAATCACCTCCCACAGTGTTGGAGTCGCAGCTTTATGTATCGTGGGAGCAAACGCTGTTGCTGTCACGCTAAATAAATCCGTGCTGCAACTGAATGGCGTACCTGCTAAGCAAATGATGGTTAACATTATAACAAAGTAACATTACATTTTAACATTAAGATCTTACCATACCATACCTGCAAAGCAAATACCAAAAAAATAAATACAGTAAAAAATAAAACATTTTTTAACGCAACCTGTGCCTAAAAATATACATGCCGAAGCATGGGGGCATCCTCCCGCATAAAAAGTTATGCCGCATACACACGGTCGAACTTTTCCACGGGCAAGCCTCCGTCGGAATTTCGACCGTATGTACGCGGCATTAGGAGCAAAATCGCTCCTCCGCCCCTGCTGCCCCCATGCTTCGGCATATATGCTTTTTTTTTAACTGTGGTGGTGAAATCACCTCCTATAGCGTTGGAGTCACAGCTTTATAAATCGTGGGAGCAAACGCTGTTGCTGTCACGCTAAATAAATCTGCGATGCAACTGAATGGCGTACCTGCTAAACAAATGATGGTTAACAATAAAACAAACATTACAGTATAACATACCATACCTGCAAAGCAAATACAATAAAACATTGTAAAAATAGAGAGAATAGATATAGAACAATAGTGAGTGGACAGTAGAGAGTGAACATAAGAGAACAATAAAGAGAGGAGAAAAATACAACCACAACTATTTTTGGATTTTTTATTTTATATTTTTTTTGTGTTTTTGTGTGAGTTTTTTTAATTTTTTTTCCACTTTTTTTCACTTTTATAAAAACTGTAAGAAAACTGTTAACTGAACGTTGCAGATTATGGTCTCTCAAAATGTGATGGCCATCACATATTCCGAGACCCTGTGTTGGTGTGCCTAGGACTGTGTGGTGCTGTACCCTACGCTAAAACTCAATTAGTGTGTGGTAGCGTTTGAAACATACACCAATGCAGAGACCAGGTTGGTCAGGACAGTCGGACAATAAAAGCGGGTGTCACGCCTAAATCCGAGTTTGCTGCAGACACGACATCTTTTTTGGCGGGATCTTTGGGTAGGGGTACCAGGGAGGACAAAAGGAAAATGCCTCTCATACAGCCGGCTCACTGCATTTGCGTTGGGAAGGTGGGGCACAGCACCATCTGGAAACGAAGGGCTTCGACGATCTCTTCCTGGAATTTTAGGAAGGATCCAGTCCGTCCTGAAGCTCTGTATAGCACATGAGCGTTCAGCAAAGCCAATTGAAACAAATAAACTGACACTTTTTTGTACCAGCGTTTGGACCTCCGGGCAATTAGGTACGGCGCCAACAACTGGTCATTGAGGTCCACCCCTCCCATGTTAAGGTTGTACTCGTGGATACAGAGGGGTTTCTCCACAACACCAGTCGCCGTAGGAATTTGGACTGCCGTGTCTGCGTGAAGCGTGGACAGAACGAAAACATTCCGTGAATCCCTCCACTTCACTGCTAACAAATTATTACACTGTAAGCAGGCTCTCTCCCCCCGACTAAGACGGGATTCTACAAGCCGTTGGGGATGCCCCGGCGATTAGGTCGCACGGTGCCACATGCGCCAATTCCATAATCAAAAAGGTGACTAAAAAGTGGCACGCTTGTGTAATAATTGTCCACGTACAAGTGGTACCCCTTTCCGAATAAGGGTGACACCAATTCCCACACTATCTTACCAGCGCTCCCTATGTAATCAGGGCAATTCTCCGGCTCTACGTGACTGTCTTTTCCCTCGTAAACCATAAAGCTAGATGTATAGCCTGTTGCCCTGTCACAGAGCTTATACAACTTGACCCCGTATCTGGCACGCTTGCTGGGAAGGAATTGTTTGAATGACAAGCGGCCAGAAAACTTAACCAGGGACTCATCAACGCAGACAACTTGATTGGGATTATACAAGGCTGCAAACCGTTCGTTGAAGTGGTTTACGAGGGGCCGAATTTTGTAGAGCCGATCGAATCCAGGGTCTCCCCGAGGACGACAGAGTTCATTGTCACTAAAATGCATGAACCGCAAGATCTTCTCGTATCGTGTCCTGGTCATGGAGGCAGAGAAAATGGGCATATGGTGAACTGGGTGCGTGGACCAATACATCCGCAGCTCACTCTTTTTAGTAATGCCCATGATGAGGGAAAGGCCCAGAAAGATCTTAAATTCGGAAACCGTAATTGGCTTCCAATCTCTGGCTAGGGATAGCTGGGGATTAGCGGCGATGAATTGACCAGCGTACAAATTGCTTTGGTCCACAATAGATCTATAGAGATCTTCCGTGAAATACAGCGAATAAAAATCCAGTGACGTAAAATCAACTGTATTCACCTGAATTCCGGGTTGGCCAGTGAATGGGGGAAGTACGGGTGCTGCAGAAGTGGTGGGTACCCAATCAGGATTGGCGAATGCAGCAGGAAGGGCACTATGGGGATGGGCCTGTCTTTGTCGTCTTCTTCTTCTTGGTGGCAGCGGGACACTACTAGTGCTTGCCACCTCTCCAGCTTGAACTGCACTTATGGGACTCGCCACGTCACCAAGTGTTACTGCAGTGCTGGATATATGACCAGGATGTACTAGGCCGCTGGTGCTTGCCAGTTCACCAGAAGGAATAGCGGCGCTAGTACTTCTCTCCTCCATACGAGAGCCCTGCGGTTCTTGCACCTCAGCGACAGCAGAAGATCGGGGTCTGGTACGCCTGACCCTAGCAGGGACCACTCCGTCGTCAGAGCTATCTGTCAGGGAGCCACTGTCGTCTACAGGATCGTATTCTGAGCAAGAATTTGACAGATGCGTGACCTCCTCATCACTATCTGTCAGGCTCATAAACAAGTAGGCCTCTTCATCACTGTACCATCGATTTGCCATTTTGGGCTCTAAATTTAGGGGTACAGTGGTGAGATTCACAGGCAAAAAAGCACCTGACCTGTTAGTGACCGAGTCAAGCGCTACCAAAAAACTGTTAGCGATCGCAGAGATCAGGCCTGACTCTGCGAACGCTGCAGTTATGTGTTTTTGTGTTTTGTGTCAGTGATCGATCGATACTGCACTTCGGTGGGCTGGACTGGGCGAAGGGGCTAAACGCAGGTGCTAGCAGGTATCTGGGCTGATCCCGCTAACCATGCGTTTTTGGGAACCCTAAACTGCAGGGGACGCTAGTATAGATCTGATCAGATCAAGTATCGATCCGATCAGATACTATACCACTAAAGGGAGGCGTATGGTGCGTGCGTGGGGTGAAAGCGCTATTGGCCACTGCCTGGGGTGACGCAGACCCTATCTGGCGCTAAAACCAAACTTTGATCACCCGCCGGGCGATCAGGGGGTTAAAACTTTATTGCAAAAAATATGGCGGGTGCCTTGATGCTATAAAAAATTAACTAGCTAAACTGCGTCCACCGGTGACACTTATACTGTGATCACTGGTGACCAGGGGGTAATGATGGGGTTAAACCTTTATTGGGGGGGGTTAGGGGGGGTCCCTAGACTATTTAGGGCCTAAGACTGATTACCCTAACACTTATTTTTGTCACTAATGACACTAGTACAGCGATCAAAAAAAATCTGATTGCTGTACTGGGTGACACAGTGACAGGCAGTGAATGGGTTAATTTGGGGGGTGATCGGGGGGTGATCAGGGGGTTAAATGTGTGCCTACGTGACCTGGTGTCAGTGTAGTGTTGTGCAACTCACTGTTAGATGCTCTCTCCCTCTCGGTCTGGAACGGAAAGACCGACACGAGGGAGAGAGCAGTACTTCCCCTGCCAATGTTTACAAAACATTGCCAGGGGAAGACAACCATTGGTTAGAGCGATCACCAGGTCCAGGCCAGATTTTATTGGCCTGGACCTGGTGATTGATCAGTTCTGCATCGAATCTGATCATCGGGAACGGCGGGGGGGGGCGCGCGCGCGCGCCCCATTGCCGTTCACGCGCCGGACGTCATAATACGTGATCTCGCCCAGGAGAGCCACCTTGTGGACGTATTATGACGGTGCGGCGACGGCAAGTGGTTAAATACAACACGCCCAAGATCTGCCTACTTTGAATTACGCGCGCTTACGCCGGCCCATTTATGCTACGCCGCCGTAACTTAGGACGCAAGTGCTTGGTGAATACTGCACTTGCCTCTCCAAGTTGCGGCGGCGTAACGTAAATAAGATACGCTACGCCCGCACAAAGTTACGCCGCCCTACGTGAATCTGGGCCAGAGTTTTTAATGCAATTCGGCTTCCGCTGGGCAGGCTAGTCTACTAGGGCCAATTTTATACTTCCGCAGTTGTATGAAAGGGTACTGCTATACAGATTGGCCGTTTTTGTAAATTACACAATGTTGCCCAGAGTAGAGAGGCCGTTTCGCCTACTGGCGATTTTATGGCCCAGTTATTATATAGCAGGTAATCGGACAAATATATACAGTCCTGATCAAAAGTTTAAGACCACTTGAAAAATGGCAAAAAATCATATTTTACATTGTTGGATCTTAACAAGGTTCCAAGTAGAGCTTCAACATGCAACAAGAAGAAATGAGAGTGAGCAGTCAATTTAATGAAAACAACGAATAAACTGAAACAGGCTGTTTTTCAGCTGATCAAAAGTTTAGGACCACATGCCTTTAAAAGGACAAATCTGTGCAAAGATGTGGATTCATTGTCATCTTCTGTCAGATAGTCACACGTTGTGATGGCAAAGGCAAAAAAACTCTGGGGCAGATTCAGATAGAGATACGACGGCGTATCTCCTGATACGCCGTCGTATCTCTGAGTTCCGTCGGTCGTATCAATGCGCCTGATTCATAGAATCAGGTTCCGCATAGATATCCCTAAGATCCGACAGGTGTAAGTGACTTACACCGTCGGATCTTAGGCTGCAATTCCAGGCCGGCCGCTAGGTGGCGTTTCGTTTTTTTTTACGCGCCGAATATGCAAATGCGGATTTCCGCCGATTCAGAAACGAACGACCGCCCGGCGCATTTTTTTAACGTCGTTTGCCTTTGGCTTTTTCCGGCGTATAGTTACCCCTGCTATGTGAGGGGTATCCTATGTTAAGTATGGCCGTCGTTCCCGCACCGAGTTTTGAAATTTTACGTCGTTTGCGTAAGTCGATTCAGAAAAGAGCTGGACGGAAGTTACGCTCACGTCGAAACCAATGACGTCCTTGCGACGTCATTTGGAGCAATGCACGCTGGGAAAGTTTACGGACGGCGCATGCGCAGTTCGTTCGGCGCGGGGACGAGCCTGATTTAAATTTTACACGCCCCCTAGCCGTGGAATTTGAATCTTGCCGGGGGATTTACGATACGCCCCCGCAACTTTAGAGGCAAGTGCTTTCTGAATAAAGCACTTGCCTCAAAAACTTGCGGCGGCGTAACGTAAATCAGATAGGTTACGCGGATCTAAAGATCCACTGACCTATCTGAATCTGGCCCTCTCCCTTTTTGAACGTGGTCGGGTTGCTAAACTGCATAAGCAGGGTCTCTCATTATAACACTGGACGATCCTCGACCCAAATTAAGGCCCTTACTGGTGCTAACTGCAGTCCCATAACCATCAGACGGCATCTGAGACTGAAGGGCTTCAAAAACAAAAAACATCTTCAAAAACCTTGTCTCCTTGAACGCCACAGAACTGCTCGTTTGGACTTTGCAAGAGAGCCCCAAACATGGGACATTCAAAGGTGGAAGAAAGTTTCATTCTCTGATGAGAAAAAATGTAACCTTGATGGTCCTGATGGTTTCCAACGTTACTGGCATGACAAGCAGATCCCACCTGAGATGTTTTCTATGCGCCACAGTGGAGGGGGCGCCATAATGGTCTGGGGTGCTTTTTCCTTCAGTGGAACAATGGAGCTTCAGGAAGTGCAGGGGCGTCAAACGGCCGCTGGCTATGTCCAGATGTTGCAGAGAGCATTCCCCATGACTGAGGGCCCTCGTCTGTGTGGTAACGACAGGGTTTTTCAACAGGACAACACTACAGTACACAATTCCCGCAGGACAAGAGACTTCTTCCATGAGAATAACATCACTCTTTTGGGCCATCCTGCCTGTTCCCTTGATCGAAATCTTTTTTTTTTTTTTTTTTTCTACATCAGCTTCCAACCGAGGACTAGAGACCAGCTCATGGTCAAATGCTTGCCATTGTCTCCCTTTGTACTTTCGCATCATCTGTAGAGTTATACATTTGTTTGTTAGTTTTTTTTTATTTTTTTATTTTTATCGGTATGACATGTGCCTTTCCTTAACAAAGGTCAAACTGTGCTTAAGCCCTCCCAACAAAGATAGGTATTTACCCCACGCCCCCCCCCCCCCGGCTCTCGGGACACTGTTAACATTGTGAAATGATTGTTTGCGTATAAATTTTTCACTGTTATACTAATAAGTTAAAATCATCGGGGTAACTCCATTAATAGATCAAAGTCACCACATTCTCCACATGTTTCAACCGTCTACTCTCAGTTTTTCCACATATCACCATGTTTTTTTATACTCTCGCCACTTTTTCCATTTTTCCCTACACTCCTTGTTCCTCTCAACAACCCTATCCTTTAGTTCTTCCATCCTATAAGTTTCCTCGACAACGTCAATCCACTCCCATACCTGTGGACTTTCGGCCTCCTGCCACTTTCTTGGTATAAGCCTTTTAGCCGCGTTTAGCAAATGGGATATGAGTGATTGCCTGTATCTTTTAATACCCTCTGGGTACCATGGAAGAGAACTACCCAGGGGTCTTTTTTTATCTCATTTCCCGTGATCTCCTTTATTTGCCTCAAAATGAGATCCCAGAGGGCGTGGTCTGGACATGGCCGTCTGAAGACGCAGCTTCTTGGAGCTCCCGGCCCAGACCATCCCTTACCGGCTTTAATTGGCTAGAAATCGGCATGCAATCTGCCAAAAAGCGTAAGGGGAAAGCAGGTACCAGAAGAACCCGATCGAGTGCAGCAACAGGCGAAATTCAGCACTATTTCAGGCTGAACCAGCGCACTTCCCCTGGAACCCAAGCTACTGCACCACGCGGCCCTCCACGTGGAGATCCCGAGGAGGCCCCGGACTACAGTGAGTGGGCTGCAGCCCTTGACACCCCAACACTCTCGATCTGTATACCTGACCCATCTGGAGCACCCTCCCTGGAGATGGCCTCACCCGCACAGCGCCTTGACGGAGTTCAGATAGACCCAGACATCAGGACCTTACTACAGGCGCTCCCCACGAGGTCGGACATCGCGGCGCTCCCCACGAGGTCTGACATCGAAGCCCTCATTCTCCGTTTGGAGGAGACACACCGCAGGGACATTCAGGAAGTGAGGGCTGACGTCTCAGCATTAACGGACAGAGTGACTGAGGGGGAAGCCTCCTTTACCACACTGGAGGCCAGGGTAGCAAACCTGGAGAGAGCCGGAGAACAGCACCGAGACACCGCCATTGCGATCCAGCTACATCTCGAAGAGGTCGAGGACCGGAGCAGACGTAACAATTTACGGCTCCGGGGGGTCCCGGAAACGGTGGGAGCGGAGGACTTAGACCAGGCGGTTCAGGCCCTGTTTCGGAGGGTGCTGGAGGACCCGTCGGGAATTGTGGAAGTGGACAGGGCGCACAGGACACTGGGCCCCCGATCGGAAGACCCAGAGAGACCCAGAGATATAGTCTGCAGATTATTGCGCTACACGCAAAAGGAGGACATCCTCCGCAGAGCCTGGGATATGGGTGAAGTACCCCTGGAGGAGACCAGAGTCAAAATCCTGCCGGACTTATCTGGGGCAACCTTGAGGAGACGGGCGATGCTGAGACCCCTCCTGGAGCTGGCAAGACGGAATGGCTACACGTACCGGTGGAAGTACCCGCTAGCAGTGACCTTCAGGAAAGAAGGCAAAGCCTTCACGCTACAGACCCGAACGGACCTGCCGGCGCTGTTCCGCTTCCTGGGGGAAGATCAACTCCCGATTCCGGACTGGTTGCAGCTGCTCCCACGACAGACAGGAAGGTCCGGTCCCTCCGATTACCGCATGCCAGCCCAGCCGCGCCAACGGAGAGGCAGGGGAAGGAACAGAGCACCTTCGGGAGCGGATCGCCGTGAGTAGGCCATAGGCCACACTGTTGTGAGCGCTGCCCCGCTTCCCTGGATCGCCCCGTAGTTTCTGTTGCCCCAGAATTACTGTTGCCCAGCTGACACCTGTGATGCCGTTGCCGCGGTCCCTGCCCTGTCCCTCCGTATCGTACATTGGTTGTTGTTGTCCGGCGGGTCGTTGTTCTACCTCCGCCGAGACGATGGGGGGGATGCATTTAATGGGCCGAGACTTTAGCTGAAACCCCAGGACTAGCTCCCCGCGACCCCCCCCCGCCCTCTCCCCATGCTCCTGTATCGCCTCCCGGCGGCCCTAGGCGCCCAATATGACATTCGCTACCCGGAAGCTGTGGATGGAGGGGGGACCCTGGGACTCTTCCGTGACGGACATGCGGGTGGATCCGGATCCGCGCCTCCCTGGAGTCTACCCCACCATCCTGTAGAGGTGGATGACTCCCCCCCTCCCCCCCCTCCGATGAACGCTGTTTCCTGCTACGATGGGGGAGAGATGGCGGGCTGCAGCCCTGATAGGTGAGACCACCGCAGATTCTGAGGGGGATCCCCACTGTCGCCCCCCTCCCCTCTTGCCCAGGGGTGGTGGGGAGATCAGCTCATCGACCCGGGGGGAGTACATGTGGAGGGCCCGGCTGCTGGGGAGAGGTGGGAGGACTATGGCTTTACTTGGGGGAGGGGAGATGGGCTGAAGCGGGTGTGGGGTTGCTCGCATCCTGAAAGAGCCAGCGAACATTCTGGAGCCGGGAACCACCGAACCCACTGACTTTCCTGAGGGGCCCCTGCGGGGCTCGGGGCATGGCTTATTGCAATGGGGACAGTGACACCTGGATTTTTCTTTTATGTTTTTTTCTTTTTTGTTTTTCTTCCTCTTTGGGTGATCAATGGGGGGGCATGTACGGGGAAGCGGGCATATTGAGCCGCCACTATCTACAAGCCTGCTAATGTGGATGGGGCGGGAGGGAGCAAAGCTGTGAGTAAGTTATGTACACCTGAATGTTATGCATACCGCCCTCCCTTTATAGTAGGTCGGCCAACTGCCGTTGAAATGCTCACAATACCTGCACGATGTCAGCTGGCTCTGCCTGCTCTGTTTGCACTGTTAACATTATTTTAAAGTTTTGATTGCATGTTAATTTTTTATGACCACTTCCCCTTTTTTCTCTACGGTTAGGCCCTATGCACTATATTGCCGTATCTTATCTTATCTTACCTGCCCGGATAGCCGGTGGGGGGTGGGGGGACCGGGAGCTTCGCTTCCCGGCTCTGTGTAACCCATCACCCAAATAGGATTGCGCTCGTATACCAGTGATCCGCTGGTGAGCGTTACAGCTAAAGTTAGCTAGATTAGCTCTCTTCTATTTCTCTGCCGCACGCACTAGTGCAGGCCTCCTAATCTCACTCTAACTACACTGGGTTCGCTTACCCAAGCTCTCTGACCTCTTATACCCCTTCTTCCCCCTTCCATCCCCTCTCCCTTCCTGACACCCGTGAACATGGACAGGCTCACTATAATCTCGTTAAATGTGAAAGGATTAAATACTCCTGAGAAACGAAGGATGCTGCTTCATGACATGAAACGTCTGAATGCGGACATCGTCATGCTCCAAGAAACTCACTTTAGGGACAACAGTGTACCCGTACTGAAAAATAGATTTTACCCCACAGTCTATCATTCCACATATACCAGGGCGAAGTCTCGAGGAGTCTCCATTTTGATCTCCGCAAGAGTGCCCTGGTCAGCCACAGACACTGAAACCGATGACGAGGGCCGCCGTCTTTTCCTGCGGGGGACGATCGGGACAGAACGGGTCACGCTGGCAAACCTGTATGCCCCGAACAATCACCAGGAAAGATGGCTAAAACGCACGATAGAACAACTTGCACACTTTGGAACTGGACAGTTAATTGTGGGAGGAGACCTGAACATAGCCCTGACACCCTCAGAGGACACCTCCACTGGAGTGTCCTCGATGTCGAGGGAAGCACACCGCCACATCTCCGAGTCGCTACACTCCTTACAGCTTATAGACGTATGGCGGCTCTTCCATCCAGGGGAGAGGGACTATACATTCTACTCAAAGCCCCACAAATCGTACTCACGAATAGACTATTTCTTAATCCCCCACAGACACCTACATGCGGTCAAAAACACCACCATTGAGTCGATAACGTGGTCTGACCACGTCCCGATCTTAATGACGTATGCACTCTCGGAGGCCTACGGAGCGCTGAAGCGACCCTGGAGGCTGAACGAGAGTCTGTTGCAGGACGCAGACGTCTTGGCGGAAGTTGTTAGGGAGATCGGGCACTACTTTCAAACAAATAGTACGGAGGATAGCGACCCTGCCATAGTCTGGGAGGCACATAAGGCGGTAGTTCGCGGGCTACTAATTAAGCATGTGACTAGACTAAAAAGACAGAGGACAGAACAACTAACGACACGTCTTCAAAAACTACAGGACCTAGAGATGAGACACAAAAGAGCCCCCTCGGGAGATCTAGGTTCGAAACTCGACGTAGTGCGCACACAGGTCACGGACCTGCTGCACTATAAGGCTAAGGCGGCACTACAGGTTTGCAAGCGGAGAATATACGAATCGGGGAACAAATGCGGAAAGATGCTAGCGTGCGCAAAACTTAGCGTCATATATACCACACGTTACCTCCACCAGGGGACACAAACAGACGTTACCTCACCAGATATCTCAGGAGTTCAGATCCTTCTACCAGACACTATACAACATACCCCCCCCGACCTGATGGCCCTAACCGAACGGCAGACTACTTAACGTCCTCTCTAATGCCAACTTTGACGAGCGAAGCGCGGACTCTGTTGGAAGAACCGATTACGTTATCGGAACTCCAGATAGCACTGAAAACCGCCAAGGCGGGGAAAGCTCCGGGCCCGGATGGACTCACGTCTCCTTACTATAGGACCCTCTTCCCTGCCCTTGGTGAGCGAATGGTGTCATTATTTAACATCTTAGGCACGGGTAAAACACTTCATCACACTACGCTTCTGGCACACATAGCAGTAATCCCCAAAGACGGTAAGGACCCTGGACAATGTGCGAGCTACCGCCCGATCTCCCTGCTAAACACCGATTTAAAACTCTTTACAAAAATCATCGCCACAAGACAACAACACCTCCCTGACCTGATTCACTTAGACCAGGTGGGATTCGTCCCAACGAGAGAGGCAAGGGACAACACAATTAAGGTACTCAACTTGCTGCATGTTGCCAACACCACAAAGACACCGTGCGTTTTTGTAAGCACGGATGCCGAAAAGGCATTCGATCGGGTAAACTGGAAATTGATGTTCTCCACCCTAGAGCATATAGGCTTAGGCGAAAAAATGAGATGTTGGATCGCGGCGATATACTCCAACCCGACGGCGAGGGTAAGGGCGAATGGCGACCTCTCGGAACCATTTGCTATATCAAATGGGACCAGACAGGGCTGTCCACTATCGCCCCTCCTATTTGCGCTCTCGCTCGAGCCCTTTCTGAACCATGTTCGGCTGAACACGGAAATTAGAGGGGTGGAGGTGGATAAAACACAATACAAAGTCTCGGCATACGCTGATGACTTACTGTTTTCCTTGACGGAACCAACGGTCTCCCTGCCCAAATTGATGGCAGAATTTGAACGCTACGGGGAACTGTCAAACCTTAAGATAAATTTGAGCAAATCAGTGGCGATGGGAGTGGGAATACCGCTAAAACATCTGTCCCGCCTTCAGAGTAAATTCCATTTGAAATGGACAGACGAGGCACTGACATATTTAGGTACTCGCATACCGTCCAAGCTATCTCAGGTTTATAAACTGAACTTCCCTCTATTGCTAAAGGCCGTCCAGGGCCTACTGACGAAGTGGACTAAAGGGCTGCACTCATGGTTTGGGAGATGTAGCATACTGAAAATGACGATTTTGCCAAAATTCCTGTATCTCCTTCAAGCCCTCCCGATATCCATCCCAGCAGATTACTTTAAGCGAGTATACACGACTTTTAAAACATTCCTGTGGGCGGGGAAACATCCTAGGATACATAAGAAAATGATTTCCCTACCCAAGCGACTGGGGGGCATTGCAGTGCCCGATGTCCAGGCCTACTACTATACTGCCCTCGACTCCGGAATTTCTGGAGCGAGGTCCGACGGATTACGCAACAGTTTACGAGCCGTGAGATCCCTGATGATCCAGCATTCTTCCTTCTCCACGCGACTGACGCCCCTGCGCGGGTGTACAAAAAATCAGTAGTTTTCGCCATCTATTGGACGCAGCCAAGGCCTGCATTCCGATCCGATGGAAATCGCCTTCCCCGCCGACTATTGCCATGTGGATGCAGAGAGTAGGTGAAATCAATCGCATGGAGGATCTTATCCTAACAAGCCAGGATAGGCATGAGGCCTACACAGACACCTGGCGTGCATGGAATATCTTCTCATACTCCGATGAGGGGATGGCCCTTAGAGGAGAGAGGACCTAGACCTGCACCCCGCGATTATATATATAGTAGACCCACCACAAGGGGAACAGGAGGCGACACAGTAGTGCTGGCCCCCACTGGTGGCGAACAAGATGAGATGCCCGTGTTCACAACCCCCCCTCCCCCCCTCTCCACAATACCCATACTCGCACCCCCCTCTACACTTCAGATTTTTCCTTTTCCCCCTTCTATTTTCCCTTTTTTTTTTCTTTTTCTCTCTTTCTCAGGCTATACTTTCTAAGAGAGTGTTTGCTCTCTGTCTCTACCTATTCCTTTCTGTTGCTACATTCTATATATATCTGAATAGTTAGGGAATCGGGCCCATAGGAACGTGACGACTAGTATGACTCTAGATGTGCGTGTCGAACCGCACATGTAAACGGAGGGGAAACAGGGAGAGAGGTTGGCGCTGTCGTTAGACATGCAGACCTGTCCCCATGCAGACAAGTAAATAGCTGTCCCCCTCGTTGTGCTGAATACTATTGGTTTACATTGACCACGTTGACTCATCTTAGACTCTGTGTTAGGCACCTTGATGTATCGTTCTAATTATTATGTTACTGATTGTATTGTTGCGGAGGATCCTGTGGACCCCCTTTTCCCTGTTTATAAATAAAAAATTTAACAAAAAAAAAATGAGATCCCAATACTTTTGGATTTTAGGACAGGTCTGTAACGGACCTATGCATGCTGCCGGGACATCGATAATCTTCATGCAGGGAGGACTACAAGGAACTGCATGGCTTGTCACAATTGGATGTACCACATTGTATTCTGAGCTCAAAGGGTTAATTGTAGAGGGACTTTTTCACTGCTAAATGCTAATTGACGCTCTGTTGTGTACTACCAGTAACAGCCTCTTGCCAGGTGTATGCTAACGTGATGATCTGTGAGTTTATATTGTTCTAAAGGTTAATTGAATTCTATTGAGAAAGGAATGTGCCCGGCCAGGTCATGTTAAGTAGATATCGGTGCCGGACCGTCTAGAGACTGATTGATTCAAGGAGATCATTGTGTTTGAGTTCTGGTAATGAAGAAATGTTTATAATTAGCTCAAAGAAGGTGATTGAAGCTTCCCAACGGTGTGATGTGTGGGTGGGGACAGTTTGATTGTTCATGTGCCTTGAATACTGTATAAAATCTGAGAGTGAACCGATTAAAAATCAGTCCTGCTTGACTCTGCAAACGTAGCCCGCCTCGTTTCTTGAAAGGGCGTTCGATGGGATATACCGGCGGTACCTGCATATCGCAGCTTGCCAGGGAAAAGGACGTCTCCAACGGCTGAGACCCTCGCACTACATGGGTAGCCGTTACATTGGTTGGCAGCGGTGGGATGGTCCTTTTATCCAAAGAGCAAGTGCTGAATGGAGTCGCAGTACGCCAGGCTGAAAAGATCCACACTAAAAGATCTATTGGAGAGTCGTGGTAGGAGCGCCAGCAACAGACCACGGAGGGAGCTGATAGCTGAACTGCTGGGGCTGGACGAAATGGATGGATCCATGGAAGGAACTGAGCCCCTTGCACCTGTCAGCAAAGAAGATGTAATTACTGGGATTGTACAGCGGAGATTATCCTTGTATCCAGAAACGTCCGTGGAACTAATAAACCAGCTGTTCCGGGAAGCAAGGGAGGAGATACAAACGAAGAGGGGACAAGAACTGGAACTGGTAAGAGCGAGACAGCCCATTACACCTGCAGTTCCTACCCCCCCACCTGCTGCTACAGGAAAGAAAATACCGTTCACTGCATTTAAAGCTTTTGTAGAAAGTGAGGAGGAAATAGATGGATATTTGGCGGACTTTGAGAGGCAGTGCTCACTACACCAGGTACCACCAGACCAATGGGTCACTATTTTGTCGGGGAAATTGTTGGGCAAAGCCAATGAAGCCTTTCAGGCTCTCGCTCCAGAGGATATTTTACAGTACCAGCAAGTTAAAAAGGCGCTGCTAACCCGATACGCCGTAACTCCAGAAGCCTACCGCCGGCGCTTCCGGGAGTCCAAGAAGATGGCTGTGGACTCCCACATGGAATGGGCCAACCAGTTACAAAGGGTGGCATCCCTTTGGGTCCAAGGGTGCAAGGCCAACACCGGGGAGGAAGTATTGCAGCTGTTCCTAATGGAACATTTCTTCCAAGACCTGGCCGCAGACATACAAGACTGGGTACGAGATCGCCGTCCCGCTAACTTAAACGAGGCGGCTCGGCTAGCAGATGAGTACGCGGAGACAAGGAAAGTAAGCCAGGGTACTATGCGGCTGGCTCAGAAGGTAGAACCGCGTACTCCAACCGTCACCCCACGCCCAGAGTTTCGTGCTCCAGTCCCACCACGTCCTCAGGGGCCTAGCAACTACCCCCGGGATTCGCCTATGGTGACGTGCCATCACTGCAGCGACACGGGACATATTGTTTGTTATTGCCCTTTGAGAGCTACAAATAACAATTGGAGACGCACAACACCCAACACAGAGGTCACTCCATCACGTCCCTCTGCGGCCCACTGCCTGGAGACTGAGGGGGCCCTGAGGAATGTCTGGGAATTTGGTATGAGGCAGACCCAATACAAGCGGCCTCTCCGGATAACCGTCAGCATCACCGTCAGGAGGTACGGGTGAATGGACAAGTAGCACAAGGCCTAAGAGATTCCGGGACTACTATCACTCTGATTCAAAAACATCTGGTAAAGCCAGAGAACTTGTCCACTCGCACAGTTGCCGTCCGGGTCGCAGGGGGTGCTGTATTTCGCGTACCCACCACCCGGGTGCACTTAGACTGGGGAGCCGGGTCAGGAAAGACCACAGTTGGTATCATGGACAACCTACCTGCCGAGGTGGTGCTGGGCAACGACATTGGCCCTCTGACTTCGGCTTATTTACCTACACCTGCTGCTGCTTGTCCCGTGACCACCCGCGTTGCTGGAATCAACCCACTTGCTGCTGAGAACCGGGTAAGACTACCTTCCCCGACATGTACTGTAGATCCGGCACAATATCACAGTCTAAAATGGGAATGTGACAAGTTGGCCAGTGAGAAATCAGAGATGCAACGACACTATGTCATGTATTATGAGATGTCCCGTGGCTTGAACATTGAAATGCACAAACAGGCGGAAATTGTCAAAAGATTAAATGGGATTTGCATCCAGGTGGTGCCGTATCTGTCCCAAGAGCATCAGCAACAGGTTTTGGGAGCCATTGAGAGAGCAAAGCAAGTGACTGTTCCAGAATTGAATTCTATTATTCACCGTCACCATCAGCTACCGACCTGGTAAGCCAATGGGAAGGCCGACGGACTGTCCAGGCAAACTGAACTTTTACCCTAACAGCAGGCCCGGACATCCCCAAGTTGATCCGAAAAGGATCAATCCGGGTCTGCCGGAGTGTTCCACAAAAGGGGAGTAGTGTAACGGACCTATGCATGCTGCCGGGACATCGATAATCTTCATGCAGGGAGGACTACAAGGAACTGCATGGCTTGTCACAATTGGATGTACCACATTGTATTCTGAGCTCAAAGGGTTAATTGTAGAGGGACTTTTTCACTGCTAAATGCTAATTGACGCTCTGTTGTGTATTACCAGTAACAGCCTCTTGCCAGGTGTATGCTAACGTGATGATCTGTGAGTGTATATTGTTCTAAAGGTTAATTGAATTCTATTGAGAAAGGAATGTGCCCGGCCAGGTCATGTTAAGTAGATATCGGTGCCGGACCGTCTAGAGACTGATTGATTCAAGGAGATCATTGTGTTTGAGTTCTGGTAATGAAGAAATGTTTATAATTAGCTCAAAGAAGGTGATTGAAGCTTCCCAACGGTGTGATGTGTGGGTGGGGACAGTTTGATTGTTCATGTGCCTTGAATACTGTATAAAATCTGAGAGTGAACCGATTAAAAATCAGTCCTGCTTGACTCTGCAAACGTAGCCCGTCTCGTTTCTTGAAAGGGCGTTCGATGGGATATACCGGCGGTACCTGCATATCGCAGCTTGCCAGGGAAAAGGACGTCTCCAACGGCTGAGACCCTCCCACTACATGGGTAGCCGTTACAAGGTCCACCACAGATGGGCCATCGTTCCCCTTTCTGAACAGCCTCGCCAGCACTCGGCAGTCTGATCCGTTCTGAATTTGCTAATTTTGTCAGGGGTGATGTACCAACCAGCGATACATTTATAGTTTGTCTCGGCGGTTCGCATGTCGGTCGCGGACGAATGAGTTAATTGCATCAACTTTTCAAAAGTATTTTTCCCTCTGGCAGTGCCCAACTCCCTCTCCCATTTCTGAACAAAATAGGGTTCACCCTGTGAATCTATCTTTATGAGTAATTTGTATAATTTTGAAACAGTGCCCCTTGAATTCTTTATTCTACATAATTTCTCTAGTGGTGTTAACTCCTCCCCAGTCCGTAAAGGGCAGGGAAGGTGTCGGACAAAATGCTGTAACTGAGAGTACCGCCACCTATCCAAATTCCAAACGTTGGTTCGCGATTTCAGTTCTTCATAAGTCCTAATTTCACCATCTTTTATTATGTCCCCCAAGTGTACTTCTTTTTTTTTAATCCAATTCCCCCCAATTTTTTTCCCCTGGTGCAAAATATGCGTTTTCTTTTAAGTTAATTAGTGGAGAGTTAAATTTCATATCCAGTTGTGCCATGGTCCTATACCATGCCCTCAAAGTGTCTCGTGTTAGATCAAAAGTTTTATTATTTAAATCTCTAAATTGTGCAGGAATCCAAATTATATTACTTAAATGTGCCCGAGCTTGTGCTTTTTCTATTTGAACCCACCTCTTCCCTTGTCTATCTCTAGCCCATTCTACCACTCGGGACGAAACCGCCGCTTTATGATATGTCCTTATATCGGGAACTGCCAGCCCCCCCATTTTTTTATCTTGTTTTAAAATTGCAAGAGAAATCCTGTGTTTTTTGTATTTCCAAACATAATTCAAGAGTAATGAATTCAGGATTCGAAGGTATTGCTGTGGCAGGGCTATAGGAATCAATTGGAATTTATAGAGTATTTTAGGTACTAAGATCATTTTTACAGTATTAATGCGTCCTATCCAGGATATGGGCCTATTGATTATTTTTGTAATCTTGTTTTTAATCTCGTTTAACAGAGGTATGAAGTTTATTTTATAGATCTTCTTAACCGAATTGGCGAGCCTAATACCCAGGTATTTTAATTCTTTTTGTCCAAGGGAATTGACAGATCTCTCTCAGCCTCCTTTCATCCTTTTTATTTAAATTAATATTTAATTTCAGATTTTGTAACATTAATCTTGAAATTCGAAATATCACCGTATTGCAATAAAACCTTAGTTAGCTTGGGGATTGTGTTTAGGGGATTAGTCACATAAAATAGGATATCATCCGCGAACGCCGATAGTTTATGTTCCTCACCCTCCACTTTGACCCCGTTGATCCCGGGGTCTCTGCGGATCGTGGCTAATAACGGTTCTAGGGATAAAATAAAAAGAAGGGGAGAGAGAGGGCATCCCTGCCTTGTCCCGTTTTTCATTTCGAAGGAGTCCACGAGAGAGCCATTAATTTTAATTTTTGCCGAAGGGGCGTGATAGAGTGTATTAACCCAGCTAATAAATCTCTGCCCCAATCCCATCGCCTCGAGGGTTAGGATCATGAGTCCCCAGTCTACCCAAGGCCAGATACAAGTCCAAAGGAGACCGAAGATTTGCAGTCCAGGGACCTTGCCTGTGGAATGCACTACCAACCACCATCCGACTGGAGTCGGACCACTTGGCCTTCAGGAGAAAGATTAAAACCCATCTCTTCTGAGGTCAAGGTGTTCCTTACCCATGAAATGGATGCAGCGCCCAGAGGCGATTCGGTTCGCATGTGTTGCGCTTTACAAGTCTCTCTCTCTCTCTATCTCTCTCTCTCTCTACCCTGTCAAATGCTTTTTCGGCATCCACTGACAGGAGTAGACCTGGGGACTCCCTTATTTTCTGAAGCAGGAGAAGCGCTCTTAAACCGTTGTCTTTACCTTCTCTGTCGGGAACGAACCCCACCTGGTCAGGATGGACCAATAGGTGAATCAACTTTTTCAATTGCTCCGCTAGAATTTTGGCAAAAAGGTTTATGTCTGTATTTAATAACGATATCCTGCGCAGGAGGAGCCATCCTTCCCTTCTTTTAAAATTAATGTCATTGCGGCTGCAAGCGCTTCCTTACTCAAGTCAAACTCTACCCCGAGACCATTAAAATAATTGCACAATTTCGGTATTAAGATACTACTGAATTTTTTGTAGTAAAATACAGTGAACCCATTGGGTCCTGGGCTTTTCCCACTAGCTGTATTTTTCAAGGCAATTTTAATTTCCTCTTCAGTTATTGGTCTATCTAGACTAAGTCTATCAATATCCCCAATCTTCGTGAGTCCTGTCCCTTCTAAGAAATCTTAAATTTTAGCCTCTTTTTCTCCCGTTTGCCACCTATTCTGACTAATCATATATACCTCTTTGTAATAATTTCTGAATGTTTCTGCGATCTTTTTATTAGAATACACCAACTCCCCGTTTTTCTTCTTAATTTTCTCTATGTAATTCCTCGTTTTCTTTTTTTGAACCATTTTGGCGAGATGTTTACTAGCCTTATTACCAAATAGGTATCTCTCTCTGGCAATACTATTTAATCTGTTATTGGCTTCTTGTTCTAAAATCTCTTTAAATTCATCCCTCTTTAACGTTAGATTAAGATACGTCTCTTTTAGCCCCCGTTCTTTATGTTTTTGTTCCAAACTCGCTATTTCTTTACTCAAGGCATTAAGCTTGCCCTTTCTCTCTTTTTTCTCCCTCACACCTTCCGCAATTAATATCCCTCTAATATACGCTTTATGCGTCTCCCAGAGAGTGGCACTGGAGATCCCTTCCGTGTCATTAGTTAAAAAAAATTGTTTAAGTTCCTCTTCCACCCTTCCTACCCTTTCTTCGTCTCTTATCAAATCTTTATTAAGGTGCCAAGGGGGATGTTGATCCAAATGAGCCGAAGTCTTTAAAATCATCGTTATCGGGGCATGATCCGAAATAGTCATAATTTCAATCCCGGTCCCCGTAACCTTGTCTAGTAGCCTGTGGTCTAACAAAATGTAATCTCGCCTAGAGTACGTCCCATGTGGAGGAGAGAAGAACGTGTAGTCCAGTGTTGTACCCTCCATACATCAACCAGCTGGCAGTCCTGCATCTTGCGTCTTAATTTTTTAAGCTGTGCGTTATTTGTCTCCTTCACTCGGGACGTACTGTCAACGGCCGGACTCATACACAAGTTGAGATCTCCCATAAGAATCGTATAGCCCTCCGCCACATTATTTAGCCTTCCGAGGATTCTATCTAAATATGTTATTGAGTTTGTATTAGGGGCGTAGATGTTTGCAAGTGTATACCTGGCATTCCTCAATTTCCCTTTTAGGAATAAAAACCTTCCTTCCGGGTCAGACAGTCTCGCCTCTAGGGCGAACCCTGTCCCTCTTGCAAATCCAATCGCTACGCCCCTGGCACGTTTAGAAATAGAATCCCCGTAAAACCACGTTGGAAACATGGGAGAATATAGCTTGACATTAGACTCCAGTGTCAAATGCGACTCCTGAATAAAAACTACGTTCGCTCTGTAACGTCCAACCTCGTCTAGTATCTTGTGTCTTTTCCCCAAAGAGTTTAACCCCTTAACATTATATGACAGAAACTTTAGCTCACCCATAGCTCCCTATTCGGCGGTTCCCCATATTTTGCATAGAAAGTCCCGAAGAGCCCCCTTCCCCTCCCCCTCACCCACCCCCCCCCCCAGGCCTATACCTGACCTCTGAACCGTGGGTGGTCTCATTTCCCATTTTCCACCGATTCAATTATGTGAGGTAGGTTTTAGGTTGCGCCACCCCTATCACCAGTTCCCCTCGCAAACTGGGGGGACAGGGGATAGGGGCGAGGATTCCGCCCCCACCCGACTCCCCATTCCCCCCCCCCGCCCGCTCCTCCCCCCCACTCCCATGTGCCACCCACACCACCTCCCCACACCTAACTGTTCATAACATTACAGTACACTCTATTCTATCCACTCAGGTATATCTATGCCCGGCATGCCTAATTTATGACAGAAAACTTCCAGCTCTTCAGGGAAAGTTAGTCTGGCCGACACGCCGTCTTTCTAGCGGTTTCAATAGCCTCCTTCGTGTCAGAGTTTCCCAGGCTAAGTCTGTAAAGATCTGGATTTCTGCTCCTTTATAACGCAGAGGTGGTTTACGTCTTAAACTTGTCCAAATTTCAGCTTTATCTTCATAAAAACTAAATCGGACTATTATGTCCCTAGGCCATTCACTCTCACGATTCTTTGCTCTTCCTATACGGTGGACTCGCTCAATTTTAAGATGATCTTCAGCGTCTTTGCCCAATAAAGGTAAAAAGATATCGTTCATGACCTCCCTAAAATTTTCCTCTCTTTCTTCTTTGATTGAGCGGATTCTTAGGTTTTTTCTCCTATTACGGTTTTCCTGATCCTCTAACCGATGCTGTAATCTCCTCTGATTCAATTTCATTGCAAGGAACTGCACTTTTAACTGACTCAGTTCTACCGCTTGTTATTCCACCTTTACTTCCGTCTCCTCTACCCGTGACAGAAGATGGCCTAAGTCTGCTCTCAGCAAATTAATTTGGGTGTTAATTTGAGTATTTATTGATTCCTCCAGTTTCCTAAGCATATAGCACATCTCTCCCTTGGATAGAGCTTGTGTGTCAGACCTTGACTCTTCTACATGGCTCGTGTCTTGATCCTGATCCCCCTCAGTTGATGTATCGGTGTTAACGGAGGGCTGATCACAACCTCTTTTTTTACCGTCCCCTTTTTTTCTGTTTTCTTTAAGGGACCCGGGCTCTTGGCACCCCCCTCTTGTGTTAGGTATTGTCTTATTGTGGAAGTGGCCACATTATCCTTGGGAATCTTGGGGGCCGAGCCCCTTGTTGACCTGTTCATATTATCTTTTCTCCTGGCTCTTATCCGCTTCCCCAGTTTCAACAGTGGTTAGGGGTATGTTGAAGGAGAGCAGTAGGGTATGCCGATAAACTACCTGTTTGTGATTATCACCTGAGATTCCCCAGATCTTACTCGCCACCCTAATTAGGAATTTCCACTCTTAACAAGCCTTTGAGAAAAGAAAAACGGCCCTGGGGATAGTCGGAGGGGGTGTAAACCAAACAACCCCACCTACGCAAGGTGGTCCACTTGGTATCAGTACACCTCAGTAAATAGATCACAACCCCCCCCCTACCTAGCTCCGCCGCATACTCAAATCAGAAGCAAATAGTC
Organism: Rana temporaria; assembly: GCF_905171775.1. Lineage (NCBI taxonomy): Eukaryota > Metazoa > Chordata > Amphibia > Anura > Ranidae > Rana > Rana temporaria. The sequence goes on along the minus strand of NC_053489.1, from coordinate 378,622,097 downwards.
AGTGTTTAAGCCAGGGGAGCATCAGGGGGGAGAAGAACTATTTTTTTAAGCACCAGCAATTAAACGTATTGGCTCATCCCATAGAGCCCAGGAACTATATCCCACTGTTGCTTTTAGTCTGAGCATATAACTCTGAATCACATGTTATACAGCGCGTACAGTTCCAAACACATCAGACAGCAAGGCACTGACACATTTTAGATGTAGACTTCTGACTCACCACCCTTCCGTGTAAGTGCTCTTTCCAGCTCTTTCCAGCCTACACGTGGGTCACTTTAAACAGTTTAAGCAGCTCCTGGCCCATAGATCTTAAGTTAAGTTACCTGGTCCTTCCCATAGGCAGGGGGCGGGAGTGTGCATCGGGTGGATCCAGGGGGGTAAGCGCCGTTCCACGCTGTTGCTGGAGCCCCTCCTTCACTACTTACATTCTCTCCATCTGGCTCCTAACGGCGGCGGGGGGGAAGTGGAGGCTGCCGCGGTGGCTCTGCAGAGCACGGGCGGTGGGCGCATAGCGGATGTTCCGGCGGCTTTGATCCAGCAGTTTTGCAGCGTCGCAGCCCCTCATGCTGCGCTGCTACTGCCGACAAGCCGCTGCTCTTCAGATCGCTCCGTCCTCCCTTCCTGGCCTCCTGGCGTGGCGCATCCCAGCCCCTCCCCTCGACGAGCGTGTCTCACATGACAGCACGCACGCCCGTCAGCGAGACAGGATAATTCTGACCCTGATCTAAATCTAATTGAGAACCTTTAGGGATGAATGGCAAGGGAAGTTTACAAAAATGGACAACAGTTCCAGACATTAGATGGCCTTTGTGCGGCTGTCTTCACCACTTGGAGAAGTGTTCCCACTCACCTCATGGAAACGCTTGCATCAAGCATGCCGAAATAAATTTTTGAAGTGATCAACAATAACAGCGGAGCTACTCATTACTGATTTCATGTTTGGAAGTTGGATTTCTGTTTTGGGGGGGTTTCGTTTTTTTTGGAGGTGTGGTCCTAAACTTTTGATCAGCTATAAAACAGCCTGTTTCAGTTTATTCGTTGTTTTCATTAAATTGAATGCTCAAAAAATGTTTTGTCCCACTCTCATTTCTTCTTGTTGCATGTTGAAGCTCTACTTGGAACCTTGTTAAGATCCAACAATGTAAAATAAGATTTTTTGCCATTTTTCAAGTGGTCTTAAACTTTTGATCAGGACTGTATATGGATATACAGAGCTACAAGCTGCAGGTATGTACAGGCATCATCTATGTTTATAGGCAGGTATTCAGTCCAGCTGACACTCTGCTTAACGAATAGTATATACTACAGGCAAAGCAGTTGTGAGAGAATGCAGGCTCTAGAGACAGTACTTAATACAGTTTTATGCAGCAATTTTCTGCTCCTCAGTGCTCTCGTTGTTCAGATCTTCCCTGCTTATGGCTCTCCGGGGAGTCCTCACCCGCCTGTATCACAGCAACTCTTGTTTCATCTCCCCCCCCCCCCAGCAGACTGCATGTCTGGTATCAATCACACAGGTCCCAGGAAAGACAGCTAGGGAAAAACGGATAGTGGAAGGGGGGAGGGATGGCGGCGGGTCTCAGTCCTCGTGCATCGCCCCGTGCACCGAGGCCCTGTCTATTACGCCTGATGGTAGTGTGTAGGTTCCAGATAGAATCGGGGGTATCATCTGTGGTGACACCGCAGCCTCTCACTCTGTCGGGTCAGCCACGTCACTCTCCCTAGGTCTCCGCTCACACTCCAGCCAGCACCATCAGGCCCCTCCCTCCGTAAAGCATGTCACGTCCTCACGTCCTCATCCCCCATAGGCAATGCTTTTAAAAACTTTTACAGGTTGAGTAAATTCGATTTTAAGGTAGGAGGTAGAGCATGCAGCCTGGAATGGAGCACAGCCTGATGTCACAGATCAGCTGCAGAGCTGATCTGTGTCTTACCTTTACTGCTGTAGGTCGGCTGGCACCTGTTGTTCCACAAGCTTATGTTCAGCTCTGGCTGCACTCAGCAGCTATGGGTGTCGCCGGCTTCACCTGTTGCTTAATATATCCTTCCTTCCTGCTACTTCCTGTCCAGCCCTTCGTGTGCCTCTCTATTTAAATTCCACTCAGACCAGTTTCTGGTTGCTTGAGCAACACTTGTTTCTGAGCACCCCTCCCTGTAACCTGCTTATCTGACTTCTCATGGACTGATCTCTTGTGTACCGAATCGGCTAGTTCTCCTAATTACATTGTCTGCTGCCCGCCCCGACCTTGGCTCGCTATCCAGCTTTCCTTTTGCTTCATCCATCCGTCCATCTGTGTCTTCTGGTACTCTCCTCGCGAGTAGAGTGAACCTAGGGGTCGTGACCTGGGGTCAGCACGCAGCTAAGCCCTTGTGAGGGGGTGCCTGGCAGAATACCAGCTGGCCTTTAGATTCCACGCCCTGGGGGATCCTGTGTCACCTGTTTGCCTGTGGGCTCACAACAGTACCAGTGTGACAGTTTGCTCAAGCCATGAGCTCCTCAGAGAGTCGGCCACTGACTAAGGACCAAATGCAACATCTAGTTCAGAGACTTAATTCCCAGCAAGCAAATCAAGAGCAACACAAGCCATGTCTGAATACATTCAGGAAAACCTGCAAAAGGGTTTCATCAGGAAATCCAACTCACATACCGGAGTCGGGTTTTTCTTTGTAGGGAAAAAAGACGGTTCACTCCGTCCATGCATCGACTACAGGGGCCTTAACGCCATCCCTGTGAAGAACCAATACCCTCTTCCTTTAATTTCGGAACTCTTTGACAGACTGCAAGGTTCTCATGTTTTTACCAAATTGGATCTTAGAGTGGCCTACAATTTAATAAGAATCCGGGAAGGAGATGAGTGGAAGACTGCCTTTAACACCAGGTGTCAGGGACTTACCTCTCAATCCCGGCGTGCCACCATTCAGGTGAGACAACAGCGCTCGCCTGTAACTGCGCGCCATAGCACGTCTAATGCGCGTGCATGCGCCAAAGGCGCGCGTGTGCACAATGGGAATGCGAGCATCGGGAGCGCGCGCGTGCACGTTAATTTGGCTTGGCGCCAAATCACCTTTAAAAGCCCACTAGCTCCTCCAGCACATTGCTGTCTGATCTGCAGCTTCTGAGTTATAACCTGTATCTGAACCTGATTGCCTGTTATCCTTCTGACCCGGCTTGTCTGACCATCCGTATCTCTCCGAACCTCTGACCTTTGGCTTACCATTGACCCTGCTCCTCTGATTGCTCCACCATTGCCAGACCCTCCTGCCTGTACCTGCTACCTGATTACCCGTTGTCACCCGGCTTGTCTGACTCTGCTATTTCCTGTTGTCCGCTAACCGGCTTACCTTATCAGCTTGCTGCCGCTGTACCTGCACCTCCAGCTGGGGTCGCTGACCCACTTCCTCCAGTGGTCTCCAGTCCCACTGCTCCAGAAGGGATCAGCCTCCTGCATCTACTACCACGCTACTCCGGCACTCCTACCTCGCTGCGCTCCTGAGCCCGCTGTTCCAATCCCAGCGGCTCGCGAGCCAGGGCTGTAAGAGAGGCCTTCTCCTGCGACTAGGCTCTGGCTACCAGGTACGTGGTACTTAACACCAGTGACGGAAATTATGAATATTATGAATGCCCCAGCTGTCTTCCAAAATGTGGTTAATGAGATCTTCCATGACCTTCTGTATGTCTGTGTTATTGTATATCTGGATGATATTTTTATTTTCTCACCAGACTTACTCACCCATTGTTTCCATGTGAAAGCTGTGCTACAGCGTCTACGGGACAATTGTATATATGCTAAATTGGAGAAGCGAACAAGGGATCCGGTGGGGACCGTAAGGGAGGAGATCTAGAGGACTATTTTGCCCGATCCCGAGCCGCATCACAGCGCCGTTCTGAAGCTCAGATGGCGCAGGCACCCCCATCCCCGGCCCGATCTCAGTCGTCCCTACATTCTCAGACGAGCGTGCACAATCATCCCCCCCTTTCTGGGGACTCCGACTTTATGCTCACCAGAAGCCGTTCCACGGCCTCCTTGGCATCGGGAGAGGGTTGGGACCTGGAGGCACAAATACGCTCCCTACACAGCTATATCAGATCTTTACCCACCAAAGCTGACTTTGAACACTGTGTCCAAAGGATAGAAAAGACCTACAAAAAAGAACTCTCTGACTTCAAAAAAGATGTGAGCGTTCGTTTTGAGGACCTGGACGCTACCACAGACGGTCTTAATAATACGGTGCAGTCACATGACAAAATTCTGAACGCCCATACTGTCATGCTACAGCAACTGGCGTACCAACAAGACGATATCGAAAACCGTAACCCTCGTAACAATATCCGTATTCGCGGAATCCCTGAAACGGTAGACGTCAAAGCCCTACCGGCAGCTGTGACCGCCATTTTCAACCAATTACTGCAATGCCCTAAGGACGACCCAATTGAGCTAGATCGGGTCCACAGAACCTCTGGCCCGCGGACCCAAGACCCCTCCTTCGTCCGTGACACCCTGTGCCGGGTCCACTTCTATAAGGTCAAAGAAACCATCATGAGAGCCGCCAGCTCGCAGGACACTATACTGTTTAATAATACCCCCGTGATGCTTCTTCCGGATCTGTCACGTCAAACACTGACGATGAGAAAGGCGTTAAAGCCGCTTACCCAACTGTTGATATCCAAGCAGATGAAATACCAGTGGAGATTCCCGTTCTATTTGCGTGTGCACCACGAGGGCAAGACGGCCATCTTCCGCACGCTGGGGGACCTGCCTACTTTCCTCAGCACCCTGGGTCTTCCACAAGTATCTCTCCCAGATTGGCCATTCACGCCGACCACTCCAGGTTTACCCTTTGCCTCTCTGTGGCAGACGCAAGGCCGCAAGCGCAACCCCAGGCCTCCACCTCGCCGGGACTCTGAGGATTGAATGCACTCTGGCCGATCTAATCACACCACTTGCCCTGCCTTCCCGGGGGTTTCCCCCCGGAGATGATACCGGGTTGAAGCCTCCCTATCGTTCACGTTTTATTTTATTTTTTCATTTTGTTTTTTCATGCTTGGGGGCTCAACCTACCGCTCCCCCGGACACTATTTCGCCTGTTGGGCTTGTCCCTCTTGAGTCCCGGACTGCCTTAATGTTGATGTTATTGTTACGGCCTTAATTCTCTTTTCAGGCTCTATGTTCCAGACCGGGAGACACTCGCAGATTGTTCCTAAGTATCTTCAATTATATGACTTTTGATGACATGTTTTCACTCTGCTGCTGTATCACCATTGTGTTCTCTCTCATCGTAATTGCATTTCACTGTTGTTTTTGCCTAAATAGTCTGTTTGGTTTCCTATTTCACGTGCTTAACCAACTCGTTTTTTTTTCTTTCGTTCTTTGTACCGCTATTTTTTGTAACGCGTGTTGGTTTTGCTCCATGATTGTTCTCCCGTGGAGTTGGGGGCCGGGGTGACCGCCCTACCTGGAGTGATCCCACCGCGCCCCCCCCCCCCTTTTTTTTTTGAGGGGTTTTTCTTTTTCTTACGGTGTCACTATGGATGCCGTTTGGCTCATGGCTAATAGCCATGCTGTATGTTTTTTTTTCTTTTTCTTTTTTTGCGTAGCCTTTTGGAGCCACCCAGTGGCCTTTTTTGTTATTGCTCATTTTTTTTTCTCATTATTCAATTGGCTATTGTGGTCTCCCTCCCCACCACCTCTACCTAGCTGTCTCCTGCTACCTTTACTTAGTGACAAGAGTGGTGCGGATGGGGTCCATACCCAACACATGTCTTTTTATTTTTTTTATGTCTTTTTGTTTTTTGTTACCACCCACTCTTACCCTCCCCTCTGTCTTTCCCCGCCTCTCCTCTCTTTTGCTTTTATTCCTATCTTCCTTCCTTCCTTTCCTCCTCCAGACTCTTTCTGGCGCTATTTCTATTTTCGAGAGTTGCTGATGCTTGATATTGCCTATACCCGTGCCTTTGCTCTGTATTCCCACCATTCATGCCTGCCTGCCATGCCTGCCAATAATATGGCTTCTGTTTGCCCGATAGCCTTAGCGTCTTTTAACTGTAGGGGATTCAACACACCTGAGAAGCGGAGTCAGGTCCTTTTTCATTTTCATAAAAAGCGTTCTGACATCTTGCTACTCCAGGAAACGCATTTCCGTACTGATTCAGTGCCGGTTCTTCGTAGCAGGTACTATTCACAATGGTTCCATAGTACTAATCCCCAAGCGAAGTCTAAGGGTGTATCCATAGCCTTCCATGAATCCTTTAAACCTGAGACACCCTCATTGATACTAATGGACGATTCATTTTTCTCAAACTGAAACTAAACAACTTTCTTTTCACAGTGGCCAACATATATGTTCCGAATGTTGGTCAGGCCCGGTTCCTCTCATCGGTCCTCACCAGACTATCCTCTTTTGGGGGTCCCTGCTACATCATTGGGGGAGATCTCAATGCCGTTATGTCCCCGTCTGCAGATACATCCTCGGGTAAGTCCTCTATCCCACACTCTACACTAACACGCATCAGGACTCTCCTACATTCCTTCCATCTGGTGGATGTCTGGCGTGTCCAGCATCCCACAGACAAGGATTACAGTCATTACTCTGCAGCACACAACTCATATAGTAGGCTAGACCATTTCCTGATATCCCAGTCACTGCTAGATTCCCCTTTACAAACGTCCTTGGGTCAATTGCTCTGGTCGGACCATGCCCCGGTCTACTTGACTCTTGCACGCCCCCCCACTTCACGTAGAGGTGCACACTGGAGGCTTAATGATAATTTGCTGCGGGATTCTGTATGTGTGGTTGAAGTTTCTGCCGCTATTCGTCATTTCGTCTCGGATCACTCCTCGTACACTACCCCCCCTCTCATACAATGGGAAGCCTTTAAATGTGTGATCAGAGGCGTGCTCATCCAACATGGCTCCCGCCTCAAGAAAATGCGATCGAGTGACATTCGCCGTCTCCTCTCCACCATTGCGGAACTAGAGCCTCTACACAAACGTTACCTAGACCCCGCCATTTTTGTCCGTTTATCGAATGCTCATAGGGATCTCCTTCAGCTTCTTGACTCCCATTCCTTGATAGCTCGAGATAAGGCGCGCAACTTCCATTACTCACTTGCCAATAAATGTGGTAAACACTTGGCACGGGTCTTGCACCCCAGGACACCTCGTCGCTCCATTAGCTTTATTTCACACCCTGATCAAACTAGATCGTACAACCCGGATGGTATATCCTCTGCCTTCCGGGGATACTATTCGCGACTCTATAATCTGCAGTCCGTAGACCCGACCAGGTGTTATACACCTTCGGGTGATGACATGCGAGATTATATTGTCGAGACGGCACTACCCCCTGTTGATGCGTCGGATGTGGTTGAGCTAGATAAACCCCTCGATACGTCCGAGTTTTTCGGTGCCATCAAAAGTTTACAGGTGGGCAAGTGCCCTGGCCCGGATGGATACACTCCACGTTTCTACAAGACCTTTGCCCCACTTTTATCCCCGTTGATGGCTAAGGCCTTTAATACAATGAATGACACCCCCGCACCGCCCAAGGCGTTGTTATCCGCTAACATCTCTGTATTACCCAAGCAAGGCAAAGACCCCTCGCAATGCAGCAGCTACAGGCCTATATCCCTGCTCAACGTGGATTTAAAGTTGTTTGCGAAGGTCCTGGCTAATCGTTTGTCTCCTCTACTCCCAAATGTAATCCACAACGACCAGGTGGGATTTGTCCCGGGCCGCGAGGCGAGGGACAATACCACCAAAACGATCCACTTAATCTCTTACATCCAACTCAAAGGGCTGAGGGCTTGTCTCCTCTCTTTCGACGCCGAAAAGGCATTCGATCGGGTCAACTGGGGATTTCTTCGACTCTCATTGGAACAATTGGGCCTGGGGACGCCCTTTATTTCCAAGGTGATGTCCCTTTACTCGCAGCCCTCAGCTTCGGTCTTGGTGGATGGTTCTACTTCTGCGCCCTTTGACATTTCCAATGGTACCCGGCAGGGCTGCCCCCTATCCCCACTCTTATTTGTCATTGTAATAGAACACTTAGCTTGCGCCATCAGACAAAATGTCTCCATTCGCGGTATCCAAACGCCTTCCTCCCATTACAAACTATCCCTCTATGCTGACGACCTTTTGGTATACCTACAGGACCCCCATATCTCCCTACCATCCCTCTTTGCGGAATTCCGTCGCTTTGGCACATTTAGCAACTTCAAACTCAATCTGTCCAAGACTGAGGCTCTCAACGTCTCTTTCCCTGCCACTACGATGACTAGGCTCAAAGCCAATTTTTCTTTTAAATGGCAAACGAGGGGAATCTCATACCTTGGCGTCCTTATTCCTTCTAGTCTTTCCAACCTTTTTTCTTCGAACTATGTTCCTCTGCTTTCACGTTTGCGGAAGGACTTGGAGGAGTGGGGGGGGACTTCCCTGCCTTGGTTCGGGAGGATCAACACCCTGAAGATGGACACTCTACCCAAACTCCTGTATCTTCTTCAAACGGTTCCCGTCTTAATCCCCAAGTCCTTCTTCAACTCCTTACGCTCCCTCGCCATCAGATTCCTGTGGCGGCGGGGGCTTTCTAGAGTGAAGTACAATGTGCTCACCCGCCCAAAGCTGCGGGGCGGAGCTGGCATCCCTGACTTCGAGACCTACTACAAGGCCACGCATATTGCGCGTGTCTTGGAGTGGTTCCCGCATCCTTTCTTGAAGGCCTCCGTCGCCCTAGAACAAGACTTGTCTCACGTTGACCTACGAGCACTCCTATGGGGATATAGAACTGAACTGACACACATACCTCCCCCTCCCCGCTTACTCTGGCTTCTCTCAGATTATGGTACAACAGGGGGTTATGTTCCCTACTGTCCTCCGACCCCTCTCCGTTATCTTCCCTATTCGACAATCCCTCCTTCCCCCAAGGCTTTGGTGTATCTTCGTTAGGCCCCTTCAAAAGGACTGAATGGCCCCAGGCACGCTCCTTTGTGCATCCTACGCTGGGGTCGCCAGCGACTCCGGCAGGCACTCATGACTGGCTCACTACACTGCACTTGTCCACACTTACAAAGCACTTACATTCCTCCTCTCAGGTACACCGCCCTCCCACAGAGTTTGAACGATTGTGCTCCCTCTCGGAGACGCCCAGGCACCTACTCTCGGCCATATATAACCTACTGCAAACACTCACGCACACCGAGCTACCCTCTTACACTAGGATGCGGTCTGCAGATCTGGGTGAGGACATCCGGCAGGCAGACTGACAGACTTCGTTTTACTTTACTCACAAGTCCACGATCTCCTGCTACGCACAGGAAAAAAACTACAAGATTCTGTCAAGATGGTACAGGGTTCCCTCCGTGTTGCACAAAATATTTCCGTCCACCCCAGCATCCTGTTGGCGATGTTCCGCTGCTGTGGGGACTTATCTACATGTCTGGTGGGATTGTGAGAGAATCCGCCCCTTCTGGACTCAGGTATTTGAATGTTACAACAAAGTCTACGATAAATCACTGGTCCCCTCACCTAAAATTGCTCTTCTCTCTATCCTGCCTGGTTCTGTTAAATCGCAGAGACGGAGTCTCCTCCGTTTCTTCATGTCTTCAGCAAGACAGCTCATACCTTCCTACTGGAAGTCGACCGCAACTCCTCCATTGTCACGCTGGGTCTCTATTATGAACGATACCATGAGAATGGAGGAGATGCTGGCTCTCGACAACGACACTTTTGATAAGTATACAATGCTATGGCTCGTCTGGCTCTACTTCTCTTCCTCTGACACCCTGGCGAACATGTTGTCCACCCAACCATGATCACCCCTGACTGCCTCCGTCTGTGTCATCTCCTTAAGATAAACTAGGTTCCCCTCCCCCCCACTTTATTTACATTGTTTCTTCCATTTGCCCCCTCAGCAACTCTCACACTCCCCCATGATCCCCCTCTGGTTTTCTTCTCTCTCCTCTCCTTTCCTTATATTCTCTCTCTCTCTTCTCTCCTTCCCCCTTCCTCCCCGCCCTCTCATGCCCCTGATTCTTACCCCCCCCCATTTTTATTCTTATTTTTCTTGTTCTTTTTTTATTTTCGGCCTCGGTTCTTTTTTGTCCTATGTGTCATTTTTTTCTGTTGATTTTATTGTTTCCTTCCTGGAGACTCTGGTTGCAATGTTGTCACCTACTAAGAGGCCATTTTGGCCGCTCACAATTTTTGTTTCGGGTTCTTGTCATAATTGTTCCTGTTATGTTATATGCTGGTGGGAGTCCTGCTGTGGGCGATAGCCATCGGGCTGACTCTCTACCACTACGTATTTATGACTGTACCCTGATTGTGGCACCTTATGCTGTTCATGTATAACATGTTAAAATTCTAATAAACATATTTTCAACTCTAAATTGGAGAAGCGAATAAAAAGAAAATAAATCAGCGCGAAAATGACAAATGAACCCCTGTATAGCAGTGGTCAATAATCAAAATACCAGGGTCAATAATCAAAAATTCCCCGTAGAGAAACAAATACAGATGGTGCAGCGCTCAAATAAAATAATAAAAGATGAATAGAAAGTCCATAAAATCGCAGTACACCTCCAGTGAGTGCCAATGTAGACAGACAGATGACTGTGTAGGTAACTTCACACATGCTAGACACACATCCACCACCACATGAAATGGCCTCTCACCTCACCACCTGGACCCTTTGATTATGGAGGGTCAAATGCGCTTTATGTGTAAATATCAGCAAATCCAGCAGTAGCAGAGACGTCACAGAGAAACCGATAGGTCATCCCAGGTCATGTAATAAACAAATGCCAAAACATAGTGCTCTCCATTTGGATAAACGATTTAATCGTAATAAAAGATAAAAAACACTCACAATGAAGGCACCACGATCGGTGCCGATGTATACAGCGTGTATATTGAGCAAAGTGATGTCACAACACTCCTTCCATACGCGTTACATCCTCTATGGGCGGGGACTTCTTCAGCTGTGAAGGAGGCGTGGAGAACACCCGCTATTTATGTGTGTAAGTTGCCATTGGAACCCAGCGTGTTACTTATGGAGAGTCAACATACACCGAGGGGCTGATTTACCAAGCCTTTGCTCCATGACTCATGGAGCAAAAGCAGGAGTAGCAGCCGTTTTGACATTTACTAAAGAAATACGCTGCTAGTGCAGTGTATTTCCTTAGTTACTAAAGTGCTCAGTGCGCCCAGGAGAGGGCGCATTGTGCACCACTATAGACCTGGCGCACGGCACATTGAAATGTAAATATCGGGGATTCGGGTGAGAGTTTATTAGGGGGGAGGTGGGGTGATGCAGGGGAAGTGAAGTGACATGTGTTTGAATGTGTTTGGCGGGCCGAATTGAAAGTGAAAGTGATTTTTGGAAACCGATCCCCGTACGCTTGCACAGTGCGCCTGAACCTCGGGAGGTTCATTTTCATACTGGGCATGCGTACAGAGAAATTTCGGAGCTTCCCGTGCGCCTTGTCAGTACGTCGAGAAAATCGTGGTAAATACCAAGCGGCGTACCCGTAATTGCGCTGCGTGACGCGGCGCAGAGGAATCTCCGACCTGTTTTCAGCCTGCGCTGACCATGAAGGGGAACTCCGCACCAAATTTCAAACAAGAAACCGGCGCGAGTCCCCCTCCAGGGGTACATTAGGCTCTTAGGCTTGGTCTGGAACGTGAGGGGTTAAACCCGCGCCGATTCCCCCCCAGATCCAAACCAAGCCCTCATCCCAAGCACGCAGTCTGGCCGGACAGGAATGGGGGTGGGGACGAGCGAGCGCCCCCCCCCTCCTGAGCCGTACCAGACCGCATGCCCTCAACATGGGGGAGTGTGTGCTGTGGGGGAGGGGGGCACTGCCCCCCCACCCCACAGCACTATTGTCCCCATGTCGATAGGGACAAGAGCCTCTTCCCGACAACCCTTGCCATTGGTTGTCGGGGTATGCGGGCGGGGGCTAATCGGAATCTGCGAGCCCCCTTTAATAAGGGGGCCCCCAGATGCCGGCCCCCCACCCTATGTGAATGAGTATGGGGTACATCGTACCTCTACCCATTCACCTGGGGGAAAAGTGTAAAGTAAAAAAAAAACACCACACAGAATAAAATAATTTATTAATCAGCTCCGGTGCCCCCCCCCTTTCTTCTTTAGCTCTTTCAGAAGGGGGGGTTTCTTCTCTCCCGATTTTCCGCCGGGACCCTGGGCTTCGCCGATTTCTGCCGGAGGAGGGCGCCATCCCTCGGTCCTCTCCGGAGCCTTCCGCCGGGGCCCCCCAACCCATTTGAGCTCTTTTTCATTAGGGGGGGGCATCCGGACTTCGGCGACTTCTGACGGGGGATGGCGCCTATCCCCTGGTCTTTCCGGTGCCTTCCGCCAGGGCTCCGGTCTTGTTCGTCTTCTGGCGGGGGTGCGCCAACTCCCCAGTCTTTTCTCTGCTGTCTTAGCATTCCCTCTTCTGCCTGTCTCCTCCGGGGGACAGGGCTTTCTTTCTGCTGTCTTCTCTGTTCCCTCTTCTGCCTGTCTCCTCCGGGAGCACAGGGCTTGTCTCCGCTGTCTTCTTCCTTCTCTTCCATTCGATGTTGACACGACGAGGTCTAGCGCTGGAATGCCGTCTGAGCGGTGGGCATTGACTTATATAGGGCAATGCCACCATGTGACCTCAACCCATGTGACATCACATTCCCTGGACATGATGGGAATGTGATGTCACATAGGTTGAGGTCACATGGTGGCATTGCCCTATATAAGTCAATGCCCACTGCTCAGACGGCATTTCAGTGCGGGACCTCGTCGTGTCAACATCGAATGGAAGAGAAGGAAGAAGACAGCGGAGACAAGCCCTGGGCCCCCGGAGGAGCAAGGCAGAAAAGGCCATCGAGAGGCACCCCCCGGGCAGAAAGCGACGAAGCCCGGGGCCCTCCCCCATAAGCAAGGAGCTTCATGGTGAAGGGGGTCCCGGCGGAAGATGGCGCAGAAGACCGGGGGGGGGGGTAGGTGCACCCCCCGGCAGAAAGCGACGAAGCCCAGGACCCTCCCCCATAAGCAAGGTGCTTCATGGTGAAGGGGGTCCCGGCGGAAGACGGCGCAGAAGACCGGGGGAGGGGGGGTAGGTGCACCCCCCGGCAGAAAGCGACGAAGCCCGGGACCCTCCCCCATAAGCAAGGAGCTTGATGGTGAAGGGGGTCCCGGCGGAAGACGGCGCAGAAGACCGGGGGGGGGGTAGGTGCACCCCCCGGCAGAAAGCGACGAAGCCCGGGACCCTCCCCCATAAGCAAGGAGCTTCATGGTGAAGGGGGTCCCGGCGGAAGACGGCGCAGAAGACGGGGGGGGTAGGTGCACCGGCAGAAGACCCCCAGCTGACTAATAAATTAATTTATAAATGTGTGTGGTGTCTTATTTTTTTTAAACATTTTCCCCAGGTGAATGGGTAGGGGTACAATGTACCCCATACTCATTCACATAGGGTGGGGGGGCCGGAATCTGGGGGCCACCCTATTAAAGGGGGCTCTCAGATTCTGATAAGCCCCCGCCCGCATACCCCGACAACCAACGGCCAGGGTTGTCGGGAAGAGGCTCTTGTTCCTATCGACATGGGGACATGGTGCTTTGGGGTGGGGGGGCAGTGCCCCCATCTCCCAAAGCAAACACTCCCCCATGTCTAGGGCATGCGGTCTGGTATGGCTCAGGAGGGGGGGCGCTCGCCCCTCCCCACCCCCATTCCTGTCCGGCCAGACTGCGTGCTTGGGATAAGGGCTTGGTCTGGATCTGGGGGGGAACCCCGCGCTGGTTTTTGGCGCGGGTTTAACCCCTTATGTTCCAGACCAAGCCTAAGAGCCTGGTATGCACCTGGAGGGGAACCCACGTTATTTTTTTTTGGTCTGGAGTTCCCCTTCATGAACAGCGATCTGTCATTTACCCATGTCAGTCCCACCCCCCCCTTCAGTTAGAACACACACAGGGAACATATTTAACCCCTCCCTCGCACCTAGTGTTAACCCCTTCCCTGCCAGTGGCATTTTTATAGTAAGCAATGCATTTTTATAGCACTGATCGCTAGAAAAATGCCAATGGTTCCAAAAAAGTGTCCGATGTGTCCGCCATAATGTCGCAGTACCGATAAAAATCGATGATCGCCGCAATAACTAGTAAAATTTTTTTTTACAAAAATGCCATAAAAATAACCCCTATTTTCTAGACGCTATAACTTTTGCCCAAACCAATCAATAAACGCTATTTTCGATTTTTTGGAACCAAAAAGATGTAGAATACGTATCGGCCTAAACTGAGGGATTTTTTTTTAGAATATATATTTTTGGGGATATTTATTATAGCAAAAAGTCAAAATTATTCTTTATTTTTTTAAATTGTCGCTCTATTTTTGGTTATAGCTCTAAAAAAAAAAAAAAAACGCAGAGGTGATCAAATACCACCAAAATAAAGCTCTCTTTGTGGGAAAAAAAAGGTTGCCAATTCTGTTTGGGAGCCACGTCGCACGACTGCGCAATTGTCAGTTAAAGCGACGCCGTGCCGAATCACAAAAACTGGCCCGGTCATTGACCAGCAATATGGTTCCTGGCTCAAGTGGTTAAAAAATAACAAAACACTAAAGTTAGCCCAATTTTTGGTGATAATGTGAAAGATGATGTTACACCGAGTAAATAGATACCTTACATGTCACGCTTTACTATTGCAAACACTCATGGAATGGCGCCAAACTTCAGTACTTTAAAATCCCCATAGGCGAGCTTTTTTTTTTTCAGGTTACCAGTTTATAGCTACAGAGAAGGTCTAGTGCTAAAAGTATTACTCTCGCTCTAACGCACGCGTCAATACCTCACATGTGTGGTTTGAACGGTGTTTACATATGTGGGCGGGACTTACGCAAGTCCTGCCCACATATGTAAACATCGTTCAAACCACACATGTGAGGTATTGACGCGTGCGTTAGAGCGAGAGCAATACTTTTAGCACGAAACCTCCTCTGTAACTCTAAACTGTTAACCTGAAGAAAAAAATGTGCGTGTTCGCTTCTGACTGGGAGGACATAATAATTCACTAAGACCTCCCCTTCAGGCTGGAAAGCATGAGTTCAGGAAAAAAAAAAAGCTCTCATGCTTTCAGCAGCCATTGCAGCTTTGTTCCTGCATGTGAGATGAACTGAGCATGCTCAGACACTTAGAAAAATTTTCCTTTCTTTTTAAAGGGTGAAAATCACTTGGATGCTCATAGAGAGTGGGCGGGTTAGTAATTTAAGGACATCCTTACCAGGTGTAAGCACTTACAAGCTCACCCAAACTAGAGACTGAAATTAATTAATTAGCACACATGTTATAAAAAGCGTGGATCGAGCAGTCCTTAGCTGCCCTCAGAGGGGCAAGCTGGCAGGAATGTTGTTGCTAAACAGAAATGTGGTTTGGAGCATGTTTATTTTTCCAATGTTTTTTGTTTATTTTTAAATGATGTTCACTTTGATGTATTTGTCTCTGCTGCCTTATTTTGATAAAAATTTCTGAAGATGTTGGGACGGTTAACCTATGTTTATTTTGATTTTTGAAATGTATTTTTGTTTGTGTGTGTGTTTGTTTGTCTTTTTTGCTTTCCTTGTTTTGTTGACCAATAAAAAATACTTTCAAATTTTGAAGTTTGTTTTTTGTTACTTTTTCATGCTACATATTTTGACAGCTGCAGCTGAAATAGGTTTGGGCCTAACAAATTAGGTGTGATTTTTGTCTAAGCTTCTTTCCTGGTGTGTAATCATGAAATGTTTGCCAGGTTTATTCACCAGGAAATTAAAAAGACAAAGTGGTGAGTATTTTCTTTTTACTGTAGTGGTCCTCAGCCCTCAAGTACCCCCGACAGGACATGTTTTGTGGATTTCTCTTATCAAGAATTGCTGTCCAGACTGTCTTTTAAAGCACATGTGCAAGATGAAGGAAAACCTGCAAACATGGCCTGTTGGGGGGGGGGGGGGTATTGGCGGGCAGGCTTGAAGTGCTGATTTACAGCACTGTGCTTAAATCTAGCGCAAGGCAATCCTATTCAAATTGTGGGTGTTTGAGGGAAGCCAAGTGAGTGTTAGAACCCCTGCTTGTGTTTTTTTTTTTGGGTTGAGCTTTGTGTTCCTTTTCTTAAAATTGGCTTCACTTCCTGTCACACAGCTGAACAGGAAGTGAGGTTAAAACCCTACCAGTGTCTTTTCTTGGGGACACAGGTCAATCTAACTAGTGTCCCCATTAAGCAAATTGCACTCCAGCACTGCTGTGTACACCCCAAATCATGGGTCTTCAATCTATGGCCCTCCAGTTGTTCAGGAAGTACAATTCCCATCATGCCTAGTCATGTCTGTGAATGTCAGTGCATTACAAGGCCTCATGGGATGTGTAGTTCTACAACAGCTGGAGGGCCGTAGTTTGAGGATCCCTGCCCCAAATGATTATTTAGTTTGGGGTTTAGTAAAGGCAAAGCCACTCTGCAGTACAAGCGTAGTCGCTGAAAATCAGAGAGGAAGCACTGATGGTTTTAACATCCAATCCTGTAGAAGCAAAGTTTTTTTGTTTTCTTCCTTGCTTGTCCACTTGTAGTGCAAAGTGGATTTGCCTTTAGTAAATGGACCCCAAAGTCCAAGATCCCTAATAATTTGGGGTGTACACAGCAAAATGCTAGAGTGCAATTTACATAATGGGAAACTATTTAGATTGATCTGTGTCCCCAAGAAAAGATATTAGTAAGGTTTTACCCTCACTTCCTGTTTGGCTAATGGCTATGTGACAGGAAGTGAATGAATTTGAATTAGAAAGGGTGAAGACACCTCACAAATGTTGTCACTATCAGGGGTGCAGACATCCCCAAAAAATTAGCAGATAATAATTATTTGCAAATTAATAATTTTTTAGTTAACATTGGGTGGTGTTTGTGGGTGGCCCTAACACACATTCATACATATTAGCAACACTGTATCCTGGCCTATTGGCATGGTTAAATTTTCTTAGGCCTCTCAATAAAACTCTCTGAAATTTGTACTTCAACTAGAACTATAATCAACACTTTTTATTTTCTTTAATTTTGGATGGATGGATGGAGGGAGGGTTATAGGCCCTGTCAGTTTATTTTGTATTATCTGTGTCCAATTGGGGAGATTTGCCTTCACTTCCTGCCCCATAGCCAAACAGGAAGTGAGAGAAAAACTATGCAAATTAAGGGAATCCAGTGCCCCCCCTCCCCCCCAGAACTAGTGTGTGTGTCCCCTGAAAATTCCTGGGCGGGTCATACAAAAACAGGGTGTGGCCTTGACAGGAAGGGTGGGTCATTTTTCTATTAGGAGGTGCAGAAATGTAGTCAGGCCTAGGGCAGCACAAAACCTAAATATACTACTGCATATTAGGGATTATTTATACCGGATCCGATTTACAGCATGTTTTTATATTTTGGGAGGAAACCTACGCAGGCACAGGGAGAACATGCAAACTCCAGGCAGATTGTGTCACGGGCGGGATTCGAACCAGCGACCCTTTTGCTGCTAGGTCAAAGTGCTATACACTACACCACTGTGCTGAACGAACATGATTGCAGCTGAAAGCATGAGATCTTTTTATTTTATAATTTTTGCAATACCATGCTTTCCAGCCTTATTGACCCCGCCTCTCTCCATAAAGAGGACCTGTCACACACTAGTCCTATTACAAGGGATGTTTACATTCCTTGTAATAGGAAGAAAAGTGATCCAAAATAAAAAAAAGGGACAGAAAAGTGCAAAAAGAAAAACATTAGGTAAAAAAAAAAACGCCCCTGTCCCTAGTAGCTTGCACTCAGAAGCGAACATGCTTGTAAGTCCCGCCCACATATGTAAACACCATTCAAACCACACATGTGAGGTATTGACGCGTGCGTTAAAGCGAGAGAACTAATTCTAGCCCTAGACCTCCTCTGTAACTCTGAACTGGTAACCTGTAAAAAAAAATCAAGCATCGCCTATGGATATTTTTATGTCCCAAAGTTTGGCGCCATTCAATGAGTGTGTGCAATATTAAAGCGTGACATGTTAGGTATCTATTTACTCGGTGTAACATCATCTTTCACATTATCCATAAAAATTGGGCTAACTTTACTGTTTTGTTATTTTTTAATTCATGAATCGTTTGTTTTTTTTGGGCAAAAAAAAAAAGGCGTTAGAAAAATTATTGCGCAAATACCGAAATCAAATAAAAAATGACCGCCACTTTATTCCCTAGGGAGTCTGCTAAAAAATGATATATATAATGTTTGGGGGTCCTGAGTAATTTCCCAGGAAATAAATATAATTTTTACATGGAGGAGAGAAGTGCCAGGATAGGCGCAGTATGGAAGTGGTTAAAGTGAAACAATAAAAGTGAAATATTCCTTTAAATTTCATACAGGGGGAGGGGGGTATAACATGCCTGTGAAGCGCATGTTTCCCGTGCTTAGAACTGTCCATGTACAAGATGTCATTTCTGAAGTGAAAAAAAAAGTAATTTTAAAGTACTCATGGCTATAAAGAATACAGTCATTGCTCATTAAAAATAAAAAAATAAAAAAATGTATGGGGGTCCCCCCAAATTAAATTACCAGGCCCTTCAGGTCTGGAATGGATATTAAGGGGAACCCCGCCTTAACAAAAAAAATAACGTGGGGTCCCCCCAAATATCCATACCAGGCCCTTCAGGTCTGGTGTGGATTTTAAGGGGACTCCACCCCAAATAAAAAAAAAATGGCGTGGAGTCCCCCTAAAAATCCACACCAGACCCTTATCCCAGCACGTTAACCTGGCCGGCCACAGAAAAGAGGGGGGGACAGAGTGCGGCCCCCCCTCTCCTGAACCGCACCAGGCCACATGCCCTCAACATGGGGAGGATGTCCCCATGTTGATGGGGACAAGGGCCTCATCCCCACAACCCTTGCCCGGTGGTTGTGGGGGTCTGCGGGCGGGGGGCTTATCAGAATCTGGAAGACCCCTTTAACAAAGGGGACCCCAGATCCTGCCCCCCCTGTGTGAAATGGTAATGGGGTACACTGTACCTCTACCATTTCATCCCCAAAAAATGTCAAAAGTGTTAAAAATGACAGTAGCCGGTTTTTGACAAATCTTTTATTCTCTTCTTTCCGCGGTTTTTCTTCTTCTTTCATTCGGGTTTCTTCCTCTGCTTCTTTCTTGGGTCTTCTCGTCCACAATGAAATAAAAATCTCGCGCCAAAAAAATTATATAACTAAAACAAAAAGAGTGTATATAGAATAGCTGCTCCCCAAACAATTCAAATAAGAATAAAATTCAAATAAGAATAGACGTGTGAAAGAAAATTAGTGGATAGGGGGCGCTGAAATTAATAAAAAATCAAATAAGAAGTGGCAATAAAGTGCCTGTGCAAACAATGCAGATAATTTGGAAAAACTGTGAAAACGTAAGTTAGCAATAAATAAAATTACTGATAAAGATATTAATACCTGTCATATGTGTGATAAACGACAAGTGAATAAAGTGCATGTGCAATATATAAACAAGTGAAATGAGTGCATGAACCTTAAATGTAAATCACACAAAAAACTTTAAACATATGTGCACTATACAATAAATATGTTAAATTAACATATATGTGCACTGAGTACCCCAAAAAAAAAGGGGAAATCAGCATAAAGATAAATATAAAAATAAAGTTAAAAACAAAAACAAAACCAAAAAAACAAAACAATGTTCATAAAAAGTGAATTGTTTTGTTTTTTTGGTTTTGTTTTTGTTTTTACCTTTATTTTTATATTTATCTTTATGCTGATTTCCCCTTTTTGGGGTACTCAGTGCACATATATGTTAATTTAACATATTTATTGTATAGTGCACATATGTTTAAAGTTTTTTGTGTGATTTACATTTAAGGTTCATGCACTCATTTCACTTGTTTATATATTGCACATGCACTTTATTCACTTGTCGTTTGTCACACATATGACAGGTATTAATATCTTTATCAGTAATTTTATTTATTGCTAACTTACGTTTTCACAGTTTTTCCAAATTATCTGCATTGTTTGCACAGGCACTTTATTGCCACTTCTTATTTGATTTTTTATTAATTTCAGCGCCCCCTATACACTAATTTTCTTTCACTCGTCCACATCTTGCCCGACGTCTTCTCCTATCTTCCTCTCCTTCCGAAGAACCGCGGAAAGAAGAGAATAAAAGATTTGTCAAAAACCGGCTACTGTCATTTTTAACACTTTTGACATTTTTTGGGGGTGAAATGGTAGAGGTACAGTGTACCCCATTACCATTTCACATAGGGGGGGGGGGGCAGGATCTGGGGGTCACCTTTGTTAAAGGGGTCTTCCAGATTCTGATAAGCCCCCCGCCCGCAGACCCCCACAACCACCGGGCAAGGGTTGTGGGGATGAGGCCCTTGTCCCCATCAACATGGGGACATCCTCCCCATGTTGAGGGCATGTGGCCTGGTGCGGTTCAGGAGAGGGGGGGCCGCACTCTGTCCCCCCCTCTTTTCTGCGGCCGGCCAGGTTAACGTGCTCGGATAAGGGTCTGGTGTGGATTTTTAGGGGGACTCCACGCCATTTTTTTTTAAATTTGGGGTGGAGTTCCCCTTAAAATTCATTCCAGACCTGTAGGGCCTGGTAATTCAATTTGGGGGACCCCCATACATTTTTTGTTTGTTTTATGAATGAATCCTCTCTGAATTGTCAGAGCCGACAATTCATTAGAGCCGCGTGTGAATTTTAAATGACTTTTTTTCCTTCTGAATGTCATTTTGTGCAGGGACAGTTCTAAGTGCTGGAAAAATGCGCTATTTCAAATGCTGACTTTACACCCCCCTCTAGGTACGAAATTTAAAGGAATATTTCACTTTTATTGTTTCACTTTAAGCATTATTAATTTCACTGCTCCCGAAAAAAACCTCCGTTTTAAAAAATAAAAAAAGCATTGATACATGTCCCCTGGGGCAGGACTGAGGTCCCCAAACACTTTTTAGGACAAAACTTGCATATTAGCCTTTAAAATGAACACTTTTGCTTTCTCCCATAGACTTCTATAGGGAGTTCGGCGCGGCTTTACATATTACTTGCAATGCGCCGGCTGCTACGCTGGTTCATGCGCCTAATTAAGGCTTCACCCAGAGTACTAATTAAGGCATGAACCAGCGCAGCGCACAGAGGATAGTAAATCAGCCCCCGAGTGTCAGAAGGCTAATTTGCATAGCAGTGTCCAGCGCAAACCATGCAAAAAGACACTCATGCATAGGACTCATCATCCTGCAATGTATATTATCGCAAAGAAGAGAAGCAAAAAAAACGCACAGGTTCAAATATACATTTTTGTAAGTGTAAATAATACTCATATGCTAATTATCTATAAAAATAGATAATATTTAATCACTTTAAAAATATGTTAATAAAAAACAAAATTAATATAAAATCAATTTTGGTAACGAAAAAATTGCAACGTCAACCGCGGCCATAATTACAAAGGAATAAAACAATTAACGATCAGTGATGAAACAATTAATATCAAAATCAATATTCAATCCCCCAGGGGCAAGCACCTCGGTTTTATGTATCCAATAGGATTCACGTTTACTCAGCTGACGAATAAGATTGCCCCCCCTCCAGTGGTTGCACCCTTTCAATCCCCCAAAATTGTAAGCTCTTGGGATTTTTTTGATGAACTAGTTTAAAATGTCTAGATACATTGTGGTTAATAAAACCTTTCTTAATATTTCTGATATGCTCATCAACTCTCATATGCAAAGATCTAGATGTCCTTCCTACATATTGCAACCCACAACCGCATTGCAACATATATACAACACCGACCGTATCGCATGTGATGAGCTGCTTAATCTCATATTCTCTACTTGTAGCAAATGATAAAAACGTTTTCCGTTTCTTAACATTTGTTTTGGACCACAAGCATAAAATCCTCCCAAAAACATGAGCAACTTATTTTCCCTAGGGATCGGTGGATTAAGGACACTTGGTGCTAGCTAGACGATCCCTCAGCGAGGGTGCTTTTTTTGTATATAAACTGCGGACGTGCAGGCAAAACATGTCCTTACACTCTGTCATTTTTCAAGATAGACCAATTCTTATTGATGATTCTCTCAAACGCCTTGAATTGAACGTTATAATCAAGAATCATCCTGAAATTATTAACATCTGGATTAGGTTTACTGACATGGTCAGCAACCAATATATTTCTCTCCATCATATTAACTTTAGTGATCTCACCTTCAGGCTGCGTACACACGGTCGAACATGTCCGATGAAACTGGTCCACGAACCAGTTTCCGCAGACATGTCCGACCGTGTGTACGGCCTAGCGGACAGGTTTCCAGCAGAACAAAAGTTTCTTAGCAAGCTAAGAAACTTGTCCGCTGGAAACATGTCCATCGGACATGTCCGATGGTTAGTACACCTAATCGGACATGTCCGCTGGTTATGACGTGTAACCAGCGTCCCGAAATCCCGCGCATGCGTCGAATTGATTTGACGCATGCGTGGAAGCATTGCACTTCCGTGTTTGAAAACGTCGGTGTCTTCTACGTCACCGCGTTCTCTGTCCGTGGGGATTTTGGTCTGATGGTGTGTACACACATCAGACCAAAAGCTCCCAGGAGACATGTCCGATGAAAACGGTCCGCGGACCGTTTTCATCGGACATGTCTCCTCGTGTGTACGGGGCCTTAAGATCACTTTTGGTGTAACCTTTTTCTTCAAACCTAGATAACAGCACTCTAGACTGGCTGATAAAATCGCCAACTTTGGTACAATTCCGACGCAACCTAATAAATTGACCCCTGGGGATATTGCACAACCATGATCGATGGTGGCAACTCCCCAGAGGTATATAGGAATTGCGGTCGGTAGGTTTGAAGTGGTTGATCAGTTTGAAATGATCATCTGACTTATTGATCACTAAATCCAAAAATACCACTTGATCATTACTGATATTCCAAGTGAGAGAAATATTTTTGGCAATATTGTTTAGTGAATCAATAAATGATAACAGAGATGATCTTTCACCTTCCCAGATCAGCATAAGATCATCAATGAATCTGCGATAACAGACCGATTCAGGGGGGCGGTGGGCAAAAATGGCTTAATCCTCCCAGTGGACCATAAATATATTGGCCACACTGGGAGCAAACCGAGCTCCCATAGCTACCCCCCTGGTCTGTAAGTAGAACTCCTTATCATACCAAAAATAATTCCTGGTGAGACAGAAATTCAAACAAGTCAACAGAAATTCCTGATGTCTACCCGATAACGTAGAAGAGGCCAAAGCCCACTCGACTGATGACATAGCATCACCATGTCCTATAATAATGTATAGTGAGCTTACATCAGCCGTCACCAGAATAGTGGACGATGTGCATTCCAGGGATTCAAGTAACTGTATGATGTGTTTAGTATCTTTTAAGAAAGCAGGTGTTTGGATAACAAGAGGCTGAAGAAAAGAATCAATGTATTGTCCCAATCTCGCGGAAATGGAATCAATCCCATTTACAATGGGCCTACCTGGGGGGGTAGTACTGTTCTTATGGATTTTAGGCAAAAAGTATATTATAGGAGTCCTACAAAAGAGGAAGTCCAAATACAGAGCCTCCTTCTTTGTTAGGATCTTTTGATCCTTCCCATCCTCCACAATGCTATGTAGTTCATCTTTGAATGATAACATGGGATACCTTCCGAGAACACTGTAAGTGCCCTCATCGCTCAAAAGATGACTCATTTCTGTCTGGTGATACTCCTTACTCAAAATGACAAGTCCTCCCTCTTTGTCAGCAGGTCTGATAACAATATCTTTCCGAGCCTCTAGAGATTCCATCCCGCGTTTGATGTACTGGGGGTCCATAACTTTCTTAATTTTAAGATCATTCAGATCTTTGGTAACCATGGGCCAGATTCACGTAGAGCGGCGCATATTTAGTTTGTTGTAGCGCATGTCATTTACGGCGGCTTAATTTTGTGACGTAAGTGCCGTATCCACAGAGTATTTGCGCCCAAATTTGCGCCAGCGTAACGTAAATTCCAAGGCGTAAGGCGGGGTAATTGAAAGTGGGAAAGAAGTGGGCGTGCTCCATTGAAATGAGCCGTGACCCCATGCAAATGAAGGGCCGTTTGTACTGCACATGCGCGCATGAATATGCACCTCACTGGGCATGCTCAGAACTCGGCCCGGCGCAATCAGTGAGATAGGAAATAGGCCAAGCATACTTAGTGAGATACGCCCTGTGTATAAATAGCCCCAGACAAACGCCCTTCCATTGCAAAAGTACATCCCTTTGTTCCCCTTCCTGAAAGCGAGGTGCTTTTGTTCTGTTGTCTGTGGCTGTTTGTTGGTTAGTGTAGTAGTGTTAGAGTAAAGATTTATTGAAGTAGGAGATTGTAGTAGGTGTTTGTTTTTTCTGAGTGTTTTTTGTGTCTGTTTTTTCTGTGTGTTTTTTTGAAATTGTACTAGCTGTCTGTGCGGTTTGATTTTGGTGTCTCGTTTTTGCTGTCTGATTTTTGTGTTTGTTTGTTCTGTGTCTTTTTGTGTTTGTTTGTTCTGTGTCTTTTTGTGTTTGTTTGTTCTGTGTCTTTTTGTGTCTGTTTGTTCTGTCTGATTTTTGTGTTTGTTTGGTGCTGAGTGCTGTGTGGTGATATGGCACCAAAGAGGAGAAAGCTCAACTTCTCGGTGCATGAGAAGAAAATCCTTGCTAGGGCGATCACCCAATATGGGCGATATTTGCATGGCCCTGAGAGCCGGGACATCCCCCCAGCCAGGAAGAGGGCGATCCTTCAGCAGATTACTGATGAGATCAATGCGGGGGGGTGAGAGGAGGACCACCAGTGGGATTGCAAAGAAGATCAATGATCTGAGGAGCCTGGTCCGTGACAAGCTGGCCAAGATAAATGCCCATGCCAGGGGCACTGGCGGGGGCCCACCTTGCACCATCAGGTGGACTGAGGAGGAGCGTGCGGTGGCCCAGTGCTTCCACAGCCAGCAAGTGGTGGGCCTGCCTGGCTTTGACTCCGATGAGGCCGTGAGGACAGGTACGTTTTTTTTTCTATCTGGCGAGTAGCATGTGTGGGGGGGGGAGGGAATATGTGCCAAGTGTGTGGATCCTCCAACCTGTGTATGTTTTGTGTCATCCACAGATGGCCAGGAGGTTGCTGGGCCATCAGGCCAGTCTGCTCCATCCCCCGGACAACAGGCTGCTGAAGAGCCCCAAGAAAGGCAGGAGTCCCCAGGGCAGGGGAGTGGCCACAACTCACCTCATGAGGAGGTTGAGGGGGAGGAGGATGAGGGGGGAGGTTGAGGATGATCGGATGGACCTTGCCAGGGAAATCCTTGGGCTTTTGGATGTGGCTCCCCTTGTGGCTGACAGCAGTCAGGCCTCCATCAGGGGTAGCCCCTCCCACTCCTCCCCCAACAGGGCTCCCCCCAAGGGTCTCTCTCTCCCCTCCTCCCAGGCCACAAGCCTCATCTGCAGGCAGGAAGGCCACCAGAAGACCAGGGGGGTGGCTGAGTTTCTGCCTGCAAATCTGCGGAGGGACCAGGCCCGTCAGACCCAACATCTGGGTCAGGTCACCCGGACTTTGGCCCAGATGGAGGACAGCCTGGGCTCCATAAAAGACTCCCTGAATGATGTGGCCACAAACTCGTTGGCGGTCATAACTTGTTTTTGTGACCTGCAGACCGCCACAGCAGGCGTGGCCCTGGAGGTGAGTGCCCTGACCCAGGCTGTCCATGCCAATACCCAGGCTGTCCAGGCCAATACGGCAGGCCTCACTGTGGGCCTGAACAGGATAGCCGTGGCCTTGGAGGGCAGGCCAGCAGGTGGACAGCCACCAGGGGAGGCTCCTCCTTCCCCTGCTCCCCCCCATGAGTCTCCCTTGAGAGCCCGTGGCCGTGGCCGGCCCAGGCGTAGCTCACGCCGCTGTTAATTTTGGGTGTACATTTGATTTTTTTTTTTTTGGAATTCTACTGTGATTATGATTTGTTATATTTGTGTGAGTGATTTATGAATGTGGGGGTGACATTCCTGCTGAAAAAAGGTGTCACCCTCATTTTTGGTGGAGTAGGGATCCCCAGGACCAGGGAGAAGTGATCCATGTGAATAGTGTATGAATGCACAGTGACATAATTGGAGCCTTGGCGGGGCGTTGCTGCTCCCTAGTACCATGCGGGGTACTTCGGTCTAATACAATTCGATGAGGATGTGGGGTGTGTGTGCTAGGGACCACAGTGGTGTGCATGCATGCATTCTCATTGTGCCATGTTTAATGTGTGTGTTTACTGTGCAAAGATGCCTTCTGCGAGGCGTCTCCTGGCTGCTGTTCCCTCAGTAGACTGGGTAGAGTTGGTCAGGGGGGGATTGTCTGGTTGGGGGGTCAGGTCATCACGTATGTCAATCTCCAGGCCCCTTCTCACTGCGAAGTTGTGCAGCATGCAACATGCACTGATGATCTGGCACACAAAGTTTGGGGAATACAACAGGGTACCCCCAGACTTATCCAGGCATCGGAAACGGGACTTCAGGAGGCCAAAGGTGCGTTCCACCACTGCACGGGGACGTATGTGTGCAGCATTGTAGTTTTCCTCTCCTGGGGTTTGGGGTTTCCGGAATGGATTCATGAGATGGGGTTCATGTGCATATGCAGAGTCACCTGGAAGGGAAAAGACAGGAGGATGTTAGTCATGCATGTGCCCCTCGTGATGTCTGCATCATGGGGGGGGGGACAGTCATACCGGACACCCATGTCACTCACCAACCAGCCAGCTGTCCCCATACACATTCTGTTCAAATTCTCTTGGGATGTTGCTTTGACGGTATATGAAGCTGTCATGGCTGGATCCTGGGTGTTTGGCACGGACGTGCCATATGAGGTATTGGGCATCGACTATCACCTGTACATTGATTGAATGCCAATGCTTCTGATTGCGGTACATGTGCTCTGTCTCATGGGGGGGTTGTAGTGCCACATGTGTGCAATCAATGGCCCCCACGGTGCGTGGGAATTCGGCAATTTTGTAGAAATCTGTCATTGTCTTCATCCGCAGGTCCTCCTGGGTGGGTTTGATGATTTGGTTGGCCATGCGTCTCAGGATTGCAGGGACAACCTGGTGCACACATCTGCTAATGGAGGATTGTGACATCCCAGCCAACAATCCACTTGTGCGCTGAAAAGAGCCAGTGGCAAGGAAATGGAGTGTTGCCACTACCTTGACCAGTGGCTCCAGTGCATGTGAGCGGTGTGTTGGGCTGGTGATGTCATCCTGCAGGGTTGTGGTTAATTCCATGATGGCTTCAGGGGGGAATCTGACATTGCGATACACCTCAGAAACAGCCATGCCAAACACATCACATTTCATCAGCCAGTCTAGAGTGCTGTTATCTAGGTTTGAAGAAAAGGTTACGCCAAAAGTGATCTTGAAGGTGAGATCACTAAAGTTAATATGATGGAGAGAAATATATTGGTTGCTGACCATGTCAGTAAACCTAACCCAGATGTTAATAATTTCAGGATGATTCTTGATTATAACGTTCAATTCAAGGCGTTTGAGAGAATCATCAATAAGAATTGAAAAATTACAGA
The DNA here is from genome assembly GCF_905171775.1 of Rana temporaria. Classification (NCBI taxonomy): domain Eukaryota; kingdom Metazoa; phylum Chordata; class Amphibia; order Anura; family Ranidae; genus Rana; species Rana temporaria. The sequence goes on along the minus strand of NC_053489.1, from coordinate 378,594,506 downwards.
GTGTTAGGACCTGTTTTGCCTGCACGTCAGTTTATATACAAAAAAGCATCCTTGCTGAGGGATCGTCTAGCACCAAGTGTCCTTAATCCACCGATCCCTAGGGAAAATAAGTTGTTCACGTTTTTGGGAGGCTTTTATGCTTGTGGTTGGTGTGTTTCTTGTAAACACTCCAAAACAGATGTTAAGAAACTGAAAAAGTTTTTATCATTTGCTACAAGTAGAGAATATGAGATTAAGCAGCTCATCACATGCGATACGGACGGTGTTGTATATATGTTGCAATGCGGTTGTGGGTTGCAATATGTAGGAAGGACATCTAGATCTTTGCATATGAGAGTTGATGAGCATGTCAGAAATATTAAGACAGGTTTTATTAACCACAATGTATCTAGACATTTTAAACTAGTTCATCAAAAAAATCCCAAGAGCTTACAATTTTGGGGGATTGAAAGGGTTACCAACCACTGAAGGGGGGGTAATCTTATTCGTCAGCTGAGTAAACGTGAATCCTATTGGATACATGAAACCTAGGTGCTTGCCCCTGGGGGATTGAATATTGATTTTGATAATAATTGTTTTATCACTGATCGTTAATTGTTTTATTCCTTTGTAATGATGGCAGGTTGACGTTGCAATTTTTTCGTTACCGAAATTGATTTTATATTCATTTTGGTTTTTATTAACATATTTTAAAAGTGATTAAATATTATCTATTTTTATAGATGTAAAGGAATGACCCGGGACATCCAGAGACTTTGTGAGGATGGGGGATACTCCTGTGTCAGCGTCCCTGATAAGTCTTGGGTCTGAGTCCACTCTGTGCCCTTTGGGCATGGAGTGGCAAGTGAATCATAACTCATGTATTACATGAGATGGGACATCACTGACAGTTCGTATTGCAGGATCTTGAGGGACTACAAGATGTTGGTTAATTGTGACCCCAACCAGTCAATATTCTATGACTCATTTCTATAATTAGTCTAGTGACATGCTAATTGCATCAGGGCTTGGAGGACATTCCATTGTCCTTGTGTAAAGGTGTTGTAACGGACAGGTGTTAATCCCAGGTCTGCTTCCAGACCTATAATTATGCATACTAAAGACTGCTTATGTGTGATAACCCTGTCTACAATCTATTGATGCTCAGAGGTGTCAAGAGGTATGCGGAGACGGAGTGGGTGAAGGCTTTTGTTGTTAGTAATTGAGGAATGTTTAGTAATTAGCCTTAGTGTGTGATTGGGGGGGGGGGACAGTTTGATTGTTCCTGTAAATTCTGTGACCTGTTGTACTATATAAAAAGACTGAGAGAAATCATTAAAGTATCATTACGTTTGGAACAAGTACAGAGCTGTGTGTCTCGTCTTGATTCTGGGAAAATGGGATGCCTGCTGGTGTGTCTGTGTGTCAGATGAGCTGTTGTCGTGGATGGGATGGAAGGTCGTAAACGGTGGTGACCGTTACAATAGATAATTAGCATATGAGTATTATTTACACTTTTAAAAATTAATATTCGAACCTGTGCGTTTTTTTGCTTCTCTTCTTTGCGATAATATACATTGCAGGATGATGAGTCCTATGCATGAGTGTCTTTTTGCATGGTTTGCGCTGGACACTGCTATGCAAATTAGCCTTCTGACACTCTGTGTATGTTGACTCTCCATAAGTAACACGCTGGGTTCCTATGGCAACTTACACACATAAATAGCGGGTGTTCTCTACACCTCCTTCACCGCTGAAGAAGTCCCTGCCCATAGAGGACCTAACGCGTATGGAAGGAGCATCGTGACGTCACCCACGGCTATCACTTTGCTCAATATACACGCTGTATACATCGGCACCGATTGTGGTGTCTTCATTGTAAGGCCGGGTACACACGGGCAAACATGTACGATGAAACCGGTCCGTCGAACCGTTTTCACCGTACATGTCTGCCCGGGGACTTCTGTACGATGGCTGTACTAACCATCGTACAGAAGTCCGCGCGTAAACAATGATGACGCGGCGACGTGGGCGGGCCTGCCTTTTAAATGCTTCCACGCATGCGTCGAAGTCATTCGACGCATGCGAGGGACGGCGGGCGCTCGGACATGTACGGTAGGTCTGTACTGATGACCATACATGTCCGAGCGGGCAGGATGCCAGCGGACGGTTTTAAAACAAGTCCAGGAATATTTGCGCGCTGGGAAAAGGCCCGGCGGGCAAATGTTTGCTGGAATTCTGCCTGCTCGTGCCTACACACGACCGAACATGTATGCTGAAACTGGTCCGCGGACCAGTTTCAGCATACATGTTTGGTTGTGTGTACGGGGCCTTAGTGTTTTTTATCTTTTAGCTTTTATTACGATTAAATAGTTTATCCAAACGGAGAGCACTATGTTTTGGCATTTGTTTATTACATGACCTGGGATGACCTATCGGTTTCTCTGTGATGTCTCTACTACTGCTGGATTTGCTGATATTTACACATAAAGCGCATTTGACCCTCCATAATCAAAGGGTCCAGGTGGTGAGGTGAGAGGCCATTTCATGTGGTGGTGGATGTGTGTCTAGCACGTGTGAAGTTACCTACACAGTCATCTGTCTGTCTACATTGACACTCACTGGAGGTGTTCTGCGATTTTATGGACTTTCTATTCATCTTTTATTATGTTATTTGAGCGCTGCACCATCTGTATTTGTTAAATTGGAGAAGTGTCTATTTGAACAAACACAAGTTCCTTTTTTGGGCTACATAATCTCGTCACAGGGCCTCCTCATGGACCCAGCCAAACTTTGGGCCATCTCTGAGTGGCCCCAGCCCTCTGGTCTTAAAGCCACCCAACACTTTTTGGGCTTCACCAATTACTATTGCCAATTAACTCGTAACTACTCCACCTTGGTGGCCCCTATTACTTCTCTCACCCGCAAGGGTGTCAATGCTCGGCTCTGGTCCCCTGAAGCCATTGATGCTTTCCACAAACTCAAGGCAGCCTTCCTCTCCGCCCCAATTCTCCTACATCCAGACATTACAAAACTCTTTTCTATGGAAGTTGATGCCTCCTCAGTTGGAGTCGGTGCCGTCCTACACCAAGCTCAGAAGGGCAAGTCTCAGCCCTGCAGGTTATTTTCCAAGAAGTTTTCTGATGTGGAAAAGAACTATACCATTGGGGACCGTGAGCTACTGGCTATTAAACTAGCTCTTCAAGAATGGCGACATCTACTAGAGGGTTCTCCCCATTGCATTACCATCTATACTGATCATAGAAACCTGCAGTATTTACAATCCGAAAAACGCTTGAACCCACGCCAAGCCCGCTGAGCCCTCTTTTTCGCCTGCTTCAACTTCAACATTACCTTTTATCCTGGTGCCAAAAACCTTTGTGCCGATGCCTTGTCTAGGTCTTTTGATGTCAGTGATTCTGAGAATCACCTAGATCCTGGTCCGATTATTCCTCCGCATCGAATTCTAGCCACTTCTCAGCTCCTATGCAGCGCCCCCCCCCCAGGTAAAACTTTTGTAGTTCCTGCACTTCGTCCCAAACTTCTTGCGTGGGCTCATGTCTAAAAGTTTTCTGGACATCCTGGTATACCTCGTACTTGTGACCTTCTTCAGCATAATTACTGGTGGCCCTCTCTTCGTAAGGATGCCAAAGAGTATGTTCAAGCTTGTATGGTTTGTGTAATATCCAAGTCTTCCACGGCCGCACCAGCTGGGTTGCTTTTGCCCTTACCAGTTCCCGATATACCTTGGCGCTGTATTTCCATGGATCTTATCTCGGATCTGCCCCCCTCAACAGGTTCTACAGTCATCTGGGTAGTGGTGGATTGGTTCTCCAAAATGTGTCACTTGATCCCTCTCCCAGGCCTACCTTCTGCTCCCAGTCTTGCCACAACCTTCATTATGGAGATCTTTCTTTCATGGGATGCAGTCACATATCGTCTCTGACAGGGGAGTTCAATTTACTGCTCGGTTTTGGAGAGTCTTGGCCAAATCCTTTGGGATTAAATTGAATTTTTCTTCTGCCTTTCATCCCCAGTCCAATGGGCAAACGGAACGTGTCAATAAAAATGTAGAACGTTTTCTCCGTGCCTATATCTCAGCCCACCAAGATGACTGGGTGGACCTTTGCCCTGGGCAGTTTGCCTTAAACCAACACTTCAATGCCAGTTCTGGAAAATCTCCCTTCTTCACTGTTTACGGGCAGCATCCATCTGTTACCTTCCCTGTTCCCATTTCTCCCCTTGTACTGTCATAGAAAGATTAATAACGCACGTACATAATTAAAAATCAGCGATTCATAGAAATATTAATATCGCACGTGAATAATTAAGATAAGCTATAAAAAAACTTTTTGTCTATATAGAAATTAAAAACAAAGAATAGCGCTGCGAAAAAGAGAAAAATATTACATTTATTGATACCGAGATGACACTTGTATTAATCCAATATTTTCAACCATAACATAAAGGATATCACTTGTTAAAACAGAGAGGATATTGCTGAATACTGATACAACATACATGATAATATGGCTATAGAGGATTCAACAATAAGTAATGCTAAGTTGTAGAGAGAGACAGAGAGAGACAGAGGGAGAGAGAGAGAGAGACACACACAGATAGAGAGAGAGAGACAGAGAGACAGACAGGGAGAGAGATCACATCACCACGCCTGGGTCAGCTCATCCATCATGCTTCAGTCTGCTTGGTCAAGACATCATACACTGACTTTTTTCAAGCTGACTTGACTGTTTTTTATACCCCTGAGCCTGCATTTTTCTCCCTCCAAAACTCAAGTTTCCCGCGCATACGATTGGATGACTTATGTGTCTTTTCAGAATGACACATAAGGACCCCCCACCTATTATCCCCCTGTTATCACATCCTCTTGACATAGGAACTGTCTTGGAGTTTGCATATTTATCAACAACAAAACTTCTCGTGTGAGCACTACCTCATCCAGTTCCACACTTTGCATATCACAGGACCCCTGGCTTATGGAGACGCCTTGTCTGTCCGAGCTCTATACACACACACACACACACCTGGTATACACAGGCAATCTAAATGTGTGTTTTTTTAATCAGACAGGAGATGACAGGAAATTCTTTCAATACAATGAGGGGGCATTTCCTATCACATTCCCCCCCCCCATTGAGGTAACATCCATATGCTGACATATGGTCAAAAACATGCTCCTCAGCTCACAGAGTAATCTAAAGACAGATCCAAATCACATTAATAATAAAGCCTTGTAAAAGAAAGACATATACATCTTCAAAAAAACCTTATAAATATGGATATGAAAAATCTCTACCACAGTTCCCCCTGAAGTTCATCCTTGAACTTATGTCCTCCTTCAATGATCCGGTACCCACTCACAACGGCCCAGAAGCCCCGACCCTTCCCCCACCACCACTGCGGCCTCTTCCTTTCTTGAACTCGCCGTAACTCATCAATGTAGACTTGAGACAGTCCTGGTGCCTTTGAGACTTCAGCTCCGAACCATGAGTGTCTGTACTGCAATGTTTCATCACCCCTCTGCATTGGAGGAGTGGAACTCCAACATTGATGGCGGGATCCTTACATATTTAGTCCTGTATCCTGTAAATATGGTGTTATGATTGTCACAATTTGATCGGACCGCGAGACAGCACTTTTTCAGCATGATGAAGGAAAGTTCAGGAGAGTCTTCTTCGTGGCACGTTTGTCTCAAAAAGAATGACTTGGTTGTTGTTGCTTCTTCAGGTGGTGGTTGGGTGGGCCCTCCGGACAGTCATGTATGAATATAAAAGGAGAAAGGAGAACGTCAGTGTACAGTTATTGGAGGAATGTCAGACAGGAGCAGTGGGGTGGCTTTTATGACTATAAAGCCGTAGGTAGACTAGGGGAGGTAGAATTAATGCTCACGCGCCTTAAAACAAAATGATATGACTGATGTCCTAGTTACATTATCCTGAGAAGATGTATGATAGAAGCCAAAACACTTAGAGAACATAATATTAAAGGAGGAAAGGAAAAGAGGTGAGTAATGAAAAAGACTATGGAGAATAGAAAAAAACAAAAAATAAAAACTACAGATTCAATGCTGCTTCAACCAAGCTCTCCAGTTTAGATTCCACTTTCGATTGTCAAAGAGCATTGAATCGGTATTCAAAAAACGTAATATCTAGTTGCCCTGTCAATTTTAGCTGACAGCGAGGAAAAAAAATAAAAATAAAAATAAAACATTGTTCCGTTAAAATACATCTCCTCTCTCATACTAGTATTTGGTGCTATTTTTGCTGGTCAGGTACACAGATAATAACGAGAGAGAGATGATTTAAATTTGTAGAATTTGGGTAAACCTGACCGCCCTTTATTATTACAAATTGAAGAGGCTTATTCCTAGATCAACAGGAAAAAATATAGTTCTAGGGTCCTCTCTTAAAAAAAAACAAGAACAAAACAAAACAAAAAAAATAATAGACTCTTCTGCCCTATTGGTGATCAACAGGTGAACATGATCATGGTCACCTAACAATATACAAGTCGGGTTAAAAACATAAAAATGAAAATATTAAAAAGGAGCGACTAAACAATGGTTGCCAACAAACTTTTTAGAATTTAGTCCAACCCGACTGTACTTCTTACTAAAAAAATTTAGAGGCTTTTCCCCAAACCAAAATTTTTTTATAGAAATAATATATAGTTCTCTAACAAAAAGGGCAATTAAAAAACAATGCATTATTTATTTTTTCCTTCCAGGTCTATGCACTACTCCCCCTTCAGGTGGACAAAGTTCAAACCTTTTGAAACTTTTCTCACCTGAATGAAATGAGAGAGGAAAAAAATAATAATGAAAAAAATTAAAAACATTAAAAGTAAAAAATGATAACCCTAACACTTCAGGGAGAAAAATGAGAGAAAAAATAATAAAAATTAAAAAAATAAAAAATTGACAAAAATTAAAAATGAGAAATGAGAAAATTGATAAAAAAATGAATAAAAATTGAAATAAAACCGAGAGAGAAAAAAATGAATAAAAAATAACTTTTCCGAAATTTTTTAAAAATGTATAAAAATGAAAAGTAAAACATTGTAATGGATAAAAAATGAATTAAAAAAAATAATAATAAAAAAATTACTAAAAAATTACACGAACATGATAAAAATTTAAACTAGGAGTATTAAAAAAAACAGTACATTTGTACTGGTCTGGATTGGAACAGGCTTCTTCAGAAATTTGTTTCTGAGTTAGTGGCTTTTCTGTTCCTTGAGAGAGATACCTCGTTGAGGTGCACATTCTCATAGTTTTGGCGTTCATTCTCCTGATAGTAATGCACATCATTACTTGCATCAGGGAGTGCAATAACGCTACACAGATTAGGACAACAACAGGGTGGAGCAAAATGTTTAGGAAAGCTGAAGCGTTAGGACTATACCCAAATATACTTTCCCACCAGGAAATCTTAGCGTCTGTCTCTAAAGCGGGGGATACTTGGATCAACTTATTTTGATCATGGGTGAGTCGTATAGTGGCTTGTTTCTCAGCATCTCTCAGCACATTTAATATTTCATCCTGTTGTCCAAAATCTACCAGCCAAGCCTTTAACTCAGCCCCAAATCCCAGAGGAAGTTTCTGTATATGTATGGGGGTGTCAGGTTTGATATCAAGCCTTTTCTCTGGGGTAACAGGGGTACATCCTTGTGTCCCGGCTATATCTATTCCCAGGACCAGGGAAGATGTACAGTAGACTCCCTGAGGTAATGTACCCCGTTGAGTACAGTTCAACCCGTAGGCAGAATATAGGGCATCATTGGGCATTTGATACCAGCACCAATACCCTTGCCCCAAGTATTTTCCATAAGGTTGGGACAATTCCTCGGCATCCAGGAGACACGACCCTTCCTTGTGCCAGCATTGTTGTCTCATGATCCTATCCTGTTTCCCTTGACATAACACCACCCCTTCCTTTCTCCAGCACCCACCAGTATCAATCATTTGAGGTTGTTCAGACTCCATCAGATCATGATGGACTCGGGGGTGTAACACGGTAGCCCGCTCTCTGTCCGGTGAACTTCTGTTTCATTATCTCAGACAATGAGGCAATAGCATCAATATGAGCATGTTGTAGATTTTCAAGAATATGATTCACATCTAGCTGCACCTCAACCCCTTCCCCAACCTGCTGTGCCAACCTACCTAGCTTGTTTCTGAGTACCTCTAAATCCCTTGTGTTTAGGCTACTCAGGACAACACCTCCTGCTCCTTAAGGCAGTATCTATTAGGTCTCTCTTTGCTCTAATGGGAGAATATTCTAGCCCCCCCCATATGTCCAGCCAGGCGCTACCCTTTCCACACCTAGGTGTCCAAAAAATATATATATATATTTTATCCAGGAAGCCTACCCCACCTCCACCTAAAATGTTCTCTCAGCCAGCTCCATGTCCGATAATTCCCAGCAGTTATTACATTTGTTCCACCCCCTCCCCTTAGCTTATAAACCCCTTGAGACGGGCCTTTTTATTCACGCCTTCCACAAACTGTTGGCACCATTTAAATCCTGTTGCCCAAAGTTTAACTACCTATCTTTGACTTCCTCCCCGAATCCCAACGGAAGTTTCAGTAAGTGCAAAGGGGATGTCAGGTTTGCTTATAAACCTTTCTTTAGGGCAACTCGGGGTGTAACCCGGGGTTCCGTCTATATCCATCCCAAGGACAAGAGAATAGGTACAATAGACTCCCCGAGGTAGTGTACCATGTTGAGTACAATTCAACCTAATGCTGACAACAGTGCATCACTAGACCAGCACCCATACCCCAGCATTCGGTATTAAGTACAACAGCACATATACCATTGAAACAATGACAAAACCCACCAAAACTCCATCCCTGTGACTTGATTTCAGTGACCATGCCCCACTACCACCTGGTAGGTCCAAGGAACACCCTAGTTCCATGACTAACACCCCATCGGTATCCTCTAGGACAAAGAAACAAAACTCGCCTATGTCCTAAATTATACCTAGGTGTTTCCTCCCCCGCAATGATCTCCCCATCCAGAACCCACAGTGAAATACCTTCCCAACATTCCTCCTTCACTACCGTGTATTGACCTGGAATGCAAAAGACATCGTGGTCACTCTTCTGACAGGGGGAAATATCAACCTGCTCTCAGCTTCCGTACCCTCTGATCACATGTGGGTCACTTAGCCCAAATGCATCAAGATAGAATCCCCAGTCAGTAAGCTCATTGATGCCAACATATCTACAGACCGAATCTGCACTTCCATATATGGGATCATACAGCACCTCATCTCTCACAATCCAAACCAGTACAGCCCAATCTCGGCTTTGACTACCATTTTGGATTAGTGTAAGCGACGAGTTTCCATCATACAGAGATTTGTACAATCAGCCTGATACTGGTCAATAACTCCGCCTGCCCCTGCATGTATGCCAGAGCCAATGACATATTTGTGTCCTATACCCTATCACACTCTCTTCCAACCTCTTAACATGGTCGATAAAATCTTGAGCCATATTAAACTGGGTATTTATGTAACTTTGTTGCATGTTGTCACAACTGTCACCAATCTCTCTGAGCAACAAAGCCGTGCTTATTGTCTGAAGCCATGGCTGCGGGTCTGTTCCTCAGTAGACCGCTGTCCACTCTATTACTAACACCCATCCCAGCTCCTATTCCCCCTATATAGTGCTGAATACACCCCTCCTCTGTTGGGTTACTCCTCAGAAATAAGCGTCCTGCGTAAAACTTAAGCTGTGTCTGCACATCTCTGGGAGAAAGCCACTGGTCACTTTACAACCACTTGATTCAGTACTCAGCACATACAGGGTAATAGTCTTATCAACCACTCTGTACCCTGTTAGCCCGCGTGTATTCCCTTTATTTAACAGGGCATGTTCTTGTATGTAGTTACTGGCATTACTTGTGCAGGGATTCAACTTCTCAGGTGAGACATCAACTAGGTGTACCTCTCCCATGTCCAGTAACCGAAAGCTTCTTTCTAGGACTGTTAAGTTTGAGACACTGCCTCTACGAGGACGTTTTCACCCCATTGATGTATCACCTGGCACCCTCTAGTTTGGCCAACAGACACCCTATTATGCATAGATGCCAGTCTCCTGGGTAGCTGCACCACATACATTTATGTCATACTAGTCACCCATTCCAACATTTCTTTCAATTCCTGTCTGGACTCACAACCCTCAGAACAGGATGGACTCCAGGGTGTAACCCAGTAGAGTCTGATAGGATAGTACCCAAATTAACTGTGATATATGCACAAAGTTCAGTCCATGCCCAAAGTTCCTTCCCTGCCCTTAGGGATGAGAATAGAACGAATTGGATTTTCCTAACGCTTCCCTGATATGTAGCCCAGGGCCTCCCAATGTGTTCTTGATTATCTCCAGCTCTGTAGTGATTACGGTATCCAATTACCCACCTCCCGCTCCAAAGACAGTCACCATTGAGCCTCTCTTTAGTATGGGAAATAGTCTGGATACCCGGATTGAAAACCACCTGCCACCAGGTACACCCGATCCCTCATAGAGGCTGCACACTTTCTCCCTCCTCTATCAATTCAGTAATTGGACTATGTTATCATTCACCCCTACAAAACAAACTGCCTTCACCATTCAGACAGGACTCCCATGAAAGACAGGAGTCTAGTGCCACCCTGGGGCACTGATCTTCTTGGCATGCAAGTCACAGACCACCAGTTAAGGTACACAAGTAATCTAGGACAGAAAGGACACCTAGGGATATTAACCGAGGAGAATACTGCATGCCCACATATATATCGGAAGTGAGGGCCCCTGGAACAGCCAAGACCTGGTATCACCCCATACAATCTTCCTGCACGCCTTTTCTCCAGACTCAACCCTAAAACTATACAATACGAGGCCAGACCTATGCACTTTCAACTCGTATGCCACCAGGCAGGCCCTCGTACTACATGTCTGCCGGTAAATCTAAAAGAAACTGGAAAACAAGAATTGCATAATGTGTATCCAAGTCAAGGCGACGGGTGCTGACCAATAGACTAAGAAAATTCCCTTGTAGCACTGAGGCGCCGGGATCACCGACCAGTGTGCCTGGACACACACAGCTATTCATTAGGCAATTGGTAACAACTAGCCACCACAACTGACAAAAAAAACTCTAGGAGAGAAAAAAAAATAAAAAGTGTCGCATGGTGACACGAAAGGAAACCGCTGTGAAACTTCATTTGGGGACATACAGATAGCTAAGGACATTAGCATACCTTAGCCTGAGGCAATGCAACCTTGTACAGCCAGGCTTAACAGCGGGGGGGAGTTTAAGCAGTCCTAAAAACACAAGTCTGGCCAAAGTAGCGTCAGGATTTTACCTATTAGATCTATGGAACTACACGTGTCAGCATGGCTGATCTTCGGTAATAAGAAAACAGATATGCCACGGATCTATGGCCGATCCATTTCAACCGCTGGAGATACCACAAACCCCTTTTAACACCACGAGTGGTACCCCGGAATGCTGCTTAGCCTAATATATGTGTTAGAGTGCCAATTATCCCTTGCAGTCTTACTCCATTTTTCATAAAAACTAATACGCGGACCTCAGTTAGTTGGTTCTGCTATTCAGTGGATCAGCACATGTAACCCCCACTAGGTGGTCCAAAAACATGGTCCAAATGGACTGACCACTAGACGTTCCAACTAGATAATGGTCATGAAAACCTAAACCTTGTGAAACCCGACCGACTAACAACATAAAGATTTCCTCTTATTCTGAAATCCTGAAAAAACCCAGTTATCGATTCTGAGGGATAAAACACAAATAAAAGTTAGCAATAAACATTCAATTTTTTCTTAACCTGGAAACAAAAAACAATCGTTATATACCTGTAACAAGACATTATCGTATGAAACACACATAAACATTACATTATATTACATAAACCGTGCACTTTCTTTTAAAATACCCAAAATTGTTGAGCTCAACTTTTCATCAATATGTATTACTAAAATACATATTAATGCCATATGGATTTTTGTGTTATGGTATTCCAATAATTCCCCCCTAAAAAAATGTATTCACCATGGTTAAAAATGAGCAGTTTTAAAAACAAACACATTTTTTATAAGTTTCCCTTTTGTCTTGCAAGACAGTCATACTTCACCTATTCTGAGTACATTGGAAAAACTTCAAAAAGTTTCTTCTATGGAAACAAAGATTACCGTTAATACAAAAATATACACATATACACACACATATATGAGGCATTTTACGTTTTTGTTTTATTTTTCAATCGGCTCACTCAATTTGCATGACAATACAGTTGTTCACACACTCTCACAGAATAGAAGGGGGTTATTTGGGTTGTCAGCACTGAGTCAGCAGCTGAGAGCACACGTCACACACTCTCACAGAATAGAAGGATCTCACACATTTCCGCACAACACATTTAGCTAGGTCAAATATGACCTCAAGGCCTTACACAGATCCACATGTTCTATATCCTACTTAAACCCATAACCTCTGTTCATCACTTCTCTGGGGATGTGGATTCCCTATTAAAAATACTCACCTCATCAGTTCTGTTATCCTACCATCCCTGCCCTCCAAGCATCTCGCATTTCTCTTAAAAATACCGTTTCCAGTCTAGCGATTCCCATCATCTGATATATTTCACAACCCAAGGTCCATATTTTTTCTATCATTTCTTCCCTCGGAGTCAAGTGGTAGGTTCCCCACGGTCAGAATTCCGTTTTGAAGCGATTTGATTTCCCATCTTTTTACGGACGACGGACTTTGAGCTGATCCCGCAACCCTTTTGGGTCGCTTATTCCAAAGCTAGCTACACTTTGACATGATTGGGTTGACAGGGCTTCCACCTGCCACCTTTACCGATTTTTTTTCACTACTTGCCAGAACAATCCATGTACTGATTATAGTCCTTCAAAAAAATTAGCCTGGAGATTTTCCAAACCAAAACGGTTCAACCTCCCGCAGACTTTCCAAAATATTCTAAAAGGAATGCTTACTGTACCACAGGGCTTCCCAAGCGTTAAGCATGATTAGACCCTATGATGGCTTGTACTACAGGAGGCCATTTTAACTGACGAACACCTAATTACACTATGATTTTTTTTTTAGCAGTTACAATATAGCCAGTGTTTCCAGATTCAATTACACGGCTTACAATCCCCAGTTATTTGTTTAAACAGAGGAATAGATTCACATACATCCAGATAATTCAGTGTGATTTAGTCTCCGTTTCTACTGATGCGATTTGCCATGCGACTTTGGACCCAAAGTGGCATTACAACTCGCAGCCCATTGATTTCAATTAGCACCTATTCCAATCTATGTGGCTCAATGCTGCAGCGACCGATAAAGGTACCTGCACCATTTTGATGCGACTTCTGGATCAAAAAACGCATTCAAACGCCACACCACAGTCGCACTACAGCTGGCATTTCAAAATTGCACCCTGAATCAGGCCACATTGGAGTTGCACCAGTGGAAACGCATCCCAAAAGCATAGGTGCTGACAAAACTGAAAATTAACATTCGTGAGATGGATAGGGGAGCTTTGTTCAACAAGAAAAAGCTTCATCAAGCACCTACCATGGATCTGGCCTTTATCACAGAATAGAGCAACCAGGACCAACACTTGGAAAAGATCTTCAAAAAGTATTGGCCCATTTTGAAAGAGGACAGAACTTTAGCAGCGTTATTGCCATCACGACCCAGATTAATGTACCGTAGAGCACCAACACTACGAACACACCTTGTCCACAATGTACTTGATCCTCTCAGGGAAGTGAATATTTGTCCAGAACTGGAAGGATTCTCCAGATGCAGAGATGCCCACCGTGCAAAACAAATAAACCCCAGCCTCGGAGAAAAACAACATTCAAGTCCCATGTACCACTGTCGGGGGGGGGCAACAAAAAGATCCAGGTCCGTTGGATACACAGGTTGGGGTCTCTAGCCCCTAGAGGCCTCAACCTGGATATTGATTTGAACTGCTTTATTTCTAATTTAAATTTTTTTTTTTTTATCACAAGTCACTTCTCTTTGCTGGCCTGCACAGGGTCCTGACCTTATTCATTCATCTATTTCTCCTACTAACGTGGAGGTTCTTGGACACCAACTATTGGTGGAGGCTCACCAACTGAGTCACATAGTTTAATAACCACTACACCCACACCTTATTGAATATTTAATCATTATAGCGGTGCCATCGCCCCACTGTTTATTTACAAAAGCATAGGTGTGTTTCACTCACAAAGATTGGCCTAATCTCATTCAAAGGGTCAACTGCATAGAGGCACACAGGGCCAGATTCACAGTCAGCGGGGGAAATTTGTGCGGGTGTAACAGTATCCGCTCTACGCTACGCCTCTGCAACCCAGACGGGCCAAGCGCTGTATTCTCAAAGCACTAGCTCCGTAAGTTGCGGCAGCGTAGCACAAATCGGCTGGCGCAAGCCCGCCTAATTCAAATTTGGATCAGGGGGGGGCGTGTTTTTTTGTAAATCTACTGTGACCCGATGTGATTGACGTTTTTGCCGAACGGGCGCATGCGCCGTCCGTGGAACCCCCCAGTGTGCCATCGCTCCACAGCACGCCGCCAGACGTCATTGATTTCGACGTAAATGACGTCCAGCCCCACCCACGGACGACCTACGCAAACTACGTAACCCTTTTAAAATTTCGACGCAGGGAACGACAGCCATACCCAAACATTGGTACGCCGCACTTATGCCTCATATAGCAGGGGCAACTATACGCCGGGAAAAGCCCAACGTAACTTTACCTGCGTCGGCCGGGCGTACGCTCGGGAATTCGCGTATCCAGCCAATCTGCACACTCAACGCGGAATTCGACGGAAAGCGCCACCTAGTGGTCAGAAAAAAAAATATGCAGTTACGATCCGACGGTGTAAGAGACCTACGGCCTGTCGGATCTAATGGATATCTATGCGTGACCGATTCTAAGAATCAGGCGCATAGATACGACGGCTTCGGATTAGGACCCACGGCTGCGCACACTGGCGCTTGCGCCGTCGCAAGTCCCTTCCGAATCTGGCCGCTGTCTTCAAGATTCCAAACAGAATCCTTATTATCCGCACTGGCACTCTGCTGCAATTTCATTCTATATATATCTATATTATTCAAAATCAGCTCATAAACACATTCGCATAGACAAAAAGACAAAGTTAAGTTCTGAAAAGTTAGTTTGTTTGTTAGGCATTCAGACAGGTTAAAACAAAAAACTCTTAACCCAGCACTGTCTACCATACCAGAAATCATATGCATCCAAACTTTAAACTCTCCTCATACACTGGGCACTATTTGTCATAGAAAGATTAATAACGCACGTACATAATTAAAAATCAGCGATTCATAGAAATATTAATATCGCACGTGAATAATTAAGAGAAGCTATAAAAAAACTTTTGTCTATTAGAAATTAAAAAACAAAGATAGCGCTGCGAAAAGAGAAACAATATTACATTTATTGATACCGAGATGACACTTGTATTAATCCAATATTTTCAACCATAACATAAAAGGATATCACTTGTTAGAAACAGAGAGGATATTGCTGAATACTGATACAACATACATGATAATATGGCTATAGAGGATTCACAATAAGTAATGCTAAGTTGTAGAGAGAGACAGAGGAGAGACAGAGAGACAGAGGGAGAGAGAGACACAGATAGAGAGAAAGAGACAGAGAGACAGACAGGGAGAGAGACAGAGAGAGAGAGAGATCATCACCACCACGCCTGGGTCAGCTCATCCATCATGCTTCAGTCTGCTTGGTCAAGACATCATACACAGACTTTTTTCAAGCTGACTTGACTGTTTTTTATACCCCTGAGCCTGCATTTTTCTCCCTCCAAAACTCAAGTTTCCCGTGGAATTACGATTGGATGACTTAGTGTGTCTTTTCAGAATGACACCATAAGGACCCCCGACCCATTATCCCCCTGTTATCACATCCTCTTGACATAGGAACTGTCTTGGAGTTTGCATATATATCAACAACAAAACTTCTCGTGTGAGCACTACCTCATCCAGTTCCCACACTTTGCATATCACAGGCTTATGGAGACGCCTTGTCATGTCCGAGCTCTATACACACACACACCTGGTATACACAGGCAATCTAAATGTGTGTGTTTTTTAATCAGACAGGAGATGACAGGAAATTCTTTTCAATACAATGAAGGGGGCATTTCCAATCACATTACCTCCCCCCCATTGAGGTAAACATCCATATGCTGACATATGGTCAAAAAACATGCTCCTCAGCTCACAGAGTAATCTAAAGACAGACCCAAATCACATTAATAATCAAGCCTTGTAAAAGAAAGACATATACATCTTCAAAAAAACCTTATAAATATGGATATGAAAAATCTCTACCACAGTACCAGCAGCAGCTGAAACCCAAAGGACCTTCAACTCAATCTGGGCAGAAGTCTCTAGAATCTTTATCTGGCTGCTTCCAGGCATAAAACGGCAGCAAATCATCATCGCCGTCTGGCTCCTAAGTTCCTACCTGGCGATAGAGTCTGGCTCTCTACCAAGCACATCCGACTCCGGGTGCCCTCAATGAAATTTGCCCCTCGCTTCATTGGTCCCTTTCCCATTCTCCGTCAGATCAATCCAGTTGCTTTCAAGCTCCGTCTGCCCTCTCATCTCAGGATTCCAAATGCCTTTCATGTCTCTCTGCTCAGGCAATTGGTCCTCAATCGCTTCTCTCGCCCTGCTTCTTGCCCCGCTCCTGTGGCTGATACCTTGGATCAGTATGAGATTAAAGATATATTGGACTCCAAATACTCTCAAAGGGAAGCTACTCTATCTGATTGATGGGAAAGGTTGCGGCCCGGGGGAGAGGTCTTGGGTTCCTTGCTGTAGATGTCTCAGCCCCCACGCTTGGTGACCAGATTCTAATCAGAAATGTCCCTCCAAGCCAGCCCCCAGATGTGTAGAGGACCTCGTAAGTGGGGGGGGGGGGGTACTGACACAGATCAGCTGCTGAGCTGATCTGTGTCTTACCTTTACTGCTGTAGGTCGGGCTGGCACCTGTTTTCCACAAGCTTCGTGTTCAGCTCTGGCTGCACTTAGCAGCTATGGGTGTCGCCAGCTTCACCTGTTGCTTAATATATCCTTCCTTCCTGCTACTTCCTGTCCAGCCCCTCGTGTGCCTCACTATTTATGAATTCCACTCAGACCAGTTTCTGGTTGCTTGAGCAACACTTGTTTCCTGAGCATCTCCTGTAACCTGCTTACCTGACTTTCGTGGACTGATCTCTTGGTGTACCGAATCGTCTAGTTCTCCTGATTACCGTTGTCTGCTGCCCCGCCCCGACCTTGGCTCGCATATCCGACTTTCCTTTTGCTTCATCCCATCCATCCATCTTTGTGTTCTGGCATAGTCCTCGCGAGCAGGGTGAACCTAGGGGTCGTGACCTGGGGTCAGCACACAGCTAAGCCCAAACCCTCGTGAGGGGGGTCCCCTGGCAGAATACTGGCTGGCCCTTAGATTCACGCCCCTGGGGATTTCTGTGTCACCTGCTTGCCTGTGGGCTCACAACAGTACCAGCGTGACACCTGAAGATTGAAAGGGAACACCAGGGCACCCTCCAGCATATAATTTGAATATCGTGAACTTTTAGACAACCAATCAATTGCCCTGCCGTAGTAGTCAGGAAAGATTATAAAATCTAATGTTGGGCAGGCCTGCTCATCCTCACTTTTTGGGAGACTTAATTTTTGAAGGGCAAGGCAATATGTATTCTTTGAACATCTGCATGTTTCCGAAGAAGGGGAGGGTCTGCATAGGGTACAATAGTCTTGTGAACGAGACCATCTTGAAGAGGTGGCATTTCCCAAAAAGTGAAAGGGGCAGGGCCGACCATGCTTCCAACTGCCTTACAATCTTGTCTATGACAGGAGGATAATTCAGACTATACTAATCTACCAATGCGGATACCTAAGTAGGTTATAGAATGCTTTGCCACTGGAAATGGGAATGAGTCAATCCAGCTGCGGGACAAATGTGGGTTAAGGGCTAAAATTTTACTCTTATCAAAATTAATTATCAGTCCAGAGCAGTCTCGATAGGTCACAAATAGTTCTTGGAGTAGTGACATGTCAGCTAATGAGTTAGTTGAGAAGAGAACAATGTCATCGGCAAATAGAGCCAAACGAAGAACTTGATTGCCCACCGTGACACCACTGACCCCCGAAGGGGTATTGAAAATTCTAGATGGCGATGTTGAAGAGAAGAAGGGAGAGAGGGCACCCTTGATGCGTGTCTTTGGTGAGGGGGATGTCAGGGGAGAGAAAGTCAGGGGTGGTGAGACGGACAGTTGGCGAGGCATACATCTTTTGAATGAAATGCAAGACAGGGCCTGACATGCCGAATGCCCTCATGACCATGAACCAGCCAGGAGAAGCTAATGTTATCAAATGCTTTTTCAGCATCTAGCGAAATAATGGCTGTATCAATGGTCAGAGTGCGCCCTGCAAACTCAAGGGCCAAGAGGACTTTGCGTATGTTAAGGGTGGTGGAGTGCCCTGGGACAAATCCTGATTGGGCCTCATGTAGGATTAATGGGAGGAGGCGTGCCAGATGGATGCAATGATCTTAGAGAGAATTTTGGCATCTACATTTATTAAGGAGATCAATCTATAAGAGCCCCCTGGTGAGGATCTTCTTCCCCTTCATGGCTATAAGTCTTCCCTGTCTGTGCCATTTTAGAAGCCTCGCTGTGCTAGTCACATTTAATGAGGTATAGATAGTGTATATATTGTAATATATATTGTGTGTTGGCTGATGTGTACTATAAAAGCTATTCTGTGGTAATTAAGTCTGCTACTGTGTTGTAAATGAACCATAGGATGGCTCCTAAAGACTTTTCATTGTGTTATGCTAATTGACACTGTATTGTGTGAATTTCTATTGATGATAGATGTGTGTTGTGAGTTAGCACAGTCTAAAGGTCAGATGTCTGACCTGTCAGCTGTAGTTAATTAGCTTATGTAAATTATGTCTACTAAAGGAATGTGTATTGTATAGCAGGTGACAGAAGACGGAGTCATGGGGCCAGATTCACGTAGATCAGCGGATCTTTAGATCCGCTCGATCTACCTGATTTAAGATCCGCTCCCGCAAGTTTGAGAGGCAAGTGGGTAATTCACAAACCACTTACCTCCAAACTTGCGGCGGCGGATCGTAAATCCCCCAGCGGAATTCAAATTCCGCGGCTAGGGGGAGTGTACTATTTAAATCAGGCGCGTTCCCGCGCCGATTTAAATGAGCATGCGCCGTCCGCGGAATTTCCCGGCGTGCATTGCTCCTACTGACGTCGCTAGGACATCAGTGGTTTAGACGCTTACGTAAACGACGTCCATCCGTATTCGAGAACGACTTACGCAAACAACGTAAAAAAAAAAAAATTTGACGCGGGAACGACGGCTATACTTAACATTGGCTGCGCCTCATAGAAGCAGGGGTAAGTATACGCCGGGAAAGCCGCTACGGAAACGTCGTAAGAACACTGTGTCGGGTCCGCGTACGTTCGTGAATTCGCGTATCTCGCTGATTTACATATTATTCAACGTAAATCAGCGGGAACGCCCCCGGCGCCATTTTCAAATTGAAAATAAGATCCGACAGTGTAACACAGTGTAACACTGTCGGATCTTAGCCATATCTATGCGTAACTGATTCTATGAATCAGACGCATAGATAGGACCAGTTTAACCACTTGCCGTCGCTGCACCGCCGAAATACGTCCACAAGGTGGCTCTCCTAGGCGAGACCACGTAAATGGACGTCCTGCCTATTAGCCGCCACTAGGGGCGCACGGGCGCCGCCGGAGGCGCGCGCGCGCCCCCCGCTCGCCCCCGACTCCCATGCGTGTGCCCGGCGGGCGCGATCGCCGCCGGGCACACGCGATCGCTCGGTACAGAGCGGGGAACGGGAGCTGTGTGTGTAAACACACAGCTCTCGTTCCTGTCAGCAGGGGAAATGCTGATTTTCTGTTCATACAATGTATGAACAGAAAATCAGTGTTTCCCCTAGTGAGGCCACCCCCCCCCCCCCACAGTAAGAACACACCCAGGCATACTTAACCCCTTCCCCGCCCCCTAGTGTTAACCCCTTCACTGCCAGTGGCATTTTTATAGTAATCTAATGCATTTTTATAGCACTGATCGCTATAAAAATGCCAATGGTCCCAAAAATGTGTCAAAAATGTCCGAAGTGTCCGCCATAATGTCGCAATACCGAAAAAAAAATCGCTGATCGCCGCCATTACTAGTAAAAAAAATATTAATAAAAATGCCATAAAAATACCCCCTATTTTGTAAACGCTATAACTTTTGCGCAAACCAATCAATAAACGCTTTATTGCGATTTTTTTTTACGTAAAAATATGTAGAAGAAAACGTTATCGGCCTAAACTGAGGAAAAAAAATGTTTTTCTATATATTTTGGGGGGATATTTATACAGCAAAAAGTAAAATATATCATTTTTTCAAAATTGTCGTTCTATTTTTTGTTTATAGCGCAAAAAATAAAAAAAACGCAGAGGTGATCAAATACCACCAAAGAAAGCTCTATTTGTGGGAAAAAAGGACGCCAATTTTTGTTTGGGAGCCACGTCGCACGACCGCGCAATTGTCTGTTAAAGCGACGCAAGTCCCGAATCGCAAAAAGTACTCAGGTCTTTGGGCAGCAAATATGGTCCCGGGGGGTAAGTGGTTAAGTCAGAGGATACGATGGTGTATCAGGAGATACACCGTCGTATCTCTTTGAATCTGGCCCATGATGTCTGACTAAAGGAATGTTGTATTGTATAGCAGGTGTCTTATCTTAAAAGATGTGTATTGAGGGAGGCTTGTTAGTAACCATTGTATGTGGGTGGAGTTGAGTCATTGTTCATATTTGGTTGCTTGACTGTATATAAAGAGCTGAGTTTCACATTAAAGAGGCTATTCCTGTTGAACCAGAGAACAGAGCCGTGTCACGTTTCTGGGGGGGAAATCTGTATGGGTCGTGTCGCCGATTGTGGAGTGTCGGTAAGCTGTTTTTGATTCGCAATGGAATATCCCAAAACGGCGTTAACCCCTGTCCCACTTGGGGGTTCCGTTACAATAGTTGGCTAGCAGTGAGATGATCTCACAGCTGAAAGAACAGCTACAAGAGGACACAGGTACAATGGAGACACAGTATGAAACGGGCTAAAGCTCTCTTCCCTCAAGGACTTACTGGAGAGCCGGGCAGACCGGCCAATAACCGTAAAAAAAGGGACATTATCG
Organism: Rana temporaria; assembly: GCF_905171775.1. Taxonomy (NCBI): domain Eukaryota; kingdom Metazoa; phylum Chordata; class Amphibia; order Anura; family Ranidae; genus Rana; species Rana temporaria. The sequence continues at coordinate 378,573,185 of NC_053489.1, read as the reverse complement.
CAGAACTTGTCGAAATGGATAGAGCTGAAAAGGCCCAGCGTAACAGACCGGACACCCAAGGAGACAGTTTTGATCGGCTGTTAAACTAGACTGGCACAGTATGGACCTAACCCTCCACTGGAAATCATAGACCTAGTTTTAGCTGCTGTGGATGCAACTTGGCTACATCAAAGAAGTGCTGCAGCAGCAGAAGGTCACAGCAGCACAGCAGCACAACTGAGCATACCAACTGAAGAGAGAGGAGAGGTACAGATGCCAGTCGCCATGGAAGAGGAATTCAGAAGGAGGTTACAAGAGATGCAGATACAGCACAGAGGACCAGTAACAGAGGAGGTTCCCTGCTGGGATGGTCGGATTTGATCTGTTGCCAAACTCTGAAAGGAAGCGCTAGCTCTCGAGCAGCAACACCAAGAGAAAGGTCCTTGTAACGGTCACCACCGTTTTAGACCTACATCACCCCACAACAGCTCATTCTGACTCTCCAACCCTCCAACAGACATCAGAGACATCCCATTTCCCAGAATAAAACGAGACTTGCTCTGTGTTCTGGTTTCAAATGCAAGACAACTTTAATGCTAGCTCTCAAGTTTATAAACATTTTCAAGGCATGCTTCAGTGATCGCAGGAACAATCAAACTCTCCACCCACACCCTGGGGGGGCTTCAATACACCTTCAGATGGCTAATTGCTAAACATTCCAGACATCTCGGCGCCGGGCTATAATTATCATGACCTAATCACTGCACCTGAGAAGTCACATTCCTTCATTAACAGAATTCAAACAAAACACCATCACACAATGAATACCCCTCAATCCACATCTTTAGACAGACGTTCTGTCTCCGCATACAGCTTGACAAGTTCCATTCCACACACACAACAGTATTTAGCATACATAATGAGAGATCCTGGACCAGACTCAATTAGCATGTCAACAGTCTACACAGAGAGATGAGTCATAAAATAATGGACAGACAGTGCTGTATTTCAGTGCTTGATGGGCATAGGTGTGCCGTGTGCGCAGCCTATTACATGAGGCATGCGCTTTTCTTTGCAGGAAACGCAGGCATGGTGGCCCATTCAAATGAATGGGCTGCTGTGCCTGCGCAAATGTGGGCCGCAAAAATACATACATGTGAACCAGCCTGGCCCAAAATAAGCCCATCAAGCAGTTAAATACAGACAGTAATGCCATGTGCTCTGAGGCCTTACTCAGCCTGGACTGCAGGTCTGGTCTGTGACTTAAAGAGTTCCTCTATTTTACACATGGCATGGCATGGGGTCCCATGGTGCTAAAGCAGAATGGACAGACGGTGCTGTGACCTCATGCCATGCCATGTGTAAAATAGAGGAACTTTTTAAAACACTGACCAGACCTGCAGTGAATCATCAAATATTATAAAGACTTTGGGCACACTCTACAGAAAACTTATATTTACAATATAGATTAGCAAACAGTGACATACCTTGAGGAGCAGGACATGAAGAAGTCAGCCTCGGGAAGAGCAAACTGGGGATGTTATAAAATCACATTCTAATTCACTTTTATATACAAGCAGCACCCAGTGGCAGGAAGGGAGAAGTGCACGTCTAAAGGGAAGCCAGGGGTGCTGTACATTTTAAAACACTGGGAAGGGAAGCAGTACTGTCACTGGCTGCGTGCCGCTGATGATTTTCAGCCTGATTTGTGGGCAGCACATGGGCTTAATGGGCGGCAGGGCCGCCATCAGGAATTATGGGGGAATACACAGCTTCAGGCATGGGCCCCCTGGAGCAGAGAACCGGGGGGGGGGGCTGGGGGCTGCCGCGAATTTAGAAGCGGGGGGCCCTTTACAAAAAAAGAAGAAATAAAGAAAAATATATATAAAAAAAGGGGTGTAGCCATCCGGGGCCCTGGGGACCTCTGGGCCCTTTAATAAAAAGAAAAAAAGAAATAAAAAATATATATAAAAAATATATATATTTTTTTTTAAAAAGGGGGTTGCCATCTGGGGCCCTGGGGACCTCTGGGCCCTTTAATAATTTTTTTTTAATAAAAAATAAATTACAAAAAAAAGGGGGGTTGCCATCCAGGACCTCTGGGCCCTTTAATAAAAAAGAAAATAAAAAAAATATATATAAAAAAGAAACATTTATAAAAAAAAGTGGGGGTTGCCATCCAGGGCCCTGGGGACCTCTGGGCCCTTTAATAAAAAAAAGTACAAACAATATATAAACAAAAATAAGAAAATAAACATTTATAAAAAAAAGAAATAAAAAGAAAAAAAAGAAATAAAATAATATAAAAAAAATATTTGTTTTATATAAAAAAAGGGGGTTGCCATCTCGGGCCCTGGAGACCTCTGGGTCCTTTAATAATAATACAATTTATATATAAAAAATAATAAAAGAAATATATAAAAAAAGTTTTTTTTTTATAAAAAAAAGGGGGGTTGTCATCCAGGGCCCTGGGGAACAACGGGCCCCTGGGGACCTCCAGACCTCTAAAAAAAATTGGCTCTTTAATAAAAAATAAAATACAAATATATTAAAAAAATATATATATATATATTTTTTTAAATAAATAAAAAAAGGGGGGGTTGCCATCTGGGGCCCTGGGGGCCTGGGGACCTCCGGGCTACTAAAAAAAAAAATTACAATTTTTTTTCAAAGGGGGTTGCTTTGGGCCCCCAACAGTGACAGGCCCCTGTTTGTCCTATGGTAAAGACGGCTCTGAATATATTGTATATATATTGTGTGTTGGCTGATGTGTACTATAAAAGCTTGCTGTGGTAATTAAGTCTGCTACTGTGTTGTAAATGAACCTTAGGATGGCTCCTAAAGACTTTTCATTGTGTTATGCTAATTGACACTGTATTGTCTGAATTTCTATTGATGATAGATGTGTGTTGTGAGTTAGCACAGTCTAAAGGTCAGATGTCTGACCTGTCAGCTGTAGTTCATTAGCTTATGTAAATTATGTCTACTAAAGGAATGTGTATTGTATATCAGGTGAGAGAAGCCGGAGTCATGATGTCTGACTAAAGGAATGTGTATTGTATAGCAGGTGTCTATCTTAAAAGATGTGTATTGAGGGAGGCTCGTTAGTAACCATTGTATAATGTTGTGGGTGGAGTTGAGTCATTGTTTATATTTGGTTGCTGACTGTATATAAAGAGCATGAGTTTCTCATTAAAGAGGCTATTCCTGTTGAACCAGAGAACAGAGCTGTGTCTCGTTTCTGGGGGGGAAATCTGTATGGGTCGTGTCACCGGATTGTGGAGTGTAGGTAAGCTGTCTTGGGTGCGGAATGGAATATCGCAAACGGCGTTAACCCCTGTCCCATTTGGGGTTCCGTTACACAGACATAAGACAGTTCACCGTCACAAAAGAACCAGGCAGAGGAACCTCCCACCAAGCTTTGGAGAGGAAGCTGCCCTGTCCACAGGCCACCTCAACAGGTACAGCCTGACCAGATGTGTCAGGGGGTGAGCTAGGGTTGCCCTCCACCAAATTTACAGTGGAAGGACCAGGCATATCAACTGTCCTTTTCGAAGTAAGAACTGCTTCTTCAGAGCATTCACCCAATTGATCGTAAGTCAGTCTTTAAGGGGGGATTCTTCTCTCTATTTGCTCCCTCTGTGTCAAAGTCTCAAGAGTAACAGACTCTATTGTCTCTCTTCTTGCTCAGGCACGCTGAGTTCTACTACTTCTGGAGCATCTGGTTCTTATTTGGAAATATATGAAGCCTCTTCGGGGTCACCTATTGGCAGGGAATCCGATTTACCCTCTGATTCCTGGGGGGAACATACTGTGAGGCACAAACTCAGGGTCCTCATGTAGGAGAACTTCACCTTCAATCACTCCAGATGGGGATAAAGGAGCAGTTATGGGCTCTGATAATTGAGATGACCATAGCCAATCTGATCCCATTCCTTCATCCTCAGAGTCTTCGCCTTCCATATCTTGTCATGCTGACTGAGACGGGGTTACTAACCGGGACCCTCGAGAAGTTAAGGGGTCACTTGGGAATCTGACACAGGAGGTAGGCGAACTGTTTCAGAGAGGGGCAGCAGGCGATTTTGATGCCAAGTCTTTAATGGGCCTGTACTCCCTTTTCGCCGGATCTGATATACTTGGAAGGCCTAGCAACTAGAGTTGAGCGGACACCTGGATGTTCGGGTTCGGATCCGAACCCAGACTTTGAAAAAAGTTTGGGTTCGGGACCGAACCCGGATTTTAACCCGAACCCCATTAAAGTCAATGGGGACCCGGACTTTTGACTACAAAAATGTCTCTAAAAAACTAAGGGAAAGGGCTGGAGGGCTGCAAATGGCAGCAAAATGTGGGGAAGAGCATGGCAAGTACTCTGGAAATAAATGTGGATAGGGAGATAACTTAAAATAACATAAAAAAAAAAAAATATATAATGATTTTGACCTAGGAGGACGAGGTCCATACAGTTTTGTTCAAAATTATTCAACCCCCCAATGCTGTAAAGGGTTTTAGGGAATTTAGTGTACATTTGTATTTGTATTCAGAATGAAATCCTACAAGGACTTCTTAAAGAACCATATGCAACTAAAATGACATCAATTGGTTTTGTAATACAGTAGTCAATGTTTTTTTTGTGAATTCTTAATTTACACAATTATTCAACCCCTTAAAGACTAGCACTCTGAAGAACAGAGGTTCATTGAAGTGTTTTCAATCAGGTATTGAAAATAACTGTGGATGTCAGGGAGCAGCAATAAAGCCTAATAAGCACCAGGAAGACAAGAGAAGAGGTGATTACTCTACGCAGGAAGGGCAATGGCTATAAGAAGATTGCAAAGATGTTAAATATACCAAGAGACACCATAGGAAGCATCATTCGCAAATTCAAGGCAAAGGGCACTGTTGAAACGCTACCTGGTCGTGGCAGAAAGAAGATGCTGAGTTCGACTGCTGTGCGCTACCTGAAGCGTAGAGTGGAGAAAAGTCCCGTGTGACTGCTGAGGAACTGAGAAAAGATTTGTCAGATGTGGGTACTGAAGTTTCTGCTCAGACAATACGGCGCACACTGCGTAATGAAGGCCTCCATGCCAGAACTCCCAGTCGCAGCCCCTTGCTGTCTCCAAAGAATAAGAAGAGTCGACTGCAGTATGCCAAAAGTGTGGACAAACCACACAAGTTTTGGGATTGTGTTCTGTGGACTGATGAAACAAAATTAGAACTGTTTGGGCCCATGGATCAACGCTATGTTTGGAGGAGGAAGAACAAGGCCTATGATGAAAAGAACACCTTGCCTACTGTGAAGCATGGCGGGGGGTCAATCGCTTTGGGGCTGTTTTTCTTCTGCAGGTACAGGGAAGCTTCAGCGTGTGCAAGGTACCATGAATTCTCTTCAGTACCAGGAGATATTGGATGACAATGTGATGCAGTCCGTCACAAACCTGAGGCTTTGGAGACGTTGGACCTTTCAACAGGACAATGATCCCAAGCATACCTCCAAGTCCACTAGAGCATGGTTGCAGATTAAAGGCTGGAACATTTTGAAGTAGCCATCGCAGTCACCAGACTTAAATCCGATTGAGAACCTCTGGTGGGACTTAAAGAAAGCAGTTGCAGTGCGCAAGCCTAAGAATGTGACTGAAGGTGGAAGCGGCGGTGGAGGAGGAGGGAGAGGCCAACACAGCAGGTTTTGGTTTTTAATTGATTTATTTTTTAAATAAGGGTAAACCCCAAAAGAGTGAGAAAGATCTAGGGTTGCTACCTCATCCCTTTAAACCTGAACACAGAGTAATTACACAGGTTCTGGGGCTAATTTAATGTCGATAAGGCACCAAGTGAGTTTAATTAGCAGCACCTTATTCAGCCAGAGAACCTGTGTAATTAATATGTTTTTGCTTTTAAAGGGATGAGATGGCAACCCTAGAAAGATCAGAAAAAAAACAATGGCTGGGTAAGGCCGGCCCGGTGTCTATTCTGCACAAGGTACGGACAAGTCCTATGGGATCCATGCCTGGTTCATTTTAATGAACGTGAGCTTGTCCACATTGGCTCTGGACAGGCGGCTGCGCTTGTCTGTGATAACGCCCCCTGCCGTGCTAAAAAAACTTTCAGACAATACACTGGCCGCAGGGCAGGCCAGCACCTCCAAGGCGTAAAGGGCAAGCTCAGGCCATGTGCCCAATTTGGAGACCCAGAAGTTTAAGGGGGCATAGCCATCATTCCGTACGTGTAGGCGTGTGCACACATACTGCTCCACCATGTTGCTGAAATGCTGCCTCCTGCTAAAACGTTCCATATCAGCTGGTGGTGCTGTTTGTTGTGGCGTGCTGACAAAGCTTTTCCACATTTCGGCCATGCTAACCCTGCCTTCTGAGGTGCTGGCGGTGCCCCTGCTGCGTTGGCGACCTCTTCCTCCTCCTCTGCCTTCGCCTTCTACTTCCACTGTGCCCCCGCTGCAAGGTGGGAATTGCACCAGCAGCACGTCTACCAGCGTGCACTTGTACTCGCGCATCTTGCGTTCACGCTCCAGTGAGGGAATTAAGGACGGTACATTGTCCTTCTAACGGGGATCCAGCAGCGTGGCCACCCAGTAATCAGCACCTGTTATAATGTGCGAAACACGCCGGTCGTTGCGGAGACACTGCAGCATGTAATTGCTCATGTGTGCCAGGCTGCCCAGAGGCAACGAAAAACTGTCCTCTGTGGGAGGTTTATCATCTGTGTCCTCTGTATCCCCCCAGCCACGCACCAGTAATGGCCATGAGCTGGTCTGGATGCCATCCTGCTGTGAACATGGTTCCTCCTCCTCCATGTCTTCCTCCTCCTCATCCTCCACTGCGTCATCCTCCAGAACTGTGCCCTTGCTGGACAATTGTGTACCTGGCCTTTGTTGGTGCACGAACCCACCCTCAGAGCCACTTGTGAATGACTGCCCTGAAAGCCTTGGAAATGATCCCGATTCCTCCTCCTCCTCCTCCTCCTCCTCCTCCTGTGCCACATCCTCTTCCATCATCGCCCGTAGTGTTTTTTTAAGGAGGCATAGAACTGGAATAGTCACGCTGAGAGCGGCGTCATCGGCACTGGCCATGTTGGTGGAGTACTCAAAACAGCGCAACAAGGCACACAGGTCTCGCATGGAGGCACAGTTATTGGTGGTGAAGTGGTTCTGTTCCGCAGAGCGACTCACGCGTGCGCGCTGCAGCTGAAACTCCACTATCACCTGCTGCTGCTCGCACAGTCTGGCCAGCATGTGCAAGGTGGAGTTCCACATTTGAGGCGGTGAGCGGGAAGGCCGAAGTTACGCTGCAGAGCTGCCAGGCGAGCAGCAGCAGGGTGAGAACGCCGAAAGTGCGCACAGACGGACCGCACTTTCTGCATCAGCTGTGGCATATCGGGGTAAGTTTTCAGGAAACTCTGCACCACCAAATTCAGCACATGCGCCAGGCAAGGGATGTGCGTCAAACCGGCTAGGCCCAGAGCTGCTACGAGATTTCGCCCGTTATCGCACACCACCAGGCCCGGCTTGAGGCTCACTGACGCCAACCACTCATCGGTCTGTTGTTCCATGTCCCTCCACAACTCCTGCGCGGTGTGTGGTTTTTCCCCCAAACAGGAAAGTTTTAAAACTGCCTGCTGGCGTTTACCCATGGCTGTGCTGAAGTTGGTGGTGAATTTGTTACGCTGACTGGATGAGGAGGCGGTAGAGGATGAGGAAGCGGAGTAGGAGGAGTTAGGAACAGGAGGCAAACTGAAGTGCCCTGCAATCCTCGGTGGTGGAAGGACATGCGCCAAACTGCTATTTGCCTCAGGCCCAGCCGCCACTGCATTTACCCAGTGCGCTGTTAGGGAGATATAACGTCCCTAACCGTGCTTACTGGTCCACGTATCCGTAGTTAGGTGGACCTTGGCACAGATGGCGTTGTGCAGTGCACACCTGATTTTGTCACCCACTTGGTTGTGCAGGGAAGGGATGGCTCGCCTGGAAAAGTAGTGGCGGCTGGGCACGACGTACTGTGGGACAGCCAATGCCATCAGGCTTTTAAAACTCTGCGTCTCCACCAGACGGAATGACAGCATTTCAAAGGCCAGTAATTTTGAAATGCTGGCATTCAGGGCCAGGGATCGCGGGTGGGTAGGGGGGTACTTCCTCTTCCGCTCCAGTGTTTGGGAGATAGAGAGCTGAATGCTTCCATGGGACATTGTGGAGATGTTTGGGGACCCAGGTGGTAGTGTTGCTTGCCGGTCCTCTAATTGAGGGGTGGCAGGTGGCACTGTCACTACAGAGGTGAATGAAGAGGCCGAGAGGCCCGAGACTGATGCAGAAGAGGAAGCAGGAGGAGCCAGAGACCTTTCTTGGTTTTTGAGGTGTCTACTCCACTGCAGCTCGTGCTTTGCACTTAGATGCCTGGTCATGCAGGTTGTGCTCAGGTTGAGATTGTTTATGCCTCGCTTCAGGCTCTGATTGCACAACATGCAAACCACGCGTGTCTTGTCATCAGCACATTGTGTGAAGAACTGCCACACTAGGGAACTCCTTGGACCTGGCTTTGGTGTGCTCGGTCCCTTGCTGCGTTGGGCAGTAGCAGGCGTACTGTCTAGGGGATGGACGCTCTGCTTTGGCACCCTGCTCCCTCTTCTGCTGTGCTGGTGGCTCTGTGCGACCACCGCCTCTTCCTCCGAACTACATGGGTCACCTGCATGAGGTTGATTCCATGTCGGGTCGAGGACCTCATCGTCCTCCACATCATCTTCCACCCAGTCTTCACCACTGCCCTCCTTGTCGGTCTGCACAATTGCAAAAGCACCAGCAGTTGGCAACTGTGTTTCATCATCATCCAAGACGTGCTGTGATGGTCCCCCATGTACTCATCTTGAAATATAAGTGGTTGGGCATCGGTGCACTCAATCTCTTCCACTTCTGGGGCTGGGCTAGGTGGATGGCCCTGGGAACACATGCTAACAGACTCATCAAAAAGAAGAAGAGACTGCTGCATGATTTGGGGCTCAGACTGCTTGGCTGATTTGTGAGGTGAAAGACTGATGGTGGACATCGGCTGCAGGCGCCAACTCTGAACCTTCAGCACAAGACTGGTTGGAAAACAATGTGAAGGAACTGGAGGCACTGTCAGCAACCCAATCTACTACCGCCTGTTCTGCTCCTGGCCTCAACATTCGTAGAGCTGGATTAGGCCCAACCAAATACCGCTGCAGGCTCTGTCGGCTACTCGCACCTGAGAAAGGTGTTTCATTTGTGTGTGTAGCTGGCACAGATCGACCACGTCCTCTCCCTGTAACAGAAGCTCCACCAGCAGCACCACGACCGCGGCCACGTCCCTTATTTGACGTTTTCCTCATATTTCTCAAAATATGGATTTAAATATTTAAATACAACAATAGTGTAATATGGTGAAATAGGCAGAGATTCACCTATCTATTTCTCTACCTATAGCAAGAAGCAGGAACCTAGCCCTAAACAATGTATTGCACAGACAGTATATCACAGGGGACAGGTAGAGTGCTGGTGAAATTTGCAGAGATTCACCTATATATTTCTCTACCTATAGCAAGAAGCAGGAACCTAGCCCTAAACAATGTGCTGGACAGACAGTATATCACAGGGGACAGGTAGAGTGCTGGTGAAATAGGCAGAGATTCACCTATATATTTCTCTACCTATAGCAAGAAGCAGGAACCTAGCCCTAAACAATGTACTGCACAGACAGTATCTCACAACTGAACTATGTACTGGACACACACACTAGATCACAGGTGACAGTTGCAGTGCTGGTGAAATAGGCAGAGTCACCTATATATTACTGTCCCTATAGAAACAAGCTGGAACCTGTCCCTGAACTATGTACTGGACACACACAGTGGATCACAGGAGAGAGTTGCAGTGCTGGTGAAATAGGCAGAGTCACCTATATATTACTGTCCCTATAGAAACAAGCTGGAACCTGTCCCTGAACTATGTACTGGACACACACAGTAGATCACAGGAGAGAGTTGCAGTGCTGGTGAAATAGGCAGAGTCACCTATATATTACTGTCCCTATAGAAACAAGCTGGAACCTGTCCCTGAACTATGTAAGAGGGGGAGTGCCCCCCGCTTACTGCCCCTTCCAGGGTCCTAAGCAGTTCTGGAAGTAATACCTCCCCGTATCGCTTATATACCTCTATTGGGAGCCCATCGGGGCCTGGGGACTTCTGGTTAGGCATACCAGCCACTGCTTGCTTTATTTCCTCTAGGGTGATCGGTGCCTCCATGTCCTTAACTGGCAGAGTGGGGACTGTTATTGCTTGAAAGAAATCTTCCATATCACCACGCCTCACCCCTTTTTTGAATTTATACAACGTTTTGTAATACTCGCAAAACGTGTGTGTCACCACTTGGCCATTGGTCGAGATTTCTCCCCCTGCTGTCCTTATTGCTGGAACATTTGATGGAGGGGAATTAGTTCTGCACAAAAGCGATAGCATACGGCCCACCTTTTCCCCTTCACCAAATTGGCACTGCCTCTGTAGTATTCGCTTGCTCTCTAACTTCCTCATGATGGCTGTTTTATGCTCCATCTGCTTCCCCAGCCATTCTTTCTGCCTAGTTAAAGTGGGCTCCTCAATAAACCTCGCTTCTGCTTGGGCCACCTCCAGACCAAGTTTACCCTCTCGCTCTCTACCTTCTCTTTTAATTCTTGCTACCTGTTGGATCAAAAGGCCTCTTAAAAAAGCTTTCAAAGAGTCCCAGACCACCCCCGTCGGCGCCGACCCCATATTGATTTGTAGGTATTCTTTCAAACTAGGCACCAGATCTCCCGAGTCGCCAATCAGCTCAAGTCAGCCCGGGTTGATTTTCCACTCGTTGCGGGGAGCCTTAACCCCAATTTTGATTGTCAGCACCAGCGGGGAATGGTCCTAAACCCCCCTGAGACCATACTCTACCCCCTTCACCAGGGGTAGTATTTCCTCGCTACCCACCGCCATGTCAATTCTAGAAAGGGTTCGATAAGAGCTAGAGTAGCATGAATATTGACGTGTCCGTGGGTAGCAAGTACGCCATATGTCCCTCATCCCTATTTCCTCCAGGAACCGAGCCAGTCGGCCCTCACTTAGTGTGCTGGATTTGTTCCCGGCAGGAAATCTATCAAGGCTTCTATCCAGCACCTCGTTATAATCACTGACAGCTATGACTGGAATTCCCGTTTTATCTGTCGTAAACTCAAGGAGCCTATATAGAACCTCAAACTTGAATGGAGGTGGAATGTAGATATTAGCCAGAACATATGGTCTATTCTCAATTAAACAGAAAAGGAATATATACCGGCCCTGATCATCTATACAGGACTTTATGCAGGAGAACATCATTCCTCTCCCTACCAGAACACTCACCCCCCTTGAATAGGAGGAGTGTACCGAATGGTACTGGGCTTGAAATCTCAGACTGTTTAGCTGAGTAACTGTATCCCTAGTCAAATGTGTCTCCTGTAAACACAGGAGTCCCGGGATTCCACCCTCCAGGAGCGTCATGACCGATGTTCGCTTAATTGGGTCCCCCATGCCTCGTACATTCCATGAGGTAATGGCCAGTGTTTTATCCTGCATCTAAGGGTGTAAATGTAATATCAAGCAGGTCAGGTCCACTCCGGTAGCAAAAATCTATATTCATCCTGCTCCTCAAAGTGTAATCTCCTAGGTCAATGTCTATCCTTCCTCCTCTTGGTTCGCCCCTTCCCGTCTATTTCTCCTTTAGCTCCTGTAACTTCAAAGGCATTGGTGTATATGATGCACGCTCCCTGGTTCCTACCCTACTCCCTCCCCCCTCCCCCTGCCCAGCTGGGCTCCCCTTTGGGGCTTGTCCTGTGACCTCCCTTCTCACTCCCTCACACATCCCAACTAAGACACTCATCCAAGTGTCTCCCGCCCTCTCTCCCTCCCCAAAAAAAAAAAAAAAGAGAAGCCAGTACTTAATATATACACCAAAAAAAAAAAAAGGAAAAACTAAACTCCCCCTCAAAGATGTTTGCCCCTACACGGGGAGGGATAAGGTTCAACCCCCTCTTGGTGGATCCCCTAGTATTTAGGACATAAAAAATAAACATCCTCAATAATTAGTAACCAAAAAAAAAACCCTATCAACATTACTACATTTTTTCCCCAATGCTACCTAAATATTACGTACATTTTATCAAAGTGACATTAAAAAATATTTGTTTCACTATAAGCATTACACTTCTAGAAACAATAAGGCTAAAAGAGGGCCCCAAAAAAAAAGGGGGAAGGGGTGCAACCGCCCCCTTAGTAAATCACCTGGTGTTGAGAGCATGAAGGTAAACATCCCCCATCATTAAAAAAACTTCAGAAAAGGGACATATCAGCATACTTTCCATTGTTACTTAAGTGGTACATACATTTCTGCCAAAGTGACAGAGTGCAACTACAAATATGTGTTTCTCTCTACCCATTCCACATCTAAAAAAAAAAAAAAAAGGGGGGGGGGGGAAAGGGGTGCCACCCCCCCCCTTTAGTTAGTCACCTAGTGTAGAGAACATGAAGGTGAACATCCCCCATCATTAAAAAACTCCAGGAAAGAGACATGTCAGCATACTTTGCATTATTACTTAAGTGGTACATACATTTCTGCCGAAGTGACAAAGTGCAACTACAAATATGTGTTTCTCTATACCCATTCCCTTCAAAAAGGGGAGAGGGAGAGAAAAAATAAAAAAAAGGTATTTAACTTCCCCTTTCCCCTTCCTCCCTTCTAAAAAAAAGAACAAGAGGGGGAGGGAAGTTATTCCCCTCCCGATAAACAAGCCGCCCAGTACTAATGCCCTAATACTGGGCTAATTTTTTTTATTCTAGGGTGAACCTTTCTACCTATTATCTATATAAAACATTATTAGAGAGGGAAAAAGAGAGGAAGGATCACAGAAAGAAAAAAACAAAAAACAAAAAAAAAAAAAATTGAGAGATTATATAAAAATTATGAGCAACAAAAGAAGGAAAAAAAAAAGGGGAGTGTATATATACACACACAGTGGATCACAGGAGAGAGTTGCAGTGCTGGTGAAATAGGCAGAGTCACCTATATATTACTGTCCCTATAGAAACAAGCTGGAACCTGTCCCTGAACTATGTACTGGACACACACAGTGGATCACAGGAGAGAGTTAACAGTGCTGATGAAATAGGCAGAGTCACCTATATATTACTGTCCCTATAGAAACAAGCTGGAACCTGTCCCTGAACTATGTACTGGACACACACAGTGGATCACAGGAGAGAGTTGCAGTGCTGGTGAAATAGACAGAGTCACCTATATATTACTGTCCCTATAGAAACAAGCTGGAACCTGTCCCTGAACTATGTAATGGACACACACAGTAGATCACAGGAGAGAGTTGCAGTGCTGGTGAAATAGGCAGAGTCACCTATATATTACTGCCCCTATAGAAACAAGCTGGAACCTGTCCCTGAACTATGTACTGGACACACACAGTAGATCACAGGAGAGAGTTGAAGTGCTGGTGAAATAGGCAGAGTCACCTATATATTACTGTCCCTATAGAAACAAGCTGGAACCTGTCCCTGAACTATGTACTGGACACACACAGTGGATCACAGGAGAGAGTTGCAGTGCTGGTGAAATAGGCAGAGTCACCTATATATTATTGTCCCTATAGAAACAAGCTGGAACCTGTCCCTGAACTATGTACTGGGCACACACAGTGGATCACAGGAGAGAGTTGCAGTGCTGGTGAAATAGGCAGAGTCACCTATATATTACTGTCCCTATAGAAACAAGCTGGAACCTGTCCCTGAACTATGTACTGGGCACACACAGTGGATCACAGGAGAGAGTTGCAGTGCTGGTGAAATAGGCAGAGTCACCTATATATTACTGTCCCTATAGAAACAAGCTGGAACCTGTCCCTAAACTATAAGATGCAGATCTGACAGAAATACACAGTGCTGTTTTTGATTAGTGAAGCATTATAAAGCTATCTGATACTGTCCCTGATTCAGCAGCAGACTGTCCCTATTACAAAGCTAGGGCACACTTGAAGCAGTATAAAGCTAACTGACACTGTCCCTGATTCAGCAGCAGACTGTCCCTATTACATAGCTAGAGCACACTTGAAGCAGTATAAAGCTATCTGACACTGTCCCTGATTCAGCAGCTGACTGTCCCTATTACATGGCTAGAGCACACTTGAAGCAGTATAAAGCTATCTGACACTGTCCCTGATTCAGCAGCAGACTGTCCCTATTACATAGCTAGAGCACACATGAAGCAGTATAAAGCTAACTGACACTGTCCCTGATTCAGCAGCAGACTGTCCCTATTACATAGCTAGAGCACACTTGAAGCAGTATAAAGCTATCTGACACTGTCCCTGATTCAGCAGCAGACTGTCCCTATTACATAGCTAGAGCACACTTGAAGCAGTATAAAGCTATCTGACACTGTCCCTGATTCAGCAGCAGACTGTCCCTATTACATAGCTAGAGCACACTTGAAGCAGGAAAAAACTATCTGACACTGTCCCTAAAGCAGCAGCAGCACAGCCTCTCCCTATCATAACTAAAGCAGAGTGACGATCTGTGCTGTGTGCCTCTATGTGATATAGAGGCTGGTCACATGCTGGGTCACATGCTGCACTGGCCAATCACAGCCATGCCATAAGTAGGCATGGCTGTGTTCAGTTCCCAGTCACAGTAGTAAAACAAATGGCGATTGGCTGCCGTGCAGCGCGCCAAAACCTACCCAAACTCCGAACCCAAACTTTTTTCAATTATTCGGGTTCGGGTTCGGGTCCAAAAAAAAACCAAAGTCCGTACCGAACCCGAACTTTACAGTTCGGGTTCGCTTAACCCTACTAGCAACTGCTTGCAGATAACATATGGCTGTGACTTCCAGCGGTCTGCCAACTTGTGTTTTCCAGGAATGCCCAGATTTCTCAGTAGTACTCTATCCTCTGGCTGTAGATCCTGTATTCTGACCTTGAGGTCATAGTTCCTCTTGTTCCTCAACCCTCTTTGGTCTGACGTAGCTTGGGCCTTCTCGTAGGCTGTTTTCAGACTTCTCCATAGCCGATCCACATACCCCTTGTGGGAGGTTGCTGATGTGTGATCCAGGGATATGCCAAAGGCCAGATCCACTGGTAGTCGAGCCTCTCGTCCAAACATCAGCCGGTAAGGGGAGTATCCCGTTGCATCACTCACAGTGCTGGTGTAGGCATGCATGATGGCAGCTACATGTTAACTCCACTGTTGCTTCTTCTCTGTGCTCAGAGTCCCCAGCATGTCTAGGAGGGTACGATTGAAGCGTTCCGTTTGAGCATCCCCCTGGGGGTGATATGGAGTAGTTCTGGACAACAAGTCTAACAGTTTTTTTATGAGGTTGCTCTCAAAGTCTCTCCCTTGATCCGTGTGAATACGTTGGGGCAAACCATAATGGATGAAGAATTTCTCCACTAAGACCTTCGCTACTGTGGAAGCTTGCTGATCCTTTGTTGGGAATGCTTGGGCATATCTGGTGAAGTAGTCAGTCACTATCAAGACATTCCCTTGTCAACTCAGGCTCCAAACAAAGGAAGTCAATGCACACCAGCTCCATCGGTCCCTGACTCTGAAGATGTGTCAGGGTACTAGCTCTACCTCTGACAGATTCCCGCACATGCACAGTAGAATGACGTTTCGGCGCATGCCTGTGCGTGGTTTGCGCGCGCCGTGAGCGTGGAAGCGCGCACGTGCACGTATGCGGCAACCCTGGGGCCAATCAGAGGCCGGACACTCCTATTTAAACCAGCAGCCTTCCCTGAACAGGTTGCTGGTTTGTCATCAGCTTTAGTGAGTTTACCTGTTGCCATATCTCCTTGTTTTGACCCGGACTTCCTGACGACTCTCCTCTCTCCCGGAACCTCCGACCTTTTGGCTAACGTACCTTGGATTGCTGCTGTCTCCTGCCCTTTGACCTTGGCTTGTACCTACGGACTTTCTCTGCCTTCTCCAGCCCTTGACCCATGGCCTGTGACCCGGACTTGCCTTTATCTTCTGCTTGTTTCTTCTGGGCCTCCTGCCAGTAGCTGCCTGATCTCCAGTTGCTTCCAGTCTTCCACGCCTGCTCAGCCACCTTCAGACGCTCCAAGTCTACCAACCTGCTTCCGGCACCGGTGCCTCCTTGTGCCTTCCCTCCTCTGTCTCAACTCCAGAGAGTGGACTGCGCAGGGTCGCAAGGGTGAACCGTCCTCAGCATCTCCGCCTCGGTGAGTACAGGTTCCTGATAAGATGGCCCATTGGGGCGGCTTGATGAGGCAGGGTCTTCCTCTGGGTACACCGTATGCAAGAGTGGCAGTAACCTTCAACCTCAGCCTGCGTGTAGGGCCAGTAAAACCTGTCTCTCACTAAATGGAAGGTTCTTTCAGGTCCTAGATGACCATGATTGTCATGAAGAGCCATTAGGACCATTTCTCTGTGTTTAGTGGGCAGGAACAGTTGCCACTTCTCTTCCAGACCATCAGAGGGGCCCCTTTGGTAGACCACCCATTGATGTACCTGCAACCGGTCCCGTTCTTTGTGTAACAGTCAAGCCTATTTTGGAGAGTCTGTGAGAAGCATGTCTGGGCATTGGTCCTCCAAGGCCTTCAATACTAGTCTATCCAGGGGGTCTTCCTCTTGATCTCTCTTCAAGTCCTTCCTAGACAACTTCGGCAGGCCCTCTTCTCCCACTAGGGTTATATTACAGTAACATTTGGTTACCCCAACAGATGAAACCCCAATCTCCTTGGCCCTGGATCCTCCTCCGGTCTGGAGTTCCGCTCCCTGGCATAGGGCTTGCAGTCCTTCTGGGGTCAACTGAGTCCATTTCTCTGTGGGGTCACTGAGGTCATGGGGCCTTCTGGATAGGGCGTCTGCATCCCTATTCCCAACTCCTGGTCGGTATTTCAGGCTAAAGGTAAATCTGAAAGGGCAGCCAACCACCTATGTCCCGTGGCATCCAGTTTGGCGGTAGTGAGGAGGTAGGTGAGTGGATTGTTTTCAGTTTTTACCACAAATTTGGCCCCATATAGGTACTACAGCCCACTTTAAGGCCAGGAATTCAAGCTTGTGTGTGGGTTAATTCTTCTCAGCAGGGACCAGACTCCTACTCACATAGGCGACAGGCCACATGTGACCAATAGTGGGGGAAGAGGGCGCTAGTATGAAAATTGTGACCATCATGCTCCTGATATAGCACTCCGCCTAGTCCATCTCGGCTGGCATCAACATGCAGCTTGTAAGGCTTCTTGGTATCAGCATAGGCCAATACAGGGGCAGTGGTTAGGCTCCTCTTCAGCTGGATAAATGCCTATTCACACTTGGTGGTCCACTGGTCCTGGATAGATTCTTTTTTTTTTTTTAAGGGCAGAACTCTGCTAAACCTCCTTCACCGCCACAGCCCGGAGGATCGCCTGTACAGACACCGCAACTGGTAAGGGATGTAACCCCCCCCCCCCCCCCTGAATCCCCTGGCTCCTCAGCTTCCCGCGGTGTGGGCTCAGATGTGTCTGGTCTGATGTGTTAAGGCACCAAATCCTGTCTCTCTCAACAAGAGAGGATCTAAATCACTTTGCCATGAGAGTTGAGAAGGCCTTTAAGCAGGACATTGAGGAGCTGAAAAATGACACTACTCAGCTTGGCAATAGGCTGGAGACTTTGGAGCAGACTGTGGAAGATGTCCTGCCTGTCATAACTCAGCTTAGGGACAAGTGTGCTGCTCAAGATCATCATATAGAGGCCCTAATCTCACAGTTATATGATTATGAGAACCGCAGTCGCAGGTCCAATATCCGCATAAGGGGGTTACCGGAGACAACAGGAGCCAAAGACATATATAAACATTTAAGGGAAAGAGGGGGGGGGGTAGGGAAAGAGGCAAGTCTGATTGGATAATTAGTGGATATGTGTGGGATCACTCATCAATGATGGAAGTGGGGCCGTAACCATGGCATATATCAAAATTAGCAGATAACAAAGATCAGGGGTAAGGGAAGATGAAAATTGATCTTAGATAAGATCATGGGAAGAAAAAAGGGGTTACTGTTGGCTGCACTTGAATGATCCTGATCCTAATAATGATAAACTCAGGAGGTAGTATCAAAGAGTTTATTCTGATAATTGTTTAATCAGTAGGATCACATTGAATATCACAACACAATTAAAAAGGCATGGTATTGGGTACGTCTGACCATGAGCATGGGTACGTCTGACCATGAGCATGATAACATACAGGACATACAGTAGACAAACATTAACACACGACGCTGTCCGGACTCAGTCGGGGTCAGTCATTGGTTTTAGTCACTATGTGCAATAATTGTGGATGATGGAGTGTGTGTTGTTCAATAATTGATTGACACAGGACTGCCAATTGTGGCCCTAATAGTGTGCTGACCAATGACTGAACCCTAAGGAAGGGAGGAAGGGGGGGAGGTGGAAGAGGGAAACGGGGGGAGGATTGTGGGGATTGAGGCGATAATGTTGCAACAGGTATCACTAGACTGAAGAATTGGGTAATGGACTATGAATGAGTTCACCATTGGTGACGGAGTAACTTCCTCACGTGAAGGATGCAAGGGTGCACCTAGTCTCAAAATTCTCACTCTATATTAGATGGTAATGAATCAATGATCATTCGAATGGATGATAATTCACTTGGTCTGAAAAGACATATAGGTAGATTCAGAAAGAGTTAGGCCGGCTTATCAGTAGATAAGCCGACCTAACTCAGAATCTACGCCGACCCATGTTTAAGCGTATGCTCAAACAGAGATACGCTTAAACATATCTAAGATACGACAGCTTGCGCCGTCCTATCTTAGATTGCAATATTTCGGATGGCCGCTAGGTGGCGCTTCCATTGCGGTCGGCGTAGAATATGTAAATGAGTTGATACGCCGATTCACGAACGTACGCCCGGCCGCCGCAGTAGTTTTACGCCGTTTCCGTAAGGCATTAGCAGGCCTAAAGTTATTCCATCTATTAGGTGGAATAACAATGTTAAAGTATGGCCGCCGTTCCCGCCGCGAGATTCAAATTTTTTACGTCGTTTGCGTAAGTCGTCCGCGAATCGGGATTTACGTTGTTTACGTCCACGTCAAAATCAATAGGCCCGTGCGGCATACTTAGCCGCAATGCACACTGGGAAATGTAGGCGCCCGGCGCATGCGCAGTAACTAAAAGACGTCAAAAACGTAAGGTCAAGCCTGATTAGCATTAAACACGCCCCCCTTCCACACATTTGAATTCGGCGCCCTTACGCCCGCCCGCTTTAGGCTACGCCGCCGTATATTAGCAGGCAAGTACATTGTGAATCATGTACTTGCCTAGCTAACTTACGGCGGCGTAGCCTAAACAGGCTAAGCTACGCCGCCGCAAGTTTGCACCCATGTACCTGAATCTACCTAATAGTGCCTACGCTGCAAGGCATTTTTAAGGAGCTGTTAGGTCTCCCCTCTACTGAAACCGTGGAGATTGATAGGGCTCACAGGGCCCTCAGACCGCCCTCACAAGATGCAGATAACCCGCAGGACATAATTTGCAAGCTCCACCGCTATACGGTCAAAGATCAGATCATGCAACATATGCGCAAGCATCCCTTTTTTTACTTTGATGGGGCCCGCTTATTCTTCTACCAGGACTTGTCACGCCGTGCTCTGATGCAGCGTAGAGCATTGTCCCCCCTGCTGGAATCCCTGCGCGCTGCGGGCATCACCTATAGGTGTGGGTTCCCCTTCTGTCTCCATGCCAACAGGGACGGCAAATCTGCCCTCTTACGCAATAAGGATGACGTTCCGCGGTTCCTATCACTGCTGAAACTGAAACCCGTTGATTTCCCTTACTGGAGGCTGTCCACGGATATCTCACGGCTACAAGCACCCCAGCCCTGGCAGCAGGTCCGTTCGAGACGGGACCCCCGGAACCGCAAACGCTCTTCTTCTGCCGCGGTAGGACAAACGTCCCCAGCAGGGGACTGATGACTCCTAGGGAAACTACCTACCCATTTGTTTTCTCAATGGTACCTTAGCAACTCCCCAAGGCCTAAATCTAGCGGTACGGCTATCGCGGTCCACAAACATTGTCAGTTTCAACCCTCCGAACACAGGGCGGACCCTCAGGGTCGCTATGTGTTCTTGCAGGGCACCATTATGTGGCAAAAATACACCTTTGCCACATTGTACGCTCCCAACACGCAGCAACTCACATTTATTGACCAGGTCCTCGCTCAGTTAGCAGACTTCAGGGAGGGCAGGCTTGTCCTGGGAGGGGACTTTAATATTAGCCCTGATCCTCTGTTAGACACTTCTGAAAAAAAAACTTCCCACTCCCACGCTTTCTTGCGACATTTTAGAAAGACCCTTCAGGAATACACGCTGGTGGACTGTTGGAGAGCTCTTCATGCCTCTGAGGCCCCGTACACACGACCGAGGAACTCGACGTGCCAAACACATCGAGTTCAGTGTGGAAGCCGCTGAGGAACTCGGCGGGCCGACTTTTCCCATTGACTAACGAGAAAATAGAGAACATGTTCTCTTTTCGGCCCGACGAGTTCCTCGTCGGCTTCCTCGCTGAAAAGTGTACACACGACCGAGTTTCTCGCCAGAATCCAGCTTCGACCGAGTTTCTGGCTGAATTCTGCCGAGAAACTCGGTCGTGTGTACGGGGCCTCAGAAGGACTATAGCTATTTTTCTGGTGTGCACAAGGTATATACCAGAATTGACCTACTACTAGTAGACCAGGACACTCTTGACTTATTGCTAGGGGCGACTATCGAACAAATTACCATTTCGGACCACGCTCCGGTGACCCTTACTTTTTCATTATCATGTGCCCTTGCCAAGGCGCGGTCCTGGAAACTAAACGAAAATTTACTAGACGACACTGTTGTGGTGGCGGGAATACAAGAGGCTTTGACGCACTATTTCACAGAAAACGCCAACAGGGAGGTTAGTGAAGGAATTCTTTGGGAGGGCCACAAAGCTGTGGTTCGTGGTGTCTTTATTGCCATGGGAGCCAAGCTTAATAAGGAGAGGCAGGCAGATTTCTGGAGAGTGCTGCAGGCGCTACAGAGTGCCGAGCTCAAACATAAATGCACGTACGATCCTGATGAGCTTCGCCGTGTATGTGAGCTCAGGCAGCTTTTTTCAAAATTGTTGGATCATAAAATTAACCGCAAGCTACGCTATATGGCCCACACATACTACGAGCATGGCAACAAGTGCGGCAGGCTGCTGGCTCGCGCTCTCCGTAAAAAAAGACTATTGGCACACGTGCATAAGTTGCACTCCCCATCGGGAGAGCCTGCTCAACATACCTTGAAAATCGCGTCCATGTTTCGCAATTACTACGCGGCCTGGTATGATCTGGACTCCGCCTCCTCTCCGGCAGATGTGGTCCTCAAGCAGGCACGAATTGCCGAGTATCTCTCCTCGATTGAGCTCCCCACCCTATCCTCGAAACAGGTAGCCGACCTGGAACGCCCTATTACTTCAGTGGAACTTTTGGCCACTATTAAGTCTTTGCCCTCTGGCAAAAGCCCTGGGCCCAATGGCTTCACTAAGGCTTATTACCTAACATTTTTTGATAGGCTACAGACCCCCTTTTGTGCTCTCCTTAACTCCCTGGCGACCACTGGACGCCTCCCCCAAGAGTCCTCGCTGACGCATATCACTGCGCTCCCAAAAGACGGTAAGGACCCCACTCAACCGCAGAGTTATCGTCCCATTTCCCTTTTAAATACGGATCTCAAGATCTTTTCTAAAATTTTCGCCAAACGCTTAAAACATCTCCTCCCTGATTTGGTACATGCGGACCAAACCGGTTTCATAGTAGGACGGGAAGCTAGGGACAACTCAAATAGGGCCATCGAGCTTGTGCACTGGGCGCACACACGGCGATCGGATGCCTCCTGACCTGATGTTGTCTACTGACTCGAGAGGGCATTCTTCACGTGGATTGGAATTTTCTTGACGCAGTGCTCAGGAAAACCAGTTTAGGCCCACAGCATGTTTGCACTGGATTTCCACACTCTATGGTCTGGATTCTCAGAGGACTTACGACGGCGCAGCGCCATGTACGCCGTCGTAAGTCCTAATCCGAGCCGTCGTATCATGCCCTGATTCTTAGAATCAGTTACGCAGTGATGTCCATTAGGATCCGACAGGCGTAAGTCTCTTACGCCGTCGGATCTAAACTGCATTTTTTTTTGTGACCGCTAGGGTGGCGCTTTCCGTCAAATTCCACGTTGAGTATGCAAATTAGCTAGATACGCGAATTCCCAACGTACTGCGCGGCCGACGCAGTAAAGTTACAACGTTTACGTTAGGCTTTTCCCGGCGTATAGTTGCCCCTGCTATACAGTATGAGGCACAGCCAATGTAAGTATGGCCGTCGGTCCCGTGTCGAAATTTTGAAAAACTTACGTCGTTTCGTAAGTCGTCCCGTGAATGGGGCTGGACGTCATTTACTTCACGTCGAAACCAATGACGTCCTTGCGCGTACTTTGGAGCATATGCACACTGGGAAATTCCACGGACGGCGCATGCGCCGTTCCGCAAAAACGTCAATCACGTCGGGTCACAGTAGTTTAGCATAAAACATCGCCCCCTCCACATTTAATTAGATGCGGGCTTTAACGCCGCCATTTACGCGTACACCGCCGCAACTTACGGAGCAAGTGCTTTGAGAATACAGCACTTGCCCGTTAAGTTGCGGCGGCATAACAAAATCAGATACGTTATGCCCGCACAATTTGGCGCGGCTGTAAGTGAATCTACCCCTATGAATCTCCTACTGCCTGGGTGAAGTAAATGGGGGCCTCTCTGCGACGTTTCCGAGCCGGAATGGCACAGGCAGGGATGCCCGCTTCGCCCCGTCTGTTTGCTCTAGTCTTAGAACCGTTGCTACAGAGGGTCAGGGCGAATCGGAAACATCAAGGGGGTGCTTGCGCTCCCTCGAACAAAAACTCTATCGCTTTCGCGGACGATATACTTTTTCCATGTCGTTGATCCTCTTATCTCGTTGCCAAACCTGATGCAAGAACTGAATACGTACGGAAGGTGCCTCTAACGTTAGAATAAATTAGCAAAATCTGAGATATTGCCGATTACGATCCCCAAACCTTGGCAACTTCACTAAGGGAACTCCTTCCCATTTGTGTGGTCTACCTCCTCAATGAAATACTTAGGCGTCCAGCTTACAATCTCTAGACTCTTATATACAAACAACTATGTCCCCCCTACTGAAGAAAATCACTCAGGACTTTCAGACATGGGACAAGGCCCAGTTCACTTGGGTGGGTAGGACAAAACATCTTAAAAATGACGGTTTTTGGCCCGTACCTCTTCCTCCTGCAAATGGTGCCGGATACGCCTGCCGAAATGTTTTTTTTCAAACCTTTTCGTTAAATTTGTGTGGGAAGGGCAGGAAGACCCTGGCTCGCCATGGTGACACTACAAAGGTCCAAGCTGAAGGGAGGACTGGGCATCCCTAACATACCACAATATTATCAGGCGATTCCGTTACAACGCATACTGAACTGGAGGTTCCACACATCTTTTAAGTTGTGGGTACCTCTGGAAAAGACGATGGCTGGACAGGACTTATCTTATGCACCTTGGGTTCCCCCGGAAGACAGGGGGCTCTTTGACTGGGTCTCTCCGTTGACAATACACTCACTGACATTGTGGGACAGAATAAATAGCCGCCTAGCCCTGGCGCCGCGGACATCTCCGCTGGCACCAGTGTGTGGTTACCCGTGGTTCGAGAGATGAAAGCCGCCCTTGGGACTTGGGTGGGTGACGGAACTGTTAGTCTGGCAGGATTTGTGGAGGGGGGATCATTGATGTCATTAGATGCATTGAGAGGACGATATGGTAGCTTCCCTTTTGACTTTTGGAGACACCGACAATTAGAGACTTTTGTCACGAAATGTCATAAACAAGCACGGATTAGTACTCTGACAGAATTTGAAAACATGTGGGAGTCTAAAGACCTGTTGCCCAACATGATTTCGGCACGTTATAAACTGCTAGAGGAGGCGACACCTAGCCCCACACCCTTCTTTATTAAGGAATGGAAGAGGGACCTCAAGTCCAACTTTACCGGGGAACAGCTAAACCATTTATACTACCTGACAGACACACTCGAGCTCGGTAGATTCTAAGACCCAAGAGAACAACTACAAACTGATGTCGAGGTGGTACCGGGTTCCTGCCAACCTAGCCAGAATCTTTCCCACGACCTCCGACGGGTGCTGGAGGGGATGTGGACAGAAGGGCACATTTCTCCACATTTGGTGGGAGTGCCCAGTACTGCGGCCGTTCTGGGACGTGGTTAGCAAACATATATCTGATAGCCTGGGCATTGTTATGCCGGCCCAGCCCAAACATTTTCTGCTCCACGTTCCCCCAATGCCCTTATCTCGTTATAAGCAAAGTGCTCTCCCCCACCTCCTCAACGGGGCAAAACGTCTCATTCCGATACACTGGAAAAGCTTGCATATTCCAAGTGAGCAAGATTGGTTGGGGAAGGTGGGGGAGATCATGGAGGCGGAGAGATGGTTAGCTGACTGTAGAGGCACCCACAAAAAATGTGATCTTGTTTGGGCCGAGTGGAGAGCCCACGTGCATGACACTGTTACGAATTCATCTAGCCTGGACGTTGCACTGCTAGCCTTGGCAGACCCTTCCTTTGAGAGACTTGTTCAGACGCACCGCAAATCTAATACTACAAGCTCCACTTCATAGTGATTCACCATGCAGATGATCTCGTTGAGGGCTGTTCCACATGCTTTTCTACCTTACTCTATCCCCTTCTTCTCTCCATTTTTTCCTCTATTCCTTTTCTGACTCTATTTCTCTCTGTTCAACCCCCTTATTTCTCATCGTTGTTTATGTATAATGTAAAAAATATGAGAAAATGCCCTAGAACAGATCTGATCCTAGCGCTCAATGGATCTGATAAGTGTGACGAGACCCCTTGCTCGCCCAGGTCCTGCTCTCCCGACACTCCTCTGCTACCAGTGAGTCAGCTTGCAGATTGCAGTGTCTGATGGTCCAGTCATCCAAGGTTCCGGGGTCCGAACTACAGCTATGTGCCGTTCAGACCCATTAAGAACAAACACCAGGCAGGCTGTATGTAAGTTCAAACAGGACTCTTTATTTTCAAGTACACAGCACACTTTTATACAGAATTTGGAACATCCCACTCCCAACAACCGCTTTCCTATTGGTCAATTGTAAAGTATATGCAGTCTTCACTCTGGTCCTCCTTGACCATGCAAATGAGGACTTGAAATAGTCAACAGGGATTGGTCCAATAGCTTGGATAGAAAGACTTGTGTATTGAGACAGAAGCCCCAGGGGGTAATCAATGTACACAATAACCCGGTCTACTTAATTACTACCTCTGAGAGGTTACATTCCTTTTAGACAATAGAATGCTAATTCAATACAGCTGACAGGCTTCTGACATTTAGAACAATACAAAGTCCCTTAGCGTAAACACATACATCTTCAAACATACATAATAGATTCAATTAACCTTCAATCCCCAATTCTAGCCAGACGGACTGTCTCCGACACCCGCTCTTAACTTGCAGTACACAATAAAAGGTATTTCACAAGCTGGTTCCACTTAGCATTTCAAAAGCCGGTGTCCTTGCATTGAATGTCCCTCTCCTGTGTAACAGATGTCAAGTAGAAACACTTTAATATCTCAAGATCCATAACAATAAGCTTAATACAAGCTGAAATAAAAAACGCAGAAAAGCAGCTATTATAAAAGAACATAGAAAATGTAAAGATATGTCTCATAGAAACATTAACAGCGCTATATGAATGCCCTGATTCACCTGAACCAAAAGTTCACAATCTGCTGAAATCTATTGTAATGGTCTCACACAATCAATGAAATGAAATTACACTATCTGCAATAAGTCCCACATTGGTGTATAACCATCAGAGAGTCTCTTATTCAAAGTGCTTCTTTAGTATAGGGTGGTTCTTATTGGTTATTCCCGGTAGGTCCAGACACTCCTTCAAACCCTGTCCCCCTCAAGATAATCTACTCACCAGATTGTAGTGGTGTGTGATGCCTTAAAATCTCCTCTCAATCAGGGATCATCAGTCACTCTCCTCCTGGCCTCAGCACAGCATCAGATACTCTCCTCCCAGTGCGTGTAGGTTCAATACAGTGGGTGCATGCAGGCCCGGACTGGGACAAAAAATAGGCCTGGGCATTTTAGGCTGAGTAGCCCATTTTTTTTAATACAAATCATAAAAGCATGACATGTTTGTTATTTAATCAAAAGTGGGTGGGGTGGGTGCAGAGGTTGAGGTGGGTGCAGAGTGCAGAGGGTGAGGTGGGTGCAGGGTGCAGAGGGTGGGTGCAGGGTGCGGTGGGTGCAGAGGGTGAGGTGGTTGCAGGGTGCAACAGGGTGGGGTGGGTGCAGAGGGTGGGGTGAATGCAGAGGGTGTGGTGGGTGCAGGGGGTGGGGTGGGTGCAGAGGGTGAGGTGGGTATAGAGGGTGGGGTGGATGCAGGGTGCAGAGGGTGAGGTGGGTGCAGAGGGTGGGGCAGGTGCAGAGGGTGCAGATGGTAAGGTGAGTGCAGAGGGTGAGGTGGGTGCAGGGTGCAGAGGGTGAGGTGGGTGCAGAGGGTGAGGTGGATGCAGAGGGTGAGGTGGATGCAGGGTGAAGAGGGTCAGGTGGGTGCAGAGGGTCAGGTGGGTGCAGAGGGTGAGGTGAGTGCAGAGGGTGAGGTGGTTGCAGGGTGCAACAGGGTGAGGTGGGTGCAGAGGGTGGGGTGGGTGCAGGGTGCAGGGGGTGGGTGCAGAGGGTGAGGTGGGTGCAGAGGGTGGGGTGGGTGCAGTGTGCAGAGGGTGAGGAGGGTGCAGAGGGTGGGGTGGGTGCAGGGTGCAGAGGGTGAGGTGGGTGTAGGGTGAGGTGGGTGCATGGTGCAGAGGGTGAGGTGGGTGCAGAGGGTGAGGTGGGTGCAGAGGGTGAGATGGGTGGGGTGGGTGCAGAGTGTGAGGTGGGTGCACAGGGTGAAATGGGTGGGGTGGGTGGGGTGGGTGCCGAGGGTGAGATGGGTGGGGTGGGTGCAGAGGGTGGGATGGGTGCAGAGTGCAGAGTGTGGGTGCAGAGGGTGAGGTGGGTGCAGAGGGTGAGATGGGTGGGATGGGTGCAGAGTGCAGAGGGTGAGGAGGGTGCAGAGGGTGGGATGGGTGCAGGGTGCAGAGGGTGAGGTGGGTGTAGGGTGAGGTGGGTGCATGGTGCAGAGGGTGAGGTGGGTGCAGAGGGTGAGATGGGTGGGGTGGGTGCAGAGTGTGAGGTGGGTGCACAGGGTGAAATGGGTGGGGTGGGTGCAGAGGGTGAGATGGGTGGGATGGGTGCAGAGTGTGAGGTGGGTGCAGAGGGTGAGGTGGGTGCCGAGGGTGAGATGGGTGGGGTGGGTGCAGAGGGTGGGATGGGTGCAGAGTGCAGAGTGTGGGTGCAGAGGGTGAGGTGGGTGCAGAGGGTGAGATGGGTGGGATGGGTGGAGAGTGCAGAGGGTGGGTGGGTGCAGAGGGTGAGGTGGGTGGGATGGGTGCAGAGGGTGAGGTGGGTGCAGAGGGTGAGGTGGGTGGGGTGGGTGCAGAGGGTGAGGTGGGTGCAGAGGGTGAGATGGGTGGGGTAGGTGCAGAGGGTGGGGTGGGATGGGTGCAGAGTGCAGAGGGTGAGGTGGGTGCAAGGGTGAGATGGGTGGGGTGGGTGCAGAGGGTGAGGTGGGTGGGGTGGGTGCAGAGTGCAGAGGGTGGGTGCAGAGGGTGAAGTGGGTGCAGAGGGTGAGATGGGTGGGATGGGTGCAGAGTGCAGAGGGTGAGGTGGGTGGGGTGGGTGCAGAGGGTGGGGTGGGTGCAGAGGGTGAGATGGGTGGGATGAGTGCAGAGGGTGAGGTGGGTGCAGAGGGTGAGATGGGTGGGGTGGGTGCAGAGGGTGAGGTGGGTGGGATGGGTGCAGAGGGTGAGGTGGGTGAAGAGAGTGGGGTGGGTGCAGAGGGTGGGGTGGGTGCAGAGTGCAGATAGTGGGTGCAGAGGGTGAGGTGGGTGCAGAGGGTGAGATGAGTGGGATGGGTGCAGAGTGCAGAGGGTGAGGTGGGTGCAGAGGGTGAGATGGGTGGGGTGGGTGCAGAGGGTGAGGTGGGTGGAGTGCAGAGGGTGGGTGCAGAGGGTGAGGTGGGTGCAGAGGGTGAGATGGATGGGATGGGTGCAGAGTGCAGAGGGTGGGTGCAGAGGGTGAGGTGGGTGGGATGGGTGCAGAGTGCAGAGGGTGAGGTGGGTGCAGAGGGTGAGATGGGTGGGGTGGGTGCAGAGTGCAGAGGGTGGGTGCAGAGGGTGGGATGGGTGCAGAGTGTGAGGTGGGTGGGGTGGGTGCAGAGGGTGGGATGGGTGCAGAGTGCAGAGGGTGAGGTGGGTGCAGAGGGTGAGATGGGTGGGGTGGGTGCAGAGGGTGAGGTGGGTGCAGAGTGCAGAGGGTGAGGTGGGTGCAGAGGGTGAGATGGGTGGGGTGGGTTCAGAGGGTGAGGTGGGTGGGGTGGGTGCAGAGTGCAGAGGGTGGGTGCAGAGGGTGGGGTGGGTGCAGAGGGTGAGGTGGGTGGGATGGGTGCAGAGGGTGAGGTGGGTGGGGTGGGTGCAGAGTGCAGAGGGTGGGTGCAGAGGGTGAAGTGGGTGCAGAGGGTGAGATGGGTGGGATGGGTGCAGAGTGCAGAGGGTGAGGTGGGTGGGGTGGGTGCAGAGGGTGGGGTGGGTGCAGAGGGTGAGATGGGTGGGATGAGTGCAGAGGGTAAGGTGGGTGCAGAGGGTGAGATGGGTGGGGTGGGTGCAGAGGGTGAGGTGGGTGGGATGGGTGCAGAGGGTGAGGTGGGTGAAGAGGGTGGGGTGGGTGCAGAGGGTGGGGTGGGTGCAGAGTGCAGATAGTGGGTGCAGAGGGTGAGGTGGGTGCAGAGGGTGAGATGAGTGGGATGGGTGCAGAGTGCAGAGGGTGAGGTGGGTGCAGAGGGTGAGATGGGTGGGGTGGGTGCAGAGGGTGAGGTGGGTGGAGTGCAGAGGGTGGGTGCAGAGGGTGAGGTGGGTGCAGAGGGTGAGATGGATGGGATGGGTGCAGAGTGCAGAGGGTGGGTGCAGAGGGTGAGGTGGGTGGGATGGGTGCAGAGTGCAGAGGGTGAGGTGGGTGCAGAGGGTGAGATGGGTGGGGTGGGTGCAGCGTGCAGAGGGTGGGTGCAGAGGGTGGGATGGGTGCAGAGTGTGAGGTGGGTGGGGTGGGTGCAGAGGGTGGGATGGGTGCAGAGTGCAGAGGGTGAGGTGGGTGCAGAGGGTGAGATGGGTGGGGTGGGTGCAGAGGGTGAGGTGGGTGCAGAGTGCAGAGGGTGAGGTGGGTGCAGAGGGTGAGATGGGTGGGGTGGGTGCAGAGGGTGAGGTGGGTGGGGTGGGTGCAGAGTGCAGAGGGTGGGTGCAGAGGGTGGGGTGGGTGCAGAGGGTGAGGTGGGTGGGATGGGTGCAGAGGGTGAGGTGGGTGGGGTGGGTGCAGAGGGTGGGTGCAGAGGGTGGGGTGGGTGCAGAGGGTGAGGTGGGTGGGATGGGTGCAGAGTGAAGGGGTTGGGGTGGGTGCAGAGGGTGAGGTGGGTGCAGAGGGTGGGGTGGGTGCAGAGGGTGAGATGGGTGGGATGGGTGCAGAGTGCAGAGGGTGAGGTGGGTGCAGAGGGTGAGATGGGTGGGGTGGGTGCAGAGGGCGGGGTGGGTGCAGAGGGTGAGATGGGTGGGATGGGTGCATAGGGTGAGGTGGGTGCAGAGGGTGAGATGGGTGGGGTGGGTGCATAGGGTGGGATGGGTGCAGAGTGCAGAGGGTGAGGTGGGTGCACAGGGTGAGATGGGTGGGGTGGGTGCAGAGGGTGAGGTGGGTGCTCTCCTCTCCCCCCCCCCAGATTCCAGTACAGTCAGAGCTCCACATTCAACTCCCCTCCAAGGCAAGACTCTCCTCCCACAAAGTTTTCCTCATTCTACTTACAGCGCTCCAGATGCACATTTCCGACATCAGGCAGAAGGGAACTCCTCCAGGCAGCTTTGCCCTCTCATGGTCACCTGACCTCTCACGTGTCCGCTCCGCCCCCCCCCTGAGCTCAGCTGAATAGTCAGTCGGACGTGCCGCGGAGCTGGCCGTGGTGATGAGGCCGGTCTAGCGGCCCCGACTCACGGATGACGCAGCCTTTTGATAAGGGGATGGGGAACCCCGGCCAGAAGGACAGTGGGATGCGGCTCTTCCCGCGGAGCCGGCCACAGAGAGGCCGCAGCGGGGTGAGCAGGGCCGGCTCCAAGCAGCTGCAAAATCAGGCACAACAATTGGACATGTGGCCGGCTGCCGGCGGCCCTCCGGGCTTATGCCCTGCATGCATGCAGCATAGTGGTCATGGAAGTGAAGCAGAGAGGCACAACATAGTGTAAAAACTGTATTTTTTATAAACCTTCCCCCGCAACATGTGTATGCCTTACAGAGTATAAAAGGTTAGAAATTCACATCTAGATAAAGCCTGCAGCTCACTCAGATAGGTTATGCCTTCAAAGCAGATCTCCAGCTGGTAAGTCCCGGGAGCAGCTTAATCTGTGTGTACGATGCGTCACGTAGCTTAAATGGGTAGATACATGGCGGCATGCTTTACATCATCTGCAGGCTGTAAAGCCTGGTCTCTCCCAGAACATCTGAATCTTCTTTGGTGAATCCAAAACCTTCTTAACAATTTGATCCCCAAAGGATGGTGTTTTTCTGTATTTAAACGGGGGGACACTCGGTAACTGTGAATTCAATACTTTCTCCATTGTTAATATACCCCAGTGTCTCTTAAAAATGGACTCAATGGGCCATATTCTCAAACAAGTTACACCGGCGTATATGGAGATGCGCGGCGTAAGTGTAAAGATGCGCCGTCCTATCTATGCGCCGTAGTCACAGAACCAGATCCGTCAGAAATCAGGCTACTCCTGTCCGTCTTAACTAGTTTAAGTTTACGCAGCGTAGGCGTATATTTCAGCTGATGGCATCCTAGGCTGCCATAGAATTAGTATTCAAATATGCAAATGATGTAGATGCACTGATTCCCGAACCTACGCGCGATCGGCTTAGGCTACGCGCTGTGCGCGTAAGACGATTGTCCGGCTGAAAGTTACCCCTTATAAAGCTCGGTTAACTTTGCTCCAGACCTGAGTAAGTTAGCTTGAAAAAAGCAAATACAGCAGCACCATCCCGGACGAGCTGAGCAAACAAATTTTGCGGACAAGACATTCGTATGCCAACATGCCAGGGGCAGGCGTGGTCTTAGCACTGCTAGTGTGTGAGGAGGAAGAGGCACTTAGAAGGAGGAGGGCACGGAGGAGGGCACGTGAGAGGATCTACCCACAGCGCATTAGCCTCTTTGGCATGGCTGATGTGGATGTGTTTCACCGTTATAGATTCAGCCCTGATGCCATACTTGAAATTACCAGAGCCCTGAAGAATGACATCAGCAGCCCAACACAACGATCCCATGCAGTGCAGCCACTGGTGAAGGTCCTGGCAACATTGCATTTTCTTGCCACAGGCTCTTTTCAAAGAACCAGTGGAGACGTGGTTGGGATATCCCAAACCAGCATGAGTAGATGCGTGCACCAAGTTGTCCCCGCAATACTCCGACGCATGTCGCACCACATAATCAGACCCACCCAGGAGGACATGCGGCTGAAGGCAATGACAGATTTCTGCCTAATTGATGGTTTCCCACGCACTGTGGGTGCAATTGATTGTACCCATGTGGCAATACAGCCCCCCCACGAGACCGAGCACATATACCGCAACAGAAAACATTGGCATTCTATCAATGTCCAAGTGATCGTGGATGCACATGGCCTCATATGGCACGTCCGTGCAAAACACCCCGGATCCAGCCATGACAGCTTTATATTCAGGCAAAGTGACATCCCAAGACAATTTGAGCAGAATGTGTATGGGGACAGTTGGCTGGTTGGTGAGTGACATGGGTGTCAGGTATGACTGTCCCCCCCCATGATGCAGACATCACGAGGGGCACATGCATTACTAACATCCTCCTGTCTTTTCCCTTCCAGGTGACTCTGCATATGCCCTGGGACCTCATCTCATGACTCCATTCCGCAATCCGCAAACACCAGGAGAGAGAAGATATAACGAAGCACACGCACGCACCCGTGCAGTGGTTGAGCGAACATTTGGCCTCCTTAAGTCACGATTTCGATGCCTGGATAAGACTGGGGGTACCCTGCTGTATTCCCCCAACTTCGTGTGCCAAATCATCGCTGCATGTTGCGTGCTGCACAACTTCGCAGTGAGAAAGGGCCTGCAGATTGACCTACGTGATGACCTGACCCCCCAACCACCATGTCCCCCCCTAACCGAGGCTACCCCGTCTGCTGATGGTACAGCAGTCAGGAGATGTCTCGTGGAGCGAATCTTTGAACGTTAAACACAAACATTAAACATGGCACACAGAAAATGCACGCATGCACACCACTGTGGTCCCTAACACACACCCCACATGCACAGAACATTGGATTAGACCGAAGTACACCGCACGGTACTAAGGAGCAGCAACGCCGCGTCAAGGCCCCAATGATGTTGCTGTCCATTCATACGTCATTCATACGGACCTGGGGAGAACTTATCACCAGCGCCCGAGGGTGACACCCCTTACTGGCAGGAATGTCACCACCCCACATTCACACACCATTCACACTGTACTCTGCAACACTGCCTGTGTTCAGCACCCAAACTAAAAAAAAAAGCTCTTAACCAGAGCAAATAATAAAATAAGCTCTTAACCAGAGCAAATGATAAAATAAGCTCTTAACCAGAGCAAATGATAAAATAAGCTCTTAACCAGAGCAAATGAACAATAAATAATCACTTGCCCCGGCGCGGGCTACGCCTGGTGCCCAGGTTCCTGGCCCTCACTTGCCTGGGGGGAGCTGGGGCATCAGGTGGAGGAACATCTCCAGGTGGAGGAACATTCCCAGGTGCCTCCCTGCCTGCCTGTCTGCCCTCCAAAGCTAGTGCTATGCGGGTGAGCAATGACTCCTGGGTAGCTGTCTGGGCCTGAACAGCCCTTCGCAGGCACCTGACCTCCCCCACAAGTTCGGCAGTTGTAGTCTGCAGCTCACCCAGGCTGGTGATTGTGGCTGCGCAGTTTCCAGCCACATCTTGCAGAGCATCTGGTACTGCTCCCGAGGAGGCCAAGCTGTCGGACAGGCGCCTCAACTCCACCAAGATTTCACCCATATGACGGGTTTGCTGGTCCTGCTGCCTGGCCAGATTCTCATGAAGCATTTCTGCCGCACCCCTTGTCCTGTGGGTAGCCCTCCTGGGGACAGGAGTGGCTGGGCCCCTTGCATAGAGTGAGGACCTGGAGGGGCTGGAGATGAGGGGGATGGGACGGGAGGGACTGGAGAGGGTGTTGGAGGACCCTGAGGGGCTGGATATGCGGGGGCTTTGTGATGGTCCTGCCACCACATGCGACTCCTCCAAAAAAAGGAAGACCTCCTGCTCGCTGTGGACCACCTCTTCCTGGACCACCTCTTCCTGGACCTCCTCTTCCTGGACCTCCTCTTCCTGGACCTCCTCTTCATGGACCTCCTCCTCAACAACCTCCTGCGCGGAGGACTGACCACTCCCCTCCACCAAGGCCTGTTGGCTTCCCAGGAGGTCAGTCACAGAAGCAGACTGCTCAGTGGATGACGGTCTGTGACGGCCACTGGCAGCATTGGATGGCCCCGCTTCATCCTGCTCACCTGTGGATGACACAAAACAGTCACATGTTGGTGGACCAACACACTTGTCACATAACCCACCACCCCCACCACACATGCAACACACCAGAAGATAAAACACACTTACCTGTCCTCATGGGTGGCTCACTTGAGTCATGGCCCTCCAGGCCCTCCACCTGCTCCCTCCGAAGGCAGCGGGCAATCACTTCCTCCTCTTGAGTGAGCCGGGTAGAACAGGGTGGCCCCCCTCCTGTGCCCCTGGCATGCTTTGCAATGATGGCCATCTTGTTCCTGACCACACCACGCAGGTCATTCATTTTTTTCTGAATTTCCTGGGGGGTCCTTGCCTCATGGCCTAAGGCATTGACCTGGGCAGTCACTTTCCTAAGGATCTCCTCCTTTTTGGTTTTACTTGTGCTGCCACTGTCAGCACCATGGAGTCTTGAATCGTATCTCTCCATGGCAGAGACTACGATGGCCCTCTCATCTTGGCTGAAATTCTTTTTTCTCCTTTCCTTCCTGGGTCCAGGCATTGCAAAGCTAAAGAGAAAAATCTCCACCAACAGAATCAATGGAGTCACTTTGCACTCGTTGGGCGCATGTGGTGACGCATTTATACACTGGGCCGGCCCAACTCAGCAGGGATTTACGCCTACTGTTGTTTTGCGCATGCGCAGAGGGCGGGGCACGTCCGGCGCATGCTCCGTTCGGTCTGGACATCATTTGCATGGGGTCACGGTTCATTAGCATTCTTCACGCCTACATCCCTCCTACCGTCACTTGCGCCTACTTACGCCGACACATTTCAGCTCCGCGAGCGCAACGTAGGACGCATGTGGTACGGGAATATGGGAGAGCTCTCTCCAAGTTAAGCCGGCGTAGCGCAACTATGATGCGCTACACCTGAGTAAATATGCGCCGATCTACGAGAATATGGCCCATTGTCCTTATATTGTTCATGGTAACCTGATATGAAACCCCATTCATGATGTTGGCTAAGGGGCCGTATCCGTGGTTCCAGTAAACTTTCCTGCGTAGAGGTCCCCACTTCCTCTATTTATTTATTTTTTTATTTATAACTAGAGTTGAGCGGACACCTGGATGTTTGGGTTCGGACCCGAACCCGGATTTTGAAAAAAAAGTTCGGGTTCGGGACCGAACCCGAACCCAGACTTTGACCCGGAGCCGAACCCCATTGAAGTCAATGGGGACCCGGACTTTTGACTACAAAAATGTCTCTAAAAAACGAAGGGAAAGGGTTGGAGGGCTGCAAATGGCAGCAAAATGTCGGCAAGAGCATGGCAAGTACTCTGGAAATAAATGTGGATAGGGAAATAACTTAAAATAACATAAAAAAAAATAAAAATAAAAAATATAATGATTTTGACCTAGGAGGACGAGGTCCATACAGTTTTGTTCAAAATTATTCAACCCCCCAATGCTGTAAAGGGTTTTAGGGAATTTAGTGTACATTTGTATTTGTATTCAGAATGAAATCCTACAAGGACTTCTTAAAGAACCATATGCAACTAAAATGACATCAATTGGTTTTGTAATACAGTAGTAAATGTTTATTTTGTGAATTCTTCATTTACACAATTATTCAACCCCTTAAAGACTAGCACTCTGAAGAACAGAGGTTCATTGAAGTGTTTTCAATCAGGTATTGAAAACAATGATGCAATGGAAGGGCTCTCGCGCTATCGATGTTCTAAACCTAGGGGGCACTGCTGCAGTTACCTGAAATTGGTCCTAGCCAAAAGTGAAAGCAAATGAAATGAGTGATAATAACTGCGCTGTGTGGGTATGGAGGGATAGGGCGAAAAACAAAAAACAAAAAAGCAAAACAAAACAGTGATCAATAAGTCCCACCAATTGGGCGGGGTGAACTCTACAAGCAGTGTAAAATCTGAACTGTGAAGGTGGGTGATCTGGAAAAGGTTAACACTATGCAGCAAAATCCTTATAAGGAAATAAGTAATTTTCTAGCAAAAAAAACTGTTTTAGTCTTGTAAACACCGAATCTGAAAAATTAGCCCGGTGGTAAAGAGGTTAATTACTAGAAGCAAGTTCTTTCTAAATCCCGCGATAACCTTCGCAATGTCTCCTGGGAACAATGACAAAAGCTCCCAGGAGACAATGCAGCATCAAGGAAGTGACGGAATACCCGCACACTACGCAATGAATCCATATACAGGAAGCGGCCAGAAACATAAAGGATTACTAAGGTTCGCCTGCCCCTGACAGTGACTCGAGCTGGGAATCGCCGCTTAATGATGGATTGGCTCGAGTGGCTTGGCTGCACTCGGCTGCTCTAGTCCTGCAAAGGGAACTGAGTTCCTGCTGTGAAAAAAGTGCAGGAACTCCGTTCCCACGCGTTCACGCAGGACTTGAGCCCTGGGTCCGAGAGTGTAAACATCAGGTCATCTGCGTATGCAGAAACCTTATGTTGCTTTTTGCCTACCGTCACCCCTGAAATGTCCGGGTTCCGTCTAACATGACACAGGAAGGGTTTGAGGGAGAGAGCAAAGAGCAGGGGGGAGAGAGGGCAACCCTGCCTCGTGCCGTTGGATATCGGGAAAGCCTCCGATAGCACTCTGTTCGCCTTAACTCTGGCCGTTGGTCCCGTATAGGCGGCTCTCACCCAGCTCAACATCCGGTCCCCCAGGCCCACGTGTCTCAACGTTGCGAACATGTATTCCCAGTTCACCCGGTCGAATGCCTTCTAGGCATCTGTCCCCACCATCACGCAAGGTTTCTTGCTACCAGCTGCAACATGTCGTAAATTAAGGGGCCTTGATGGTGTTGTCCCTGGCTTCTCTCGTCGGGACGAATCCCACCTGATCCAGGTGGATCAAGTGGGGGAGGTGTTGCTGTAATCTGGAGGCCAGGATCTTGGTGAACAGTTTGAGGACCACACATCGATGGGTCCTTCCCCTCTTTGGGTATCACGAGATCTGGGCCTGGAGTGTGGAGCTGTGGAATTTACGTCCAGCTCCAAGATCATTAAATAACTCCACCATTCGTTGTCCCAGAGATGGCAGCAAGGCTTTGTAATAGTGAGGCCGTCAGGGGCAGGGGCCTTGCCTTTTTTAGTATTGCTGAGGGCGAGCTGGAGTTCTGCCAGGGTGATGGGTTCTTCCAAACCCTCACAGGCCTCTGTCTGAAGTGCAGTCATGCATGATCTGACAAGGTAGTCCGTCACTTGGTCGTGTGTGGAGGTCAGGGTGTGTAAGTTATACAGGGCCTCATAGAATGATCTGAACTCACTAGTGATTTGGTGGGGCAAGGATGCCCTCTGCCCCTCCGGGGTAACCACGTGTGGAATGTAGGATGCTTGGCGTTGTTTGAAGAGTCTGGGCCAGAAGCCTGCCACACTTATTGCCCGACTCATAGACCTTCCTCCGGCACACTTGTATTGCCATTTTAGCTTTGTACTGCAGGATATCGGTAATTTGTGAGCGTACAACATCCAAGTCTGCCCCTAATCGGGTAGATGGAGTTGCCTTGTGGGCCGCTTCCAGAGTCCGCAGCCTATCCAAAAGCTGGTTCAATTGCATCGTCCGATTTCGTTTTAGTCTGGCGTCGCCGTGTTTTATCAGGACCCCTCTGATGACGGCCTTATGGGCCTCCCAGACTACTCAGGGATCACTATCTGGCGTGGTGTTAAGCTCGAAGTATCGATCTATCTTGGCCACCACGTCTGCTAAGACCTCCGGGTCTTGTAGGAGACTTTCATTGAGTCTCCATATCGCGTTTTGCCCCGAGTTGACTTCCGAGAGCGCGTATTTCAATCCTACCGGAGCATGGTCGGACCACGTAATCGAGCCAATTGACTTGTCCTTAACTGCATGTAATTGACCATGTGGGACGAGGAAGTAATCGATGCGGGAATACGACTGATGGGGTTTGGAGTAGAAAGAATAGTCGCGTTCCGCGGGGTGAAAAAGTCGCCACGTATCGATCAGCTGCGCGGAATGTAGTGCCGTGCCTATACGCTTACGCATGTCGCGTGAGGTAGATGACGTTCCTGCGGATGTGTCTTCTAGCGGTGAGAGGGGGATGTTCAAATCACCTCCCAGAATAAGCTGGCCTTCCGAGAAGCGCATCGCTTTGTCCACATGTCTTTTAATAAAGGTGTCCTGGCGGGTGTTAGGGGCATACAGGTTTACAGTCACCTTTCTACCACCAATAGAGCCTTTTAGAAAAAGGGATCGGCCCTCACTGTCTGCCTGTACGTCCTCTAGTTTCCAGGGTACCCGTGCCCAGATAAGGATAGACACTCCACGGGACTTTGCCTCTACGTATGCTGAGTGGTATACTAGGGGGTAGTATCTATTTTTAAGTAGGGGCAATTTAAGGTCTCTGAAATGGGTCTCCTGTATCATAACTATGTCTGTTTTAGCACGACGCATGTCGTGTAGCAGCACCCGTACCTTAGCAGATCCGGGCTCATGGGGTGTAGCAGCTGCTTCCGTAGCTGGCCGGGGGTCTCCGTGTATAAGGCCTCCCCACCCCAACATCAGTCCTCAGTACCGTGATACAGTAATAGTTATGGCGGTGCACGGTGAGTTGAGGGTGTGGGTGTGGGCAAGGCAAATGTGAGGGCACCGCAGGCATAGGTGTGTGGGGTCAGAGAAGGGGAGACATGGCCCAGGGCCTACTCACGTGGTTCTCCCTGTGATGCCGACCGGTTCCTCCATCTTCCACGGTGCTGGCGGGGTGGCAGTGGGCCGCGACGAGCTGAGGGTACAGATCTTCCAGGCGTTCTCGGGAGAAGCTGGAGTCAGTTGGGCACTTGGATGGGGTCTGTGTCCAGGAAACGGAATAGCTCCGGGAGGTCCGCCGCCGTCTGCAAGGTGAAGGATCCCAAGTCGCTCCGGAAGGTTACCGACAGCGGGTAACCCCATCTGTAGGTCAAATTCTTCTGTCTGGCCAGGTCGAGAAGAGGACGGAGCAGGGCCCTGCGGCGTAGCGTCGCCCTGGAAAGATCCGGTAGGATCTTAATCTGCGTGCCCGCGTGGTCTGCCTCTCCGTAGTCCCAGGCTCTTCTGAGGATCGCTTCCTTTTGGGCATAGCGGTGGAGCCTACAGATGACGTCACGCGGCCTCTCCGGGTCAGTCGGCCTTGGGCCTAAGGCCCTGTGCACCCGATCCAGGATGATCTGCTCCTCCGGTTCCCCCTACACCGCTCTAAACAGTTCGGTAACTGCCTCTCCGAGATTCTCGCCATCGGCTCCTTCCGGCATTCCCCGCAGCCGCAGGTTATTGCGGCAGCTGTGGTCTTCGACATCTTCCAGGTGGAGCTGCAGGTCAACGGCTGCGTCGCGGTGGAGGTCCCGGGATTGCTCTAGCGCTGCCACTCTGGCCTCCAAGGAGGACACAGACACCTCCCCAGACGTCACCCGCTCCGCCAACGTGGAAACCTCGCCGCGGACCTCCTGGATGTCCCGATTGTGAGTTTCCTCCAGGCGGAGGATAAGGGACTCGATATCCGAGCGTGTCGGTAGGGCCTCAATGTCCGTACGCGTCGGCAGGGCCAGCAACAGGGACCTAATCTCCTGATCCTGCATCTGTGTCGGTGTCCAGGCCACGCCAGGATGGGCCCCACTTCCTCTATTAACAGGTCTAATTTCGGTGCACTGTAGCCCTTTTCAACAAAACAATCCTTTATCACAGTTGCCTGATTAAGGTAGTCAACATCTTGGGTACAATTGCGTCTGATGCGTGTAAATTGGCCCTTCGGTATGTTGCGGAGCCACCTAGGGTGGTGGCCGCTTTGTATAGGAATGTAACTATTCCAGTCAGAGGCCTTAAAGTATGCCTTGGTATGATAGTTATTTGAATCTTTCATTATCGTGACATCAAGGTAATGAATCTCTTGTTGGTCCCACTTGAATTTTAATTTGATATTGTTTTTATTAGTATTCAACCAATCTGAGTAGAGGGTCCTTACGTCACAGCGATTGGTCATATCGTGCTGAGAGGCGTAGACAAACACACCCCACGTCACAGCTGTTTTGAGTTAAGGGGCAGGGCGGATCTGACGATCAGAGGCTTAGTAGAGAGGAGGCCGTTCTGATTAAGTTGGGGAGTGGTTTACACACCCAAGTCAAGCAGCTTCTAACATGTGAATGGGCAGAGCTGTACGGATCTACCTGCCTATATATACGATAGGTCACTTTGTGTAGCTACGCCCTCTGAAGACGTGAGACAATCACGAAACGCGTCAGGGCGTGGCTACGCAACGCATCGTACACACAGAGGAAGCTGCTCCCGGGACTTACCAGCTGGAGATCTGCTTTGAAGGCATACCTATCTGAGTGAGCTGCAGGCTTTTATCTGATGTGCATTTCTACCTTTTATACCTTGTAAGCATACACATGTTGCGGGGGAAGGTTTTTATAATAAATACAGTTTTACACTATGTTTTGCCTCTCTGCTTCACTTCCATGACCGCTTATGCTGCATGCATGCACCCTACACGCACTGGGAACCTTCACACACTGGTAGGAGAGTATCTGATGCTGTGCTGAGGCCAGGAGGAGAGTGACTGATGATCCCTGATTGAGAGGAGATTTTAAGGCATCACACACCACTACAATCTGGTGAGTAGATTATCTTGAGGGGGACAGCGTTTGAAGGAGTATCTGGACCTACTGGGAATAACCAATAAGAACCACCCTATACTAAAGAAGCACTTTGAATAAGAGACTCTCTGGTGGTTATACACCAATGTGGGACTTATTGCAGATAGTGTAATTTCATTTCATTGATTGTGTGGATCATAGGATAGAGCCCCTGTGAGACCATTACAATAGATTTCAGCAGATTGTGAACTTTTGGTTCAGGTGAATCAGGGCATTCATATAGCGCTGTTAATGTTTCTATGAGACCTATCTTTACGTTGTTTATGTATATGTTTGGTTTTAACTAGTTTCCCCTTCCGGGACACCTTGGAGCCTTTTGTTTTTCTTTCTGTTTTTGGGTTACCTAGACGTCCTCTGGTTTTTACCGCTCTGGGTACTCCAAACTTGTTAACATGCTTAATGAGCGGGGGAGTTGTATGTGCCGCTTCTCCTAGAGTAGCGCGACTGGCTGTCCTGCCCCCTCTCTAGTTTAGGAGGGAGGTCTGGCCACGTGGACCGAATGTCCGGGTCGGGCCGAGATGGGTGGGGTGCCCTGACCAGTGGCGTCTCCAGCTTTCATATTTAGGGGGGGCACATGGGGGGACAGGGACAAAAGTCGGGGGGCCAACTATAAAATGCAATTATATATACAGTATATATATATCCTGGGGCCCTTTACTACGATCCCACTATGGGCCCTTTCACATGTTCTGCAGTGAGCTCCCTTCCTACTATACTGGGGCCCCCCAGGGTGGCAGTAAACAGATATATGTCACCAGCACACCAAGAAAATATAAGGGTCCAAAGCAGTGGGAGAACTATCATTGTTGCAAAGGTTGACTTGCCACGGGCCCTGGTGTTCTGCCACAGTGGGGATCCCCAGCTGTCCTGTCCCTGCTATTTACAGCGCTGGTTTGGCATCTGTCTCCTTGGCAGCGGCGGCAGTCTATTAGGACATAGTGCTGGTGACATTATGGGTGCATGCAGGGGAAGGCTGGCACTATTGGTTATAGAGAGCCGAGCCCCCAGCTGGTCACCTAGCAGCAGTAATGCTGTATAACCTTCTCTGTTGACATGCTGATCGGCATGTGATCCAGGTGATGCTCCCAGTCAGATCTAATAAACACAGTGGGGTAGATTCAGGTACAGCTGCGCGCTCCTTACGGAGGCGCAGTGTACCCTTTTTACCCTGCGCCTACGCAAATTATTTGCGCTACGCTTCATTCATGAAGCAGTAGCCACGTAATTTGCGTGGGCGCTCTTCAAAAATGCCCTGCGTAAGGGCGCCTAATGTAAATGATCCCGTAGGGGGCGGGAATCATTTAAATTAGGCGCGTTCCCGCGCCGAGCGTAGAGCGCATGCTCCGTCGGGAAACTTTCCCGACGTGCATTGCGGTAAATGACGTCGCAAGGACGTCATTTGCTTCAAAGTGAACGTGAATGGCGTCCAGCGCCATTCACGATTCACTTACGCGAACTACGTAAATTTCAAACCTCGCGATGCGGGAACGACGGGTATCCCTAGCATTGGCTGCCCCTGCTTTTAGCATGTGCAGTCTTCAACGAAACCCGACGTACGCAAACGACGTAAACTGCGTACGCAGGGCTCGCGTAACGTTGTGAATCGGCGTTAGTATGCAATTTGCATACTATACGCTGACCACAACGGGAACGCCACCTGGCGGCCAACGTAAGAATGCAGCCTAAGATATGAGGGCATAAGAGCCTTATGCCACGCATATCTTAGGCTGCAGTCGGCGTAACGAGCTCTCTGAATCAGGAGCACTCGTTACGCCGGGGGAAGTATGGTTACGCAGGTGCAATTGCTTCTTGAATCTGGGCCAGTATTTATTAGCATCAAGAGTACAACCACATAAATATAATCAACCGTATGATCAGCAGCCATGTGGGCTCTATGCCTGTAAAGTGTGGGCTTTGATCAATAAAATCACTGATATTTATGACTAGGATTTGACTAAGAGCATCACCTGGATTGCATCCCGATCAGCATGTCAGAGAAGGGTCCACTGCTGCTAAGCAACCTGCAGGGAGCTCAACTGTCTACAACCAATAGAGATGAGCTTGGGTGTGTTTGAAATCCCACATGCCCGATCACGCCAGGAAGCCGACACTCCACAGTGCTAATCAATGTATGGGCTGCCTAAGAGCTAAGACCAGCCATAGACAGTTTAAATCTCAGCTGGTTCAGCAGAAACTGGCTGAGATTTGAACCATTAATGAGCAGATTCTCTTATAATTATCACTAGTGGTTGCTGTATAGCCACTGGTGATAATCACTGTTTGTCGGGAGAATATAATTGCTGGGCAGGAGGGATATTCCCCTGTCACCACTGTCTGTTGATGGGGGAATCATGCAAGTTTCTTTCCTGCAATCTGTGGATGCAGGAAAGAAATTTGCACCGTATATTATCTGCCTAAATTTTGAATGTTTTAAAAGAACAGGAGAGGGGCAGGGAGACAGATGGGGGGGGGGGGGAGAGAAGGGATGGAGATAATGTAGTTCAGTGATTACAGTGTACTGCAGTCTGCAGTGCACACACTTAAACACGGTCCAGGCTAGAATATCTGGTTGTGTGAGCGCTCGCATTATGCAGTGTCGGCGAGCAGAGGGAGGGGGAGGAATCCCCCGCAGAGCTGACACTGGGGACGCTCTCCCTCTCGGGGAGCAAAATACAAAAATTGCAAAAAAAAATAAAACATTTTTTTGGGGGGGGGGGGGGGGCACATGGTGGGGCACAGCATGATGTTGGGGGGGTCTGCCCCCCCCCTAGGGACGCCTCTGGCCCTGACATCCGCACATTGCGGATAGCGGATCGCCCGTGCAAAATGTGATGGTTGTCTATGCTTGGGCTATACTAAACATGTCCCCTGGTGCCTCCCCCTCCCCTCAGTACCCTCCCCTTTCCCCCTTTTTGTTTTGTCTGTTCTCTGTTCCCCCCCTGACCTCTTACCCTCCCCTCCCTCCCTGATTGTTGTGGCTTTGTTGTGAAGTCATACTGTTTTTGTATTTTGATTTGAAAATGAAAATAAAGATTATACAAAAAAAAAAAAGTTTTACATCACATGTCTATTACAATTTACATAAATGATGTATAAACTCAACAGTACAAAACTCAAACTGAAATGCATAGCAATAAAATCTAGACTTTATCCTATAAGCAATTGCAATATAATTTCCATTACCAGCTCATCCCACATCATGCTAGGAGTCTCTGACCTAGATCGCGTTCCCGGTGACCGGGTAACTGCTCACATCCCATCAGTCTAATCCCACTACCACATCCACCTCTTATCCCATCACAACATTCTCAGAAGTGTATTTCAGCCAACCCGCCCAAATTTTCTCGAATTTCTTGGGTGAAATCTCTAGCAGCCTAAGTCAGTTTATACATTGGCACCACCTGGTTCACTAGGTCTATCCAATACTGTAGTGAAGGAGGGACCGGGTCCCTCCATCTGAGAGCTATTGCCTTTTTGGCATAACAGAACAGTATTCTGAGTAGCGTCTTTCGTGATTCAGATAACCCCTCTTCCTCCAGATCACCCA
This sequence comes from Rana temporaria, assembly GCF_905171775.1. Taxonomy (NCBI): domain Eukaryota; kingdom Metazoa; phylum Chordata; class Amphibia; order Anura; family Ranidae; genus Rana; species Rana temporaria. The sequence continues at coordinate 378,529,172 of NC_053489.1, read as the reverse complement.
ATAGGCTCCTGGCCGGAGAATAGATATTCGGGAGGGCCAGAGCATCCTCTAGGTACTGAAGAATTGCCTTCCAGAATCACACCACATGGGGGCATAGCCACACCATGTGAAAAAAGACTCCCATTTCACCCCTACATCTATAATACTCTTACTCCGGGTATCCAGCCTTCCCATTTTATGTAATTGGTGTGGGGTATAATAAATCCTATGCAAATAGTTTAACTGTATCAGTTTGTCTCTTGCCGATAACATCGATGGCAGCAATGAGTCCAGGCCCTCAGCCCAGGACTCATCCTACATGGATGGTACATCAGCTTTCCACTGCACTGCCACCCTCTCCATTCTGGTAGAAGAGGATGTCAGTAGGGAAAAATAGTATCTAGAGATAAGCTTGGAGTGATCCTCCTCAGCTATTATTTTCTCAATACAGGAAGGGAGAAGTAACACCTCCCCCCCATATTGAGCTCGCACTGCGTGGCGCAGCTGTAGATACCGGAAGAGGAAATTGTTAGGCAGTTTATATTCAGACTTCAGGTCCATAAACAATCTAAATGTTCCGTCCCTAAATAATTGGTGGGCATATTTGACTCCATACGTAGCCCAGGAATTTTGCATATCTCCTTCAGCTGAGAGTTTTGCCACAAGGGGGCATTTGGAGAACTAGATGGGCTGGTACCTCCCATCCTTGCATTGCACATATGAAATATCTTATAGGACAGCTTTAATATACCCGCACCCTGTACTGGATATGGGCCATTCCGATACAGAACATTAATTAGAGCCTCATAAGAATGCACCTGAGCTGCCTGGGTGGCCACCGAGGCATTTTCCAACTTCAGAAAGCCCCACCAATGTATATGCGTTAATTGAGTTTGGTAATGCCAAGCCACCCACCCACCCGTATCGGCAAGTATAAGGTATCCAAGGACACCCTAGCTGGTTTAGCTCCCCATAGGAAGGGGAGAAGCAGTGTATTGATCTCTGTAAACAGTTTCTTAGGTATGTATATTGGCGCATGCCAGAGCACGTAGAGAAATCTAGGGAGATAAATCATTTTGTATACGTTTACTCTACCCAGAAGGTTGAGGGGCAGCGTACTCCAGAACTGAAGACTCTCCCTGAGGCGCGCCACCATCGGAAGCAAGTTATTCGTTATATATGTACTTAGTGGCAGTTGTATCTCGACTCCTAAATAATGAAAGCGGGGGACCACCTGTAATGGGATTCCCAGGGGCATTAGAGGCGCATATTTGGGGGAAAATGGGAGAACCACAGACTTACTCTAGTTCACCTTGAATCCAGAATATGCCCTAAATCCAGAGATTTTGTCTAAAGCAGTTGTTAAGGATCCCTCAGCTTCAGCTAAGTAAAGAAGCATGTCATCAGCATAGAGTGACGTTTTTTCCTCCCTGTCATTAACAGTACAGCCTTTAATCCCTACATCCGCCCGCAACAGCAGGGGTGACAACGGGCACCACTGTCTGGTGCCTCTAGCTATCTCAAAGGGCACCGTAACAGTATTGTTCACCCGCAGACGAGCCACTGGTGCAGCATACAACAGTCTCACCCAAGCTATAAATCTGGGACCAAATCCAAACCGCCCAAGGACCGCTATTAGGTATGGCCACTCAATTGAGTCAAAAGCTAATGACACCACTATTCTAGTGTCAGGGGTGGGTCCTTCAGTTTGTAAAATAGTAAAGAGTCGACGTAAGTTTATGACCGCTGAACATGCCGGTATAAAACCCGTCTGGGGGGCGTGGCTTAGCAATGGCAGAGTAAAGACATGCACCAGAGGAGCTCCTGGCCCCGCCCGACTTACCTAGGCCACCAATCACCCTCTCATCCATGTGGGCACGGCATGTTCTCCCCTAGCCGGTACAGGACACGATCGGCAACCAGCGGTACCCGACAACAGACTTCCCAAGCCAGTATTCACTGTTATTTCGGCGACACCTGCAGATCCTCACCAGGCGCCATTGTAGCTGCACCGTGAGGGACACACAGGAAACCACAGACCACCATGCAGCAGCCGACTGCTCCGACTCACTCACCTTACAGGGATGCTGGCTGCCTTCAGACCGGACACGGCAGAACCTGCTTTGACCCAGAGTCAGTTAGACTCCGACCTCCGCGCCATGCTGCAGGCCCTTCCCACGAGGTCGGACATCGAGGCCCTGATTGAGGCATTGAAGAGGCGCACAGCAAAGACATCCAGGAGGTGCGTACGGAGCTGCAGAGCGTCACCACACGGGTGTCCTCCGGAGAGTCGGCAGTCGAGGTGCTGGAGTCCCAGGTGCAGGCCCTTGAGCGTGCACGGGTAGTACAGATGGAGGAGACCCAGGAGATGGAGCTCCACCTGGAGGAGGTGGAAGACCACAGCCACCGTAATAACCTGCGGCTGTGGGGGAAACCTAAGGCCACAGGACCGGAGGACATAGCAGCGACGGTCACGGCCATATTCCACAGGCTCTTGGAGTCCCCACCACCGACGCTGGAGATGGTTCGAGTGCACCGTGCCTTGGGCCCCAGGTCGGTAGACTCGGGATGTGCTGTGTCGCCTACACCGATACACGCAGAAAGAGGCCATACTCCGCAAAGCTTGGGACCTGGGGGATGTCGACTTCGATGGAGCAACTATCCAGATTCTTCCAGACCTCTCCAGAGCGACATTACAACGTCGGGCGATGCTGAGGCCGGTACTGGAAGTGGCGAGACGACACGGATGCACCTACCGCTGGGGGTATCCCCTGGCGGTCACTTTTCGTTCATCTCAATCGTCCTTCACCCTGCGCACACCTGCGGAGCTTCCGGAACTCTTTTCCTTTTTCGGAGCGGAGCCGGTGCATGTTCCCAATTGGCTGATGAGGATCCCGAAGCCGACCGGCCGTAGAGGACCGCTTAACCAGCCCCCACGCTCTCAGAGGTCTCGTCCTCGTACTTCATCTATAACCGGGTCACGTGAGTCTTAATTGCCCCCTGGCAGACCTTCCTATGTACTGTTCACAGGCTGACTATGTTTTACCCCTCAGTTAAGGTGCTCCCCGGGTGTGGGCCCCCCCCTCCTCCCGTGGGTTGTGTGTGGCGGCCGATCCTTCTCTTACAGTGATGTCGCTAGTTGGCGGGAGCGCCTATTTGGGCCGACCGCGCCCTGCGTGGGGTGCCCCTCTCCCTGGCTGGGGTGATGCTGACCGGCGTGCGGGGAGGGCCCGGGCATTGATTTTCCTAGCTGCCCCTTGGGTTGGGCCTGCCGCGCTCTTGGGTGGGTTTGGTGGAGGGGCTGTATGGTCGGGGTGGGTTCCCCCTCCCCTTCCCCTTCCCCATTTACACATCTGCTGCGGGTTGTTTGGTGCCCCCCCTACTGCCGGGGATGGCTGATCCCTCTTTTTTGCCGACACAGACTCGCCTGGAGGCCCCTTTCTGATGACTACTGAGTGCTGGATGCCCGCCGTCCCCCCGGTGTGCTGAACTATGGATACTCTGTGACTTCATGGGCCACGGGAGTTGGGTTGCTTGGGGTTTGACTTGCCGGGCGGGTCGAGGGGGTGTCGCTCTGTTTTTGTGTTTCTTTGTTTTTATAGTCAGCCTTGTCAATTTTAATTATTAGGATTGTCTTAATAATATTGTCCCTGGTTTTGGCGACATTAGCGACCTGTATATCCTGATTGGTAATATGTCATGCAAGCTTGCTTACTTTTGTTATTGATTCCCGTATTCTTCCTTTAAATCAACCACCATACGCTTATATACAGCCCACTCACACGTGTTCAGAGGTGGCCGGGGTGGTCGGGTGGGATTGGGGGGTCCCCCGAGAGCCCTTGCTGAACACTCCCCCTCTTAGGTCAACGCTCTGTGCCCGGTTACCTGGAGAGCGTAGTTGCAATGTTTTTGCAGATACTTTAGGAACCCAGTGTCAGTTATGATCTCGGCTAACTTACCGTGGACACTAATCGCGGTCTCCACCGACCCATTGGGTAGATTTCTATTCGTTAAGGGCCTGATCAGCGGGGTTAAGGTGACCATCGCAAATCTATACGCCCCGAATAACCAGCAGGACATTCTTCGGAAGTTCTCGGAGGGTCAGCTCATTGTCGGATTAATGTCCCCCTACTCCCCACGGAGCATACCTCCACGGGGCGCTCCTCTATTCCGCGGAGCACACTCAAGGCCGTCCACCTGGCTCTCCATTCTGCGCAACTAATTGACGCGTGGCGGCTCTTCCATCCGGGGGAATGGGACTACACTTTCTATTCTCGTCCCCATAACTCGTAATCGCGCATTGACTATTTTTTGATCCCTCATAACCAGCTCCAAGCAGTCAAGGGCACCTCCCTGGGGTCCACATGGTCGGACCATGCCCCGGTTACACTAAGATATGCCCTGACAGACTTTTATAGAGGCCAGAGGAAGCCGTGGAGGCTCAATGAGAGCATTCTGCAGGAGCCAGAAGTACTGGCGGACGTGACAAGTGAGATTTCCAACTACTTTCAGACTAATGGTGGATACTGACGAAAACGCGGGCCTAATTTGGGAAGCCCATAAGGCTGTCATACGGCGGGTGCTCAGAAAACACGGAGCGAGACTTAAAAAGCAAAGGACAGCCTGTTTGAACCTACTTCTAGACAAACTGCGGGACCTGGAACTCAGACACAAACAAACACAGACAAACCTTATTCTGGATGAGCTTGACACAGTACGCATGCAGGTCACAGACCTGCTCACCTTTAAAGCAAAATCGGCACTCCAGATCTCACACAAGAAGGTCTATGAATCAGGGAATAAATGCGGTAGACTGCTGGCACAATCTTTGCGATCCCAGAAACTGGCGTCCTACATCCCGGTCATCCACTCCCCGATAGGTCGCAGAGTGTCGGTGCCCCTGCAAATCACCCAGGAATTCAAATCCTTCTATCAATCTGCCCACGACGACAACGTCTCTTGACCATACGACGGATTACATTACCTCCTCATGCATGCCCACCCTGCCTACAGAAACGCGAGCCCTGTTGGAGGAACCCATTACGATACAAGAACTCCAGTTGGCGATAGGTAACACCAAGCGTGGGATAGCCCCTGGCCCAGATGGACTCACACTCCAATACTATAAGACACTACTCCCATCCCTTGGTGATCACCTACTGAAGCTACTTACCTGATGTTCTCGCTCACTACCCCCTCCGTATCTCTACCAAATTTGCTTCGGGAGTTCGCGCGGTACGGGACACTCTCTAACCTAAAAATTAATTTCGCAAAGTCAGAGGCGATGGGCGTGGGAATTCCCGAGTCACAACTCACAAGCCTACAATCCAGCTTCAGTTTGAAGTGGACAGCGACCGCCTTAAAGTATCTGGGCACTTACATACCCCAAGCATTCTCCCGGCTATATGAGCTCAACTTCCCACCCTTATTGAAAACTGTTAGAACATTGCTACACCAATGGCATGCGGGTCTTCATTCGTGGGTAGGACGCTGCAACATTCTAAAAATGATGATCCTCCCGAAGTTCCTCTACCTTATGCAAGCGTTACCATATATTACTCTTATTTCAAGCAGGTCCAAACCATTTTCACCGAATTCACCTGGGCAAAGAGGAGACCGAGACGCTCACACAAGCTGCTAGTCCTCCCCAAACAATATGCCGGACATCCGGGCCTACTATCAGGCGGTACACATAGGGAGGCTCATAGACTGGTGCCGACACCAAAAAAACAAACTCTAGGCACGGTTGGAACAGGATCAGAGCACGACCCCCCTTAACAGAGCCCCCTGGTGCTACTTGTGCCTACCAGCGGAAACCAAACGCCATCCTTTGATCGGCAACACGACATGGGTTTGCGCCCATCTTTTGCCTCAGCCCTTCATCTCCTCCTCAAACTCACCGTTGTATTTTAGGGACGCTGGCCTCCATCAGGCCGTCCATTTTAGTAAGGGGGGGCGCTGGTACACCATTGCGGAGCTCTCTGACCCTGAAGGCCCATTTGGCTTGGACTTTCTGAGGGCCGCCAGCTGGGCCACTTCCTACACTCCTTGGAACCCCCCATAGCTTGGGATCAACCGCTCACAACACTAGAAGGTATATACGACACGTCGGGTACTATAACACATGCTATCTCTGTCCTACAGCCTCCTAAATTCGCCACAGGCCAGCTACCTACCCCCGGGTTTACATAAATGGGAGCAAGACCTAACTGCCACTTCAACGAAGCCAAACGACAGCGCATTCTTAGATTTACCTACAAGTCCTCCATTTGTGCCAAGACCCAGGAGACCAATTACAAAATGTTGTCAAGATGGTACAGGACCCCCGCACTACTACACAAATTCTTCCCGTCAACGTCGGATCTGTGCTGGCGTTGCCAGGCGAAAGGGAACACTGCTCCACATTTTCTGGTCCTGCCCCTCTCTGGAACGCTTTTGGCGGGTGGTGGGAGAGGTGGCCCAGAAATTCACAGACCGCAACATACCAAACGACCCAGCGTTCTTCCTCCTACATGTGTCCAACATACCGGAAAAGGCTTTTAAGAAGTCAGTGATTAGACACCTGATAGATGCAGCCAAAGCCTGTATTACACTCCACTGGAAAGACTCACTCCCACCGACCATAGCCTCCTGGATCACAAAGGTGGAGGAGATAAAACATATGGAGGACCTCGTCCTTTTGGAACAGGCAGGAAACATTCTCTGAAACTTGGCAACTATGGAACATTTTCATATTCTCAGAGGAGGGTCAGGCTCTGAGAGGCCTCGTGGCCGATGGCTGAAAATTCACCCTTCTGCATAGGTCCCCTCTCTCGGACCTCTGTGACTGGACGGTGTAGATTACCTTGCCAATGCTGCCCATTGGGACCCGCTGCATTGGAAATGGATCTCTCCCCCCCTCGACACTCTGCCTTTGAGCGCTTTCCCTATATCTTCCCAACATTCCACCTTTTTCTTTAACTACTTCTTATCCTCATAACTTGGGGATTTCTTTGTTAAAATAAGAAAAATAAGGGGGCAGACACACTTGCCCTGACATCAAGGCTCACCACACATTGCCACCAGGGCCGTCTTTAATATGGTTCGGGCCCTGGGCAAACATTTTTTTGGGCCCCCCTCCAGCTTATTTTGGGCCTGGCTGATTCACATGTATGTGTTTTGGCGGCCCTCATTTGTGCAGGCACAGCAGCCCATTGATTTGAATGGGCTGCCATGCCTTTGTTTCCTGCAGAAAAAAGGTGCATTCAGCATTTTAAAAATACAGTTGCCTTGAAATCCATTCTGCTTTTGCACCATGCTACTTACCTGCAGTTCTTGCACACACAAACGCACTGTTTTTAAAAGCGTGACCTAAACGTCTAAAAATGCAGCAAGTTTGACAGTGCGGGAACTGCAGATAAGTCACAGCACACAGCAGAATGGACAGACAGTGCTGTATTTCAGTTCTTGATGGGCATAGGTGTGCTGTGTGCGCAGCCTATTACATGAGGCATGCGCTTTTCTTTGCAGGAAACGCAGGCATGGCAGCCCATTCAAATGAATGGGCTGCTGTGCCTGCGCAAATGTGGGCCGCCAAAACACATACATGTGAACCAGCCAGGCCCAAAATAAGCCATCAAGCAGTTAAATACAGGACACTAATGCCATGTGCTCTGAGGCCTTTCAGCCTGGACTGCAGGTCTGGTCTGTGATTTAAAGAGTTCCTCTATTTTACACATGGCATGGAATGGGGTCCCATGGTGCTAAAGCAGAATGGACAGACGGTGCTGTGACCCCATGCCATGCCATGTGTAAAATAGAGGAACTTTTTAAAACACTGACCAGACCTGCAGTGAATCATCAAATTTACAATATAGATTAGCAAACAGTGACATACCTTGAGGAGCAGGACATGAAGAAGTCAGCCTCGGGAAGAGCAAACTGGGGATGTTATAAAATCACATTCTAATTCACTTTTTTTTTTCTCAATTTTTTATTTATGACAGAGAAACCGGTCCGGTCGGACCTTTACTTACATTACAGTCAACACGTCAACATTAGCATGGGGTAAGAAACATTTACAATACAAATATGTTTAAATACATGACTAATTCACTTTTATATACAAGCAGCACCCAGTGGCAGGAAGGGAGAAGTGCACATCTAAAGGGAAGCCAGGGGTGCTGTACATTTTAAAACACTGGGAAGGGAAGCAGTAGCGTGCCGCTGATGATTTGTGGGCAGCACAGGGGCTTAACGGGCGGCTCTGCTTTGGGCCCCCAATAGTAACAGGGCCCTGGGCAGCTGCCCCCGTTTGCCCTATGGTAAAGACGGCCCTGATTGCCACGCGTGCACCCTCGAGTAGGAAGATTATACTCCCTGGGATCCCATCGCACTGCCTATATAATTGAATACCTCGGTTAGAGGTCCAGGGCACACGTATTACCTCAGGGCCTTGCTGCCAAGATAATGCCCACTGCGACATGCTTTATGGATGTACCTGTTGTCCTGTCTTGATATGATATTGAGTGCCGAGATCGCTGTGTATGTTATTGGCTTGCCATGTACTTTTCTCTGTACTATGTTGGGCCATGTGGCCGTTTCCCTGTGTTAAATAAAAAATAAAAAATAAATAAAAATAAAACCCATCTGATCGGGATGTATAATTAAAGATATGATCTTATTCAAACAAGCAGCTAGAAGTTTAGCTAGGAGTTTAGGATCCACATTAATTAGTGAGATGGGCCTATATGATTCACATAGCTCATGGTCTTTGTGCGGTTTTGGGATCAGGACAATAAGGGCTTCTCTAAGGCCCCGTACACACGACCAAACATGTATGCTGAAACTGGTCCGCGGGCCAGTTTCAGCATACATGTTCGGTCGTGTGTAGGCGCGAGCGGGCTGAATTCCAGCAAACATTTGCCCGCCGGGCCTTTTCCCAGCGGGCAAATATTCCTGGACGTGTTTTAAAACCGTCCGCTGGAATCCTGCCCGCTCGGACATGTACGGTCGTCAGTACAGACCTACCGCATGCGTGGAAGCCTTTAAATGGCAGGCCCGCCCACGTCGCCGCGTCATCGCCGCGTCATCGTCGCGGCGACGACGCGGACACGCCCCGCGTAGTGTTTACGCGCGGCCTTCTGTACGATGGTTAGTACAACCATCATACAGAAGCCCTCTGGCAGGCATGTACGGTGAAAACGGTCCGACGGACCGGTTTCACCGTACATGTTTGCTCGTGAGTACCCGGCCTTAGAGTTTCAGGGAGTACCCCCAGCTCAAGGGACTTTCCGTATACCTCCAACAGCTTTGGAGCCAGACTCTCCGCATACGTGTCGTACCACTCAACTGGATAGCCATCCAGTCCTGGTGTCTTAGTCGGGCTAAGTGAACGTATGGCAGACAATATTTCCTCTACAGTTAGTGGGAGATCCAATTCCCCTGCCGCTTCCTCAGACAGTTCCGAGAGTGGAATTATCAGGAATCAAGTACTCACCGAGACCGAACTGCCGAGGGTGGTTCACCTTTACGACCAAGCGCGCCCGCCCACTGAGTTTTGGAACAGGTGGCGGAAGCACGAGGCGGTACCGGTGCCAGTGGAGAAGCGTTGACCGGTGACGGTTGTAGATGACAGGTGCTTCTGGGTGACTGCAGACGGAAACAGGAACAAACGATACTGAAGCCGGATAACCGGTACTGAAAGAGTCCAAGAAACAAACTGGAAAGTCCGGGGTGCAAGCCAAGGTTCGGGGAGCAGAGAAGACAGCAGATCCGGGTCACAAGCCAAGAGGTTCAAGGGCAGGAGAAACAACAACAGAGTCCAGGTCACAAGCCGAGGTCGGGGTCAGAAGAGTTCAATAGAGTGGTGAAGCAATCCAAAGTCAGGTTCCAGGTGAGAGGTGAGTCGAACGGAATTCCAACAGGAAATGGTTTCCAGAGACACAGGTTCAGGAAGTAGCTGACGATAAACCAGCAACCTGTCTACTGACAGGAGCTGGTTTAAATAGGGCGGTCACGCTGGTGATTGGCCCCGAGAGGTCACATGCGTATGCGCACACGCCTAAAGTGCCCAGTTAGCCGCCGGGAAGCCAATCTACTATGCTGGTGTGTTAAAGGAGGAAGTACAGCGCTTTGGCCCTGACAGTGCCCCCCCCAAGGGGCGGACACCGGACGCCTAAACTGGCCATCAACTCCGGATGCTCCTGGTGAAAAACACGAATTAGCCGAGGGGCATGCACATTTCTTGAAGGTTCCCATGAGTTGTCTTCTGGAGGGTAGCCCCTCCATTTGATCAGGTATTGGAGTTGTCTCCCCTTTTTTCTACAGCTCAAAATGGCCTCGACCTCAAACTCCTCTTCTCCATCAATCTCCACTGGTGGTGCAGGAAGAGCTGCCCTTCCCTGAAAAGGGTCGGGGATGGTAGGTTTTAGGAGGGAGGCATGAAAAACCGGGTGGATTCTATAAGAGTTGGGTAATGAAAGTTCAAAAGCTACTTCGTTGATCTTGCGTTTGATTCTAAACGGGCCAATGAATCTCGGACCTAGCTTCCGGGCAGGAACTGGCAACTTCAAATTAGCCGCGGAGAGCCAGACCTCTTCCCCAATTTCAAAAGAGGGACAGTCCTTCCTTCCCTTATCATAGAATTTCTTATAATCCTCTTGGGCTTGCTGCATTACATCCCTGAGTTTCCGAAAGTTAGACTGTAAGGTGGTTATACGTTCCTGGGCAGCTGGGACAGGTATCTCCGGGAGAGGGTCTGGCAGGAAGGCCGGGTGAAAACCGCAATTAGCCCAAAAGGGTGTTTGGTTGGTGGTAGTGTGAACAGAATTATTGTAGGCAAACTCCGCGGTGGGCAATAGAGATGACCAATCATCTTGGGAGGCAGAACAAAAACATCTGAGGTATTGTTCAAGAGTTTGGTTCGTCCTTTCCGTTTGCCCGTTGCTTTGCGGGTGGTAGGCCGATGACAAACATGTTTTGACTTCCAGGGATCTGAAAAGCTCTCTCCAAAATTTAGAGGTAAATTGGACCCCTCTGTCTGAGACAATGGTTTTGGGGACCCCATGAAGCCTAACGATTTCTTTGAAGAAAATTTTCGCCGTTTCGGCAGCAGAAGGGGTTCCAACCATGGGTAGAAAATGTGCCATTTTAGACAGGCGATCCACGACTACCAGGATTGTCGTGAAGCCCTCCGATGGAGGTAAATCTACAATGAAATCTAGAGCAATATCAGCCCACGGACGTTCTGGAACTGGCAGAGGCTTAAGTAACCCCCAGGTCTTGGTTTTAGGACCCTTGTTGCGTTGACAGATTGCACATGAAGAAATGTAAGTTTTACAGTCTTGTTTCCATTTTGGCCACCAAAAATAACGGGAAAGTAGTTCAGAGGTCTTCCTTGCCCCAAAATGACCGGCTAACTTACGGTCGTGGAAGGTGCTCAGAACTGATTGCCTGATCTCGGTGGGAACGTAGATCCTGTCTTGAAGCCAAAATAAGCCATCGCGCTCCTTTAGTGACAATGATACTGGGTCCGAGATTTGTCTGGATGCAATTTTGATGGAATTTAACAGATCAGTTTCAGAAACCAAGAGAAAATTCCGGGAGGGCAGGATGGTACTTGGTTCCGCTGTGCAAGGAGTCTCTGGGAACATCCTGGAAAGTGCGTCCGCCTTTCCATTTTTCGAACCAAGCCTATAAGTAATATGGAAATTAAATCGTAAAAAAAAAGAGCCCATCGAGCTTGTCTAGGTCTCAAACGTTTTGCGGAGCGCAAGTACTCGAGATTTTTATGGTCCGTAAAAATTATAATCGGGTGAATTGCTCCTTCTAACAAGTACCTCCACTCCTCGAGGGCAAATTTGATAGCGAGGAGTTCTCTGTCACCTACGTCATAATTCTTCTCTGGAGTTGTTAGTTTCCTGGAGGCAAAGGCCACGGGATGGAGTAGGGACTTTAACCCTTGCCTTTGTGAAAGAATGGCTCCTAGGGCTGTCTCAGAGGCATCCACTTCCAAAGTAAAGGGCAACTTTGGATCAGGGTGCCGTAAGACAGGTGCTGAAGAAAAAATCTTTTTTAGTTTCTCAAAAGCTTCCTGAGCCTCCTGCGACCAGTGAAAATGGCTGCCTTGGTGGGTAAGTTTGGTGATAGGAATCACGATGGCAGAAAACCCGACGATAAATCGCCGGTAGAAATTGGCGAAGCCAATAAACCGCTGCACTGCCTTCTTATCCACTGGTGTCGGCCAGTCTAAGATGGCTTTGATCTTCTGGGGATCCATGGCGACCCCGCCGGTGGAGATGACAAAACCTAGAAACTGTATCGTCGTTCTTTCAAATTCGCATTTTTCGGCTTTCAAAAATAATTTGTGTTTCCTGAGGATAGTAAGAACTTTCTTGACGTGGTGCCTATGAAGTTCAAGAGAAGGGGAAAAAATGAGGATGTCGTCCAGGTATACAACTACAAAATCGTCCAAATACTGACGAAAGATATCATTGACCAGATGTTGAAAGGTGGCCGGGGCATTGCAGAGCCCGAATGGCATGACGAGATATTCAAAATGACCGAACCGTGACCTGATGGCGGTCTTCCATTCATCCCCGACTCGGATTCTAACAAGATTGTAGGCACCCCTCAGATCCAATTTGGAAAACACCTGGGCATCTCGAAATCTCTGAAAAAGCTCTGGTATGAGAGGCAACGGGTACCTATTTTTGATGGTGATCCGATTAAGTTCTTTGTAGTCGATACAGGGTCGTAACGAGCCGTCTTTCTTTTGAACGAAAAAGATACCTGCCCCCGCTGGAGAAGAAGAAGGTCGGATAAAGTTCTTTTGTAAGTTTTCGTCGATGTATTCCTTAAGAGCCGCAAGCTCGGTTTCAGATAACGGGAAGATGCGGCCGAAAGGTATTTCAGAGCCAGGTAAGAGATCAATCGGGCAATCATAAGGCCGATGGGGAGGGAGAGAGTCAGCCTGCTGTTTATCAAAAACGTCTTTAAATTCATGGTAAACAGAGGGGACGTGAGGTGGAAGTTCAGGTGAGGTTACCACAGTTGAACAGGTGGCTACCGTGGGTGCGCAGCAATTTTGGGCACAAAAGGAAGATGTAAAGTTGACCTCTTTCTTCAGCCAATCGATGCAAGGTTGATGTGTTTGCAACCAGGGGAGTCCTAAAATAATAGGAAAAAGCGGTGAAGGAATGAGATCTAGTCGTAAAAATTCCTGATGACCTGAATCGGTAATGGCTAGAAGAGGCACAGTTTCCTGTGAGACTAGTCCCGATTTAGGAAGAGAGCCATCGGCCAAATGTATTTGCAGGCGTTGATCCTTATTGCGAAGGGGTATGTGGAGTTTAAGGGCTAAATTGGAGTCCAGAAAATTACTGCATGCACCTGAATCAAGGATGGCCGGGAGTCGGATGGTCTTTTCTGGTAGCTGTAAAGAGACGAAGAGTACAAGATGAGTTTGAGAACTATTTGAGACATGAAGGTTGAAAACGGGTTGAATCGGGAACTTACTCGGTCTTATGGGGCAGGTGCGAAGAAAATGACCGGTGGCACCGCAATACAGACACAAGTTATTCTGGCGTCTACGCAGTCTTTCCTCACTGGTGAGAGGGGTTCGAACCAGTCCGAGTTGCATGGGTTCCGGGTCTGGAAGACTGCCGTATTGAGGAGCCACAAGAGGGGATGCAGCTGGAACTACCCTGGGTGGAACCCAAGCAGGGCGTGAAGTCTGGAAGCGCTCAGTGCGTCGTTCTCGTAAACGTCGGTCCAGCTGGGTGGCGGACTGGATCAAGGCCTCTAACGAAGCGGGAGCCTCGGTTCTTGCCAACTCATCCTTGAGAGTTTCTGAGAGTCCCTGGCGGAATTGGTATTTTAGTGCTGCGTCATTCCAACCGGTGTCAGCTGACCATTTGCGGAATTCCGCGGTATAATCCTCTACCGGACGCCTCCCCTGGGTTAGATTATGGAGGACGGTCTCAGCAGAAGCCATACGCTGCGGGTCATCATATAACTGAGCCATATGATCAAAGAAAGAGTCCAGTGAATCTAGGATCAAACTTCGTTTTTCCATTAGGCTGTGCGCCCAAGCCTGGGGTTCTTCGGACAAGAGGGAAATAACAAATCCAACTTTCACGGCCTCGGAGAAAAAAGTTCTAGGCTGGAGGTCTAAGTATAAAGTACACGCGTTTTTGAACGCCCGGTATTTTCGGCGTTTGCCAGAAAAACGCTCCGGAGGAGGGACCCGAGGTTCCGGGTGGATCAATCCGACAGCTGAACTGGGAATGGACTGTGATGAGGAAGTCCCGACAGCAGATGCAGCAGGTGGGGGTGCTACCCCAGGAGACCCAGTTAACTGTTGTAGACGGCCATCGACTTGGACATATCCCTCCTGAAGTTTCTGCACCGCCTCGGTAAGCGCGGACACCTGCTGGCAAAGTGTCTCGAAAGGTGAACGCACCCTGTCGGTCTCGGACATTTTTTGTTTTCGGCTGGTTTATACTATCAGGAATCAAGTACTCACCGAGACCGAACTGCCGAGGGTGGTTCACCTTTACGACCAAGCGCGCCTGCCCACTGAGTTTTGGAACAGGTGGCGGAAGCACGAGGCGGTACCGGTGCCAGTGGAGAAGCGTTGACCGGTGACGGTTGTAGATGACAGGTGCTTCTGGGTGACTGCAGACGGAAACAGGAACAAACGATACTGAAGCCGGATAACCGGTACTGAAAGAGTCCAAGAAACAAACTGGGAAGTCCGGGGTGCAAGCCAAGGTTCGGGGAGCAGAGAAGACAGCAGATCCGGGTCACAAGCCAAGAGGTTCAAGGGCAGGAGAAACAACAACAGAGTCCAGGTCACAAGCCGAGGTCGGGGTCAGAAGAGTTCAATAGAGTGGTGAAGCAATCCAAAGTCAGGTTCCAGGTGAGAGGTGAGTCGAACGGAATTCCAACAGGAAATGATTTCCAGAGACACAGGTTCAGGAAGTAGCTGACGATAAACCAGCAACCTGTCTACTGACAGGAGCTGGTTTAAATAGGGCGGTCACGCTGGTGATTGGCCCCGAGAGGTCACATGCGTATGCGCACACGCCTAAAGTGCCCAGTTAGCCGCCGGGAAGCCAATCTACTATGCTGGTGTGTTAAAGGAGGAAGTACAGCGCTTTGGCCCTGACAGGAATAGGGGCCAAGTAATCATGCAGTCTCCCCATAGGCCACCCTGGAAGAGTATAAGACTGAATAGAAATCAACAAAGCTATGTCCAGTTGTGACGTGCAGAGGTTCTGCTGCCTATCATGTATACGTGGGATAGAAGCAGCCTGTTGCTGCGAGTGAGCCAGGTAGGCCAGTAATCTACTATTTTTGTTACCAAATTCAAATATGCGCTGGGACTGATACAGAAGCTTTTTCTGAGTTTTTTCCACCAGTACTAGATCTAGTTGCCTAACTCCCTCCCTCCAGGTCTTATGAGTGTCAGGGTTGGGATTCCTTATATAGTCCACCTCGGTCTCGTGGCAGTTTGTTCCGATTCCCTTACCTTCCATTCCCTATCTGACCTAGTCTGTTTAATGACTCCCGAAACAGAGCCTCTAAGCGTGGCCTTAAATGCGTCCCATGTAACTCCTACAGGAACCTCATCCCTCCAAAAGGCATTTATAGATGTCAAGGTGGATCTCTCAAAGATTTCCTCCTTGAGCCACAAAGGGCTCAGTCTCCACAAAACGAACCCCCTCGTCCCTCCATGTCTATGGAGACCAACAGGGGAGAATGATCCGAGATGGATCGAGGGAGGTACTGGACATCCAGGATCCTAGAAAGGAGCTCCCTAGAAACAAAACACATGTCCAACCTAGATAGGGTTCAAAAAGACAGAAGTACACAAACCACAGGATGGAGCTGTGGGTGTCTTGAAATAGTGCAGTGCCACGTCCTAACTATAGTAGAAAGATTAATGTTGGAGGGAAACAAAAGTGGACTTTATAGGCACTAATCGTTGACAAAAGGGTATATTTTATTGATGCAATTCCAAGGGGGCTATTGAATCAACATTACAGTGGATATATTAATAAAATACATTAAAAACAAGAAAATAATTATCACAAAAGATTTGTAGTAATTTCACAAAGCATTAATATTAAACCAATACTGGTCCAAGGGAGACATCAACAAACTAATGATGGCTAACATGTGTATTGGTAGATTTCAAACAAGCTCTACATGTTTCGCGGTTGGCCGCTTCTTCAGGAGCTATTGATATTTCTGGAAGGAAAACAGGCTGTTATTGGTTTATACATGTATGTTAATATGCAAGTAAACATTAAAAAGTACTAAACAAAGCATATCATATGTGCAGTAAAGCACCATAACAAAAGGCATGCAAATATAACTGTGGTTGCCATAATGTCGCCGGCAGGACAGCACGCTGTGGGACCCGTAGGTAGGAGATGTAGAGACACACCAAGAAAAGAGTGATATATCAAGGTAAGTAAAGTCATGCAAGAATAGGAGAATACTTAATTAGTACACTCAAGTAGTGCAGAGAATCCAAGTAATCAGGGGCGGACTGACCATTGAGGAACTCGGTCACTGCCCGAGGGCCCCATGCCACTAGGGGGCCCCATCAGGGTTGCCAGGCTCATTAAAACCAGGGACAGTATGTAAAAATCTGTGTTTTTTTTACATCTGTCCCTGATATGTCCAAAACCTACATGCTTTTGATGTGAAAATCCTGAGATTTTAGCTGCCCCGCCTCTGTACTGCCACCTGGCTTGGTGGCCATCTGTAAGCCTGGGGGCCCCATAATCTTCTATTGCCCGGGGGCCCCATGAGTTGTCAGTCCGCCCCTGCAAGTAGTGATCCAAACATAATGTAAGTTATGGGAGTGTATATAAGAACAGAGGAACTCGAATAAGAGCCAAAACGGTGACTAGAAAGTATAGGTGGCAGCAGGAGGAGACCAGAAATTATACTTATGCCTACCATCCACGGTAATGGATAAGGTTAAATATGAAAACCCGGTAGAAGGTACTGTTTAGGGTAGATAAAGTACACGTTTTGTCGAACGGTCCTGGTGGTAAGGCAGCTGGGAATCTATCTAGTAAGGAGATAATTCCACAGAAATGCAAAAAATATTAATTATTAAACCCTGTTGGAGGGGGCTAGTAGGGCTGGTAATAGAAGTCATTAGCAAAAACAATTGCTAAATATATATATAGATACCAAACATATCTATACATACCCTAAAAAAAAAAAGCGCCAATAGGTAACAGACTGGTCAGGTTCTTTGATCAATAAGGAAGTTTACAAGCATCAGACAGCGTGTTCAAGTAAGAGGGACAGTTATCCCATAAGATTTAGAAAATAAATTCTAAATTACGTGAGGACCAGGAGGCACTCAGTGGGCTGCAGTGGTATCTGTACGAGAAAACACAAAGGAGACCCAGATTGAAATCAAGCCCAATAGAGGAAACAAGTCTAACCAGTCAGTATGTAAATAAGGGGTAAATTAACCCAAAAAGTTACCCACCAGCAGGACCAATAAGCCGCCGACATCACCGTTCGTGTTGGGAGAGGACCTCTGTCTTACTTGGCTGCACACCCCGGTATATGTGTGCGTCTCCAGTCACGTGTGCGGTCGGGACTTCCACATCACGTGACCCGGCCGGGATCCCGGTGACCCAATCAGGACGCCCCAACCTCGGCAAGCGTCAAATGACGCTACGCCGCAGGAGGTGGGCGTGAGAGCGGAGTCGCAGTGGAGGGGAGGAATGAAGGAGATCTCCCCACCAATGACAGCCGATGGGGCGTGTCCACAGTCCACCACCCGAGTCCGATGGAAGGAACCACCGGCTAGCAAGGGGGACAAGGACATCCTTCCTCTAATCCCCTAGACCACAGTGTGCAGCGATTGAACACTGTGGTTACCCGACCGTACATGTCCCACCATGGACCCCAAGGTGCACGCTGATCTCCGGGGACACACGGCAACCTATGGTCACATGCAAAAAAAATAACAGTATTGGTAAAAACATGCATAAAAGCAAAAAACGTTTTTTATGTAATACAAAAATAAAGATGGTGCAAATGCACCAGTGTGTCTGTAATATAAGTAATGTCCTTGATCATTATAATAAATGAGTAATTAGGAACGAGAGACATTATTCAATACATCTTGGAAAATGTAAGCAAACAAGGGGAGGAAAACAACAGCGGGGAGGGGGGAGCAGAGCCATAAAAGAGTTGTTATATCTAAACCATAAGACCAACAATCCAACAAGGAATATCAGTACTGTTGGATAGTAATATCCAAGGATCTTATGGTCCCTGGATATATGGGCAAATGGGGGGAGACACTCAACCGCAACCAACACAATAGTAAATTATAAAAACGATTTATATGTCTGTAACTCGTTAATTTCAGGTGGTTGTGTAGCGTTGAGTCTCTCAATCCATTTGGTTTCGTGTTGCAGAATTTTCTTGTCCCAATCACCTCCTCTTGGGTCACGCTGTATCACAGCTAGGACCAAGAAGGAAGCAGAGGACGTATCAAAGCGATGATAGAGGTCTAGATGTCGGCTTATAGGTGTTAAGATTTTGCCACTGGAAGAGTAGTAAATGTGGTCTCTAATGCGCTGGCGAAGTTGGCGAATGGTCTTCCCAAGTATACACCACATGAGCATGTCTTCAACAAAACCACACATACAGTGTTTACAGTCTGCTCTAAACTTGGGTTGGAAATGTTCGCCATTAGGTAATGTAAACTCCGAACCTGTGGCTATATAGCGACAGAACCCACAGTGTCTGCATTTAAACATTCCCCTCCCGGGCTTGAATGGAACCTGCTCTTGGTGACTGAACCGCCGCCTATGCGGCATGCACCGAACTATGGGATAAGTATAGGCACACTAACCCACTCTCTCACAGGGCTGTTTTTGTGCTGGGTACCCCCAGAATGCTGAAATACCCTGCTCGGTGGACGCTACTAAGTCTATGTTGGGGATTGGGATGTTGTGCGGGCGGGGGGCTGGGACTGCGGGAGACTGTCCTCCTCTCCCCCCCCCCCCCCTCCGTGGCGCCACTGGTCGCGGGGGGGTCGACCGTGCAGCCCCGACGTTTCCGGTGGCTGGCCGGCCGAGGGGGGGGGGACATTGATGCACCTGACGACTGGCATTATAGCTGATCACCGGGGATAGCAATGCATGGTGCCATGGTGGGTAGGCCCCTCTTCTGACAACAGGACTTGCCTTTAACACCGTTGACCCACGAGCCCTGAGGATATCACCCCTTGTGGAAGTGCAAGGTTGACTGCTCTGGGGTGGCGTACTTTACTCAGGTGTTTCATTTCTGTTTTTTCCCACCATATCCAGCCGTTTTCCGGTGAGGTCTCGGCCAACCCACGAGCGGTACCGTGCGGTGGGGCCCAGGCCTCTTGTTAGGCGTGGGTGTCCGACATAGTGTTTGTGCAGGAAACGCACTTTAAGTCAGGAGCTGTGCCCAAGCTGCACAATTTTTACTACCCGGGAGTCCATCACGCCACAAATGCTCACGCCAAGACGAAAGGTGTCTCCATACTGATAGCTAGACACTGTCCGTTCGAACTAACGGAGCTGCTAGCAGACCCAGAGGGTAGATACCTCTTTCTAAAGGGCTCTTATCTGACCCGTACCGTTACACTCGCTAACGTTTATGCGCCAAACGCACGTCAGGTGTCTTTTTTCAAAACCATATCGGATCTGCTGACACCCTTTAAGGCGGGAGCATTGGTGGTGGGGGGCGACTTTAATGTACCCCTCAACCCCGCGCTAGACACGTCCACGGGCACGTCCTCGACCCCGTACATGGCCCTGAGAAAAGTCAAAACGATCCTCCAAGACCTCCTCCTGCATGACACTTGGCGCGCTTTAAATCCTACAGGGAAGGACTACACTTTCTACTCGGCGCCACACGACTGATACTCCCGACTCGACTACTTACTGATTAACCAGGAAGACCTACACCTGTTGACCGCTGCGACTATCGAGCCTATGTTCCTATCGGACCACCATCCGATCTCGGCGACGCTGTCACTTCCTCCCTGCCATCCTCGATCGAGGGTGTGGAGGCTAGACCCATCCCTTCTCACTGACCCGACTTTAGCAAAGGACCTAGAGGCAACTATTGAAACGTAGAAAACAGACCAGAGGATACTGCTCCCATAGTTAACTGGGAAGCCCACAAATGCGTGGTTCGGGACCTTCTGATCGCTGCGGCGGCCAAACGCAATAAGGAACGGCGTAAGCACTACGACGATCTCCTAGGCAGGATTAAACGCTTAGAATCCGCACACAAACATTCGCAAGCTCTCGCAACCCTGCAGGAGTTGGCCGGGCGAACTCCTAGAGGTTATAGGTAAAAAGATCAGACGCAGTTACGCTCTAGCCAAGAAATCCTTCTACGAGCACGGAAACAAAGCGGGCAAATTGCTTGCAAAAGCCCTGCAGTCCAAGAAAGCTAAGGCAACTGTTCACTCTCTGACGGACGGAAGAGGCCACAAGGTACAATCTACCCCTGACATTGCTATGCTCTTTGTCAAGTACTACTCCGACCTATATAACCTGCCCTCCCCAACCACATCACATGCCCGAGCCGCTCGACAAGGCTTAATTGATGACTTCTTACGCCAGTACGGCCCTACCAAACTGTCGGAGGCGGCTAAAACAGAACTAAACAGACCCCTAAACAGTGCTGAAGTGGGACTGGCCCGGAAACAACTGAAATCGGGCAAAAGCCCGGGTCCGGACGGGCTGACTGCGGGGTACTACAAGACCTACGCTGAAGTTCTTACACCTTTTTTCGTCTCGGCTTTCGCCTCTTTCGCCAACGCCGCCACCCCTCCCCGAGATCTTCTAGCTGCACACATTGTAGTGATTCCCAAACCCAACAAGGACCCTACCGTAGTGACGAATTATAGACCCATTTCGCTCCTCAACGTGGACCTTAAGTGGTTTGCCAAGACGATCGCGAACAGACTTCTCCCATACTTGCCCAAACTAATCGATATGGACCAAGCCGGCTTTGTCCCGGGTCGAGAGGCTCGGGACAACACCATTACGGCCATAAATATACACCACTGGCTTACCTCCAGCAGATCCCCAGGGTTCTTTCTATCAGTCGACGCGGAGAAGGCGTTTGACAGGGTGGCGTGGGACTTCATGCTAGCGACCCTCAAGGCCACTGACCTCCCGCCGCTCATGTTAAACTATATTGCTATGCTTTACGCGGGCCCCACGGCTAGGGTCAGAGTGAACGGCCACCTGTCAGACGCCTTCTCCATAGAGAACGGGACTCGCCAGGGATGCCCCCTCTCCCCCCTGATTTTCGTTCTCACCTTGGAGCCCTTCCTGCGACGACTCAGATCCAACCCGACGATTAAGGGCATTGACATTGAATGCCGCACTTACAAAATTGCCGCGTTCGCGGATGACATTCTCCTCTTCCTAAGAGACCCCCTCACGACTATCCCTAACCTCATGAAGGACTTCCAGGTGTTTAAGACTTTGTCCAACTTTCAAATTAACTTCTCCAAATCGTCCGCCCTGAACGTCTCCCTATCCCAAGCCTTATGCCACCTGTGCCAAGTAAATTTCCCCTTCAAATGGCATGCTAGGGCCATCACATACCTGGTGATCCAACTCCCCGCCTCCCTCGCGAATCTGTATTCCCTTAATTACTCCCCACTGCTTCAAGCTGTAGTGAAAGATCTGAAGGGGCCCCGAAACACCTGTCGTGGTTAGGCAGGATTGCGGTGGTCAAAATGAACATTCTTCCCCGGCTATTGTACACCATGCAAGCGATCCCCATCAGGCTCCCCCTAGCTTTCCAATCATCTTACAAATCGGCCTGCACAAATTTTGTGTGGTGTGGCGCCCGCCCCCGCCTAAGTTATGCTCTGCTCACAGTCCCTAAACTGCTGGGCGGCCTGGGCCTCCCAGACATACACAAGTACAATATGGCCTGTGGCCTTACTAGAATAGTCGATTGGGCCACCAATGGGGAGCGGAAAAACTGGGTAGGGCTGGAGCAGTCTTTTTCTCCCCTTCCTCTGTCCCACCTGCCATGGGTCTCACAGGGTAACACCCCGCTCGAATGCAAAGATCACCCTCTCGTGCTCCCCTCCTTACGAGCCTTCCGGGAGGCTTGTACTAAACACAAACTATCGGACCGATGCAGCCCACTGACCGAGGGGTCAGTGGGCTGCATCGGTCCGATAGTTTGTGTTTAGTACAAGCCTCCTGGAAGGCTCGTACAGACAGAACCCCGACTTCCCTCCGGGTATGAACCCTGCCTTTCTCTCCGACGGATTGACCCATGCGACGGTACAGGCTGGACAGTTCTTTGTCTCAGGTAGACTCCTACTACAAACGGAACTGGCCGCTAAAACAGACAAAGACGAGTTTCCCTTCTGGACTTACCTACAAATTCGTCACTTCTTGAACAAGACGGCCCGACCCCCCAATGGTCTAGGCCAAGCTCCCCTTTCGAGATCCTATGCTCCAATGGGGACTCACAGAGACACCTTATCTCCACCATTTATGGCCTATTGTTCTCCTCACACTCCTCCAAAATTCACTGGGCCAACCAACAGTGGGAAAGCGACCTCGCACTCGACCTCACAGAGGCGGAGTGGGAATCGGTTTACAGGCTAGCCCACAAGGGTTCGGTCAACATCCAGACACAGGAGAACGCTTACAAGCTCCTCTCCAGGTGGTACAAGACCCCGCTCAAACTACACAGGATTGATCCCGCACTCCCGAAGGTCTGCTGGAGATGCCACCTGGAGACGGGCTCTTTTCTCCACATATGGTGGACATGTCCCACACTCAGGGCTGGACTGGGACAAAAGTTTGGCCCTGGACTTCATCCAGACTGGCCCACTTTGACATGTCTCTCCTATGGTGGCCGGACAACTCCCGCACCCAGGGCCGCCATCAGGAATTATGGGGCCCCTTACACAGCTTCAGGCATGGGCCCCCTGGAGCAGAGAAGCGGGGGGTGGGGGGGGCGCTGCCGCGACGGATGGATTGAGAAGCGGGGGGGGGGCCTTTACAAAAAAAAGAAGAAATAAAGAAATATATATATAAAAAAAGGGGGGAGCCATATAAATAGAAATAAAAATATAAAAAGATATTAATAATATAAAAAAATAAAAACATTTTTTATAAAAAAAAAAGGCGGATAGCCAGCCCTGGGGACCTCTGGGCCCTATAATAATAAATAATATATATATATATACCCTGTTTCCCCAAAAATAAGACCTACCCCGAAAATAAGCCTACTGGGGTAGATTCACGTAGATATGCGGATCTTTAGATCCGCTAGATCTACCTGGTTTACGATCCGCCGGTGCAATTTAGCGAGGCTAGTGCATGATTCACCAAGCACTTACCTCGCAAACTGCACCGTCGGATCCTAACTCCCCCCGGCGGAATGCAAATTCCGCGGCTAGGGGGAGTGTACAATTTAAATCAGGCGCGTTCCCGCGCCGATTTAACTGCGCATGCGCCGCCACGAAAAAGCCCAGTGCGCATGCTCCAAATGACGTCGCTAGGACGTCATTGTTAGCGGCGGGTACGTCAATTGCGGCCATCGGGATTCCCGATCGACTTACGCAAACGACGTAAAAATTTTGAATCTCGGCGCGGGAACGGCGGCCATACTTAACATTAGCTACCCCTCATATAGCAGGGGTAGCTATCCGCCGGAAAAAGCCGAACGCAAACGACGTTGAAAAAGAACGACGGGCGGGCGTACGGACGTGAATCGGCGGTTCTCCTCATTTGCATATGCGACGTGTAAAACAAAGCGACGACACCTAGCGGCCGGCGGGAGATTACAGCCTAAGATTCGGCTGGTGTAAGTCACTTACACCAGTCGGATCTAAGGGAGATCTATGCGGAACTGATTCTTATGAATCAGTCGCATAGCTCCGACCGTGGGATCTCACAGATCCGACCGTCGGGTCTCACAGATACGACGGCGGATCAGGAGATCCGCCGGCGTATCTATTGATGAATCTGGCCCTGTGTCTATATATATATAAATATTTTTTTTATAAAAAAATATGAAAAAAGGGGGGTTGTCATCCGGGCCCCTGGGGACCTCCGAACCTCAAAAAAAAAATTGTCCCTTTAATAAAAAATAAAATAAAAATATATTTAAATTTTTTTTTTTTAAATAAAAAATGAATAAAAAAAAGGTGGGGTTGCCATCTGGGGCCCTGTGGGCCTCCAGGCCCCTGGGGACCTCCGGACCTAAAAAAAAAAAAAAAAAAGGGGGTTGCCATCCAGGCCCCTTACATGTGTACTGCCTGCACCCACCCCAGGCCGCCCAAGCACCCTCTTCCCCTTCACTAGCCACTAGCCGGTCTACTTTATTAGAGTGGAACGGCTGGTACTGGTACTCTTATAGGCAGTACCAGTGAGGAAGCTAGACATTATTTCACCCGGGGCAAAGAATCAGTTTGGTGCCCCCGATTATGGGACAAGATTAGGCAGAAGTGAGAAACTCCCAGGCCATAGCTGTTGAGTCAGCTGTCTGTCCCCTCCCCCATGCTCCTCTGGTCCTCCCCCTGATTCTCTGTCCCCCCCCCCCAGGTGAGCGCTGCAGGGAGGGAGAGAAGGTGAGCTCTGCGGGGAGGGAGAGACAGAGGAGCGGAGGGGGGCAGCGGTCCGCTGTCACTGAAGCCGGCCCACTGAGCCATCGGCCCACCGGGAAACTCCCTGTAATCCCAATTGCCAGTTCATCCCTGCCCACACTACAACCCTACTGGACGGAAGTCCACAAGCACATTGCACGCATTACGACGGAAACTCTGGAATTCACACCCGCGCAATTCCTCCTTCATCACGCCCAGATGCCCCCAAGGGGATATAATCGATCCCTCGCCATGCACATGGTGAATGCTGCACGGATGTGCATCCCACTTAAATGGCTCTCCCCACAACCTCCCTCTCTAGCTGGCTGGTTCCAGCGCCTCCAAAAGACGATGGAGATGGAAGACCTAATCCATCAAGCAAATGACAATCCCGCGAGGTTCAACGAGACATGGGCTTGTTGGATCCACTTCACTTCGACTGCCGAATACAAGAATGCTAGACCCTGAGATCCTGACCGTTCGGTCCTTGGATCCCCGCCCTCCTCCTCCCCTGCAGAGCTGTGGTGGAATGCCCATCCCTTTCATCCGCCCCTCTAACATCAGGCCCCCCCCCTTTTTTTTTCCTGCCCTGACCACACCCCCCCTTTTTATTTTTATTTCTTCCTTCTTTTTAATAACTTTCTCTGGTTGGTGATAACTGTTGCTGTTTACTATGATAGTTCACGGCCTCGGCTACTGCATAGTGACTCTCAGATATTTGTCTTTTTCTCACCTATGTACCGTGTAGCGGCTGCGCCCGCAGGTTTTTGCACTGTGTGTCTGTGAACACTACTCTGTCAATTGTTATGCCAATTGTTCTGACGATTGTTTCTGCTGAAAAACTAATAAACACTTTTGGAAAAAAAAAAAAAAACATTCCTTTACCCGGAATAGAGTGTTGTTTGTCAGGGGCATAGTGGCTGCAAGTAAGTTGGTCTCGTAAAGATGTAGAGCGTGTAAAGACCATTTCTGGTCGCTCGCCCACATATTTCCTCAATAAACAATCTTCTGACAAAATGTACCTTTTTGTCAACGATTAGTGCCTTTTGTTTCCCTCCAACATTAATCTTTCTAACCTAGATAGGGTGTTGCATGTGGCAGAGTAACAAGAGTATGCTTTAGTGTCAGGATTTTACCACCTCCACGCCTCCACCAAGTCATAGGGTTTCACACATGCCTCTAAAGGGGAGCCATACCATAGGTGCCATACCATATCTATCTATTGCCGGTGAAAATACCACGTTCAAGTCCCCTGCCAGAATTATAGGCCCCTCTTCCACCCCAAGCACTTCAGACATAAGCGTGTCCCACACTCCCACTGTGAACGGGGGGTGGTATATATATCGCCACAAATGTATATGGTCTGTTATGAACGATAAGGACTAAGATCACAAATCTACCAAATGGATCTGTTTTAACCGTCTTTGTGGTACACAGTAGAGATTTGTACAACAACACCGAAACCCCCCTTGCATAGTTTGAATGCCCATTACACAGAGTGGAATGCCCTGACCACAAATGCCCTGTGGAGGGCTAGAGTTTTAGAGCTGACAAGATGCGTCTCCTGAAGGAAGACAATACTCGGTCTACGATTTTGTATGTATTTGAAAACCAAAGCCCGCTTAATCCTGGAGTTAAGCCCCCTCACATTCCATGATAACACATTAAGGGCCTGCATAATGTAAGAGGGGAACAATCATTATTACAGGATTGCTAAACTTGCGAGGCAGAAAGGTAACCCCCCGACCTCGGCCAGGGCATTCCACTCCCAACCCCACATGTGGGGACGATGGCAGGAAACACATTGTTATACAATAGGCTAGCCGTTGAGCTTGGTAGAGAACATATACGACCATGTGAGCAAAAGCAAAAAAAACAATAAGGTAAAGAACTAACAAATAAAACATGAAAAAGGTTGATCCCGAACAAATGATCCCATCCCCCCCCCCCACCCTGCCCGTAGCCCCAAACATCCCACTGACTTTCACCCCAAACAATGAAACCATCAGAAAAAAAGTCACCCCCGGGGGGTAATTCTCCCAGTCCAGCCACACAGGAAGATCAGGGGTAGGTATGTGGCTGTCAGTAGCGCAACAGACGGACCACGCTGATAACTGAGCTAGACATCTTAGCCCCACAGCCTTGCAACCTTCAGGGATTAGCAATGTACATTAGATCCAGCAGAGAATAGTTCCAGAATGAGATCTTGGAGAAACCCCTCCTGAACACAACTGAAACGCCACTGCAAGGACCCTTCAAGCATTTCCCAGGGATTACAACCAGTGGTTTGCTTCTTTAGGACAGGTGAAGAATTGGGTCTTGCCGTTGTGCACTACTCTCAGCTTGACAGGATATAACATGCTATAGGGGAGACTGCGCTCCCGCAAGCACAGCTTCACACTTTGAAAAGCCGCATGCTGCTTCGGTGTCGCAGCAGAGAAATCCGGAAAGATGGTAATGCGGTTGTTGTTAAGCATCAAATCTGGCATGGTTCGGGCCTTGCGGAGAATGGTTTCCTTATCCCCGAAGTACAGGAAGCGGGCCAACATACGCCTCGAGTATCTGCCTGGCTGCGGGGCCCGCAGGAGAACCCTGTGGGCTCTCTCAATAGCAAATAAATGGGAAAAGCTGTCAGCTCCAAAGGTTTGCTGAAGCCATGATGTTAGAAATTCCTCCGAGCGCTTGCCCTCCGATCCTTCAGGGAAACCCAGGAAGCGAAGGTTATTCCTCCTGAGTCTATCTTCCATGTCCCCGAGTTTGGCCTCCTGGGACTTGTAGTCCACCGCCATATCTCTGACAGGCACCATTAGTGGGTTAAGATCATCCTCCACTGCCCTAATACGCTGTTCAACACACCCACGCACGGTCTTGCAAGATTCGCCCATGAGGCCAGCCAAAATGGCGCCCAGCCTGCAGCGGCGCGGCGAGGATCCTCTCTGCCGGATGGCAGCCTGTGGACCGAGGTAGACAAGGACTGGACAGAGCCGCCCGACCCGCTTGCGGATCCCCTGCCCTCTCCCTCATCGGAGTCGGGGGAGGGAGGCTCCGGTTCACAGGTGAGAGAGCCGACATGGCTCAAATCATGGACACCATTAAGAGCTGCCATGCAGCGCTGTCCACACAGATAGAGACTATCAGGGTGGACTTTGCCATATTGAAAAATGATGTCCACAAGATCAGACACGGGGTAACTAATGCTGAACAGCGTATTGTGGCAGTGGAGGATGATCTTAACCCACTAATGGTGCATGTCAGAGATATGGCGGTGGACTACAAGTCCCAGGAGGCCAAACTCGGGGACATGGAAGATAGACTCAGGAGGAATAACCTTTGCTTCCCGGGTTTCCCTGAAGGATCGGAGGGCAAGCGCTCGGAGGAATTTCTAACATCATGGCTTCAGCAAACCTGACAGCTTTTCCCATTCATTTGCTATTGAGAGAGCCCACAGGGTTCTCCTGCGGGCCCCGCAGCCAGGCAGATACCCGAGGCGTATGTTGGCCCGCTTCCTGTACTTCGGGGATAAGGAAACCATTCTCCGCAAGGCCCGAACCATGCCAGATTTGATGCTTAACAACAACCGCATTACCATCTTTCCGGATTTCTCTTCTGCGACACCGAAGCAGCCTGCGGCTTTTCAAAGTGTGAAGCTGCGCTTGCGTACTCCAATGGGGGTTCACTATTCTTTCCACTGACACAAATGTTGGCTCACTATTCTTTCCACTGACAGTGGAAAGAATAGAAGGAATAGTGACCCAGTGACCCATGTCAGTGAGATGAAATGTGACTCATCATTGGTGTCAGTGTGAATAATATTTACCCATCATTAGTGTCAGTGGAAGTAATTGTGACCCATCATTGGTGTCAGTGGGAGAAGTAGCACCCCATTGTTGGTGTCAGTGGAAGGAATAGTTCCTATTATTGTAATATAAGTGAAGTGAACTCCTGCGCTGTCTAGAGTGAGGGGACAAGTGAAAAGTGGGGATACTGCTGCAAATAAAAAAAAGGTCTACCTCGATAGACAAAAAGTGATAATTGTAACAAGTGAAATATTTGCGCTGTAAAGTGTTATACAAATTAGTGTGTGTGTGCATATGACCACATACATATACAAGTACAAAAAATGGGTGGGGAAAGTTCAAAAAAGGGGAGTGACACTAATATACCAGTAAACAATATTGTTGAATAGTCCTTAATCGAGGGCACAGTGCTGAAGGGGTCCAGGTACAACAAAATCCAACCATGTAGGGGTGCAGTTCATCAATACTTAATCCAATCAATAACGTTGTGAAGTGAAAAATGTTGAAAAACACAACAATAAAAATAAATAATAAAATAGAAAAATAGAAATAAAAATAAATATAAAAATAAAAATAAAAATAAAAATATGGGTCAAAGTATTTCAGAAGAAGGAGGCCTTGTATCCAAAAAGGGTGAAAGATAGAGAGTGAGCCGTAACCAAGATCTCATATATGCACCTCTAGTGATCCCAGCAGCTCACCTCTAATCTGGCAAGCTGGATTAAATCAGCCTGATCCTGATGGGTGTGGTCCGTTGTTGGATATCACATACGGGTCTCCATAAAGTGTATTACATGAAAAAGTAAAAAGGGTAGAAACCAAATGGTGTGATAACGTCACAGAGAGGGGTAGCAATGTCTTCTGATTTAAACCAGTGGAGATGCACTCACATGTAGGTGAAAAAACTGGGGCTCTTATCCACGAACGCCGAGTTCGTCAGTCCCTCCTTCCTCTCCCTTACTGATTCTCCAGGGTTAGGAGTCCCGTGTCCCCAATGGTTCACGAATCGGGTCTTGTTATGTATGAGGATCTCGGTAGTGTATGTGGGGTAAGAGAGAAGGACAAGCCTGATCGTGTGATATCATCAACAATAGACAAAAACCCCCCAGGAATGCCCAGGTAGTAATGCACTCACATGAACAATATAACATAAAAGACCTTCCTCCACGAGTGCGGACTCGCAATAAATCTGTGCCTCCAACACTTCCCCTCTATCTGTGGCTCAGTCCGGACACTCAGATGTGGCAGTCATACATGGGGGGAAGTGGAATAGTGGAATAGACAACCACAGTGTAGCCCAGTCAGACGTGAAAAGTTTATTTTAAAAGCACTTAAAAACTCACATTTAAAATCGAAATTGCTGCATCAATCCGACGAGTGGCAAACTCGTATATCCAGTGGTCGGATGCTGGAGGGCTTGACACACTCCAGTTTTTTCACCTACATGTGAGTGCATCTCCACTGGTTTAAATCAGAAGACATTGCTACCCCTCTCTGTGACGTTATCACACCATTTGGTTTCTACCCTTTTTACTTTTTCATGTAATACACTTTATGGAGACCCGTATGTGATATCCAACAACGGACCACACCCATCAGGATCAGGCTGATTTAATCCAGCTTGCCAGATTAGAGGTGAGCTGCTGGGATCACTAGAGGTGCATATATGAGATCTTGGTTACGGCTCACTCTCTATCTTTCACCCTTTTTGGATACAAGGCCTCCTTCTTCTGAAATACTTTGACCCTTATTTTTATTTTTATATTTATTTTTATTTCTATTTTTATATTTTATTATTTATTTTTATTGTTGTGTTTTTCAACATTTTTCACTTCACAACGTTATTGATTGGATTAGGTATTGATGAACTGCACCCCTACATGGTTGGATTTTGTTGTACCTGGACCTCTTCAGCACTGTGCCCTCGATTAAGGACTATTCAACAATATTGTTTACTGGTATATTAGTGTCACTCCCCTTTTTTGGACTTTCCCCACCCATTTTCTGTACTTGTATATGTATGTGGTCATATGCACACACACACTAATTTGTATAACACTTTACAGCGCAAATATTTCACTTGTTACAGTTCCTATTATTGGTGTCATTGGAGAGTAAATTCCCCATTGGAGTACGTGGAAGGAATAGTGAAGCATCATTAGTGTCAGTGGGAGGAGTAATATTACATGTTGTTGGTGTCAGTGGAAAGGACAGTAGAAGGATTTGTGATCCAGCCATGGTGTCAATGGGATGAACAGTGACCAATCATTGGTGTCAGTGGAAGTAATTGATGTGCCATTGGTGTGAGTGAGAGAAATACTGAGAGAAATACTGACCCATCATTTTTGAAAGTGAAAAGAATATTTACCCATCACCATTATTGGTGTCAGTTTGAGGATTAGGGATCCATTATTGGTTCATTAGAAAGAAAAGAGACCCATCATTGGTTTCAGTTGAAGGAATAGTGACCGATCATTGGTGTCAGTGGAAGCATTTGTCCCTATTATTGGGGTCAGTATAAAGAATAGTGAGCTAATAGTGAGTCACTGGATGGAATAGTGACACATCATTGCTGTCAGTGGGGGAGTAATGTACTATTGTTGGTATCAGTGATGCCAATGGGTGTGAGTGGTAGTGATGAGCCGAACACCCCCACGTTCGGTTCCCACCAAAACGTTCGAACAGACCGAACGTTCGCGCGAACATTTAGAACCCCATTGAAGTCTATGGGACTCGAACGTTCGAATTCAAAAGTGTACATTTTAAAGCCCAATATTCAAGTTATTGTTGGAAAACGTCTTTGTGAACCCAGGTCTTGCCCCAGGGAACATATATCAATGGAAAAAAAAGTTTTAAAAACTGTAGTTTTTTCTGGAGCAGCGATTTTAATGATGCTTAAAGTGCTGGGTGTTTTATAGTAGTGGCATGTGTTTAGAACTGTCCCTGCACAAAATGAGATTACTCTCAGAAAAAATAAATGTAATACTGCTTGCGGCTTTAATGTAATGTTTGGTCCCTGCAATATGGATAAAAATCATTGAAAAAAATAGCATGGGTTTCCCCGCCACCACTCCCCCCAGATCATTACAAGACCCAGTGCCGATCCTGACCTCCCTGGGGCCCTAAGCAAAATGACATGGCACATTAAAAATGAGAAGCGGGGGCGCTGACGACAGTGACATGTCACATTAAAGAAAGTTGAGAAGCGGGGGGAGGGGATTTTCTGCTGTCGGTAATGACTCAGCCAGCGAGTTTAGAACCGGGGTAAGGGGGCGAAAATGACTTCTCACCAGGCGGGGCCTCTAGTAATTTGGGGGGCCCTTCGCAGCTTTGCGGGGCCCTAAGCGGCTTGCATAGTGAGCCTATAGGGAGGATCGGCCCTGACAAGACCCTTTGGCCCTATATACTTTGAACAGCAGTATACAGGCGGTGCAAACAAGATAAGGACTGTAGGTTTGTTAAGTAGAATCTGAACCATGTCATACTTTGCTGCTGCATATTGCACAATTTCCTAAAGAGACCCTCAACAAACTACATGACACTTGTGCCTGATGAGGCCACTGATGTTCCAGTGGTGGTGGCCCATGAGACTGTCCATACAGGCTTGGCCCCCCAAAGCGCACGTGCTGTGTGGCAACAATATGTCGATTATTTTAGGGTTGGGGGGGGCCATTACAATGCCAGATCTTGGCTGAATAAATTATTTTTTGGGGAAAGAAAAATTCTAGAAAAAAGGGGGGTTGCCATCCGGGGCCCCCTTTGAACAAATTCTGTTCTCTAAAGGCCTCCATTATTTCTGCAAGTCAAAATTAAACAAAAAAAGAGAATGTCAGTCAAGCCTTAGCTTTCTCCCCATATCTAACCCACAAACTCATCCACTGATCATAAAGTCCAAAATCAAGTTTCGTATCGTCGTACTGCACGATCGTTTTTCCGACGTTTTCTACCGACTGTGAACGACGTTCTGACTCACGCAATATCCCTTTATACACTGCGCATGTGAGAAGCTCCACACGTTTCCCCGCCCATGACGATCGTTCTAGTAATTGCCACGCCCCTTTTCAGTCGGTCAATGCAAGAGGGTGAAGCTGCAACCAGGCAGGAGAGAGGCCAGGCACCCACCAGGAGGAGCAGGAGGTACAAAGCCACCAACATGTCCTTCGATGAGATGGTCGAGATGGTGGCAATTCTTAAAAAGGAGGACTACGACTGTAAAAAAGGGCCTTACAAGAACCCAAATAAAGTCAAGGCCCAGATCATGGAGAAGGTACGGAGGACTATCCATGAAAAATTCGGGGTGCAGAGGTCCAGGAAGCAGTTGCGCAAGAGATGGTCTGACCTGAAAATTAGAGAGCCGGAGCAGATGGAGAGGATTTGAAGAGTCCTCAGAAGAAGTAAGTAATTTTCATGTGTACTCTGATTATTTGTTTTTATTATTTTGCGGCATGTGCTTTTTCTTTCAGGTTGTGTATACATACAGTTCAAGAATAGATGTCTCAAGGTTCATGTTTGTGGGCATAATAATTGGTTGTTCATTCTATTTATGGTCTTTTTATGTGAGACCAATTTTTTATTTAATGTAGATGTGTTATTAACTAGATTTAAATAATCCAACTTAAGTCAATATACAGTAAAAGGAGAGTATGCTCAGCAGTAGGGGTGCAACGAATCAAAAAACGTACGGTTCGGATCGTTTCTCGGATCAGAGTCATGGATCGGATCATTTTTCGGATCAGCAAGAAAAAATGCTGTAACGTAGCTCAAGCACTTTCACATGTGTTTAAAGCCGTCGTTTTGCACAACCAAATATGGCCTCATGTCTGCACCTATAAACACACCGATGGCGTTTGTGATGGCTTTAGCCCGGTCTGATCCGTGCAACAAGGGGCTGCTTAAATGCTGCGCTGATGAGCGGTTGTTGAGCAGCTTTAGTTTTCATTGTCACTCCTGTCAGTGAAACACCAGGGTGATGTCGCTTCATGCGTGGCAAATGCTTGATGTG
Source organism: Rana temporaria (assembly GCF_905171775.1). NCBI lineage: Eukaryota > Metazoa > Chordata > Amphibia > Anura > Ranidae > Rana > Rana temporaria. The sequence continues at coordinate 378,495,745 of NC_053489.1, read as the reverse complement.
TTTACACTGTCATATGGCTTTTTTGTGCCACAGTGCCTACACACGATCACGGTTTTATCCACTAACCTCTTTCCTTCATCATTATATTTGACAGGGAAGCCACAATGCTTTTATACAGGGGATTTAAATGATGCGGGGCGTTCAAGCTCCTCCGTTCCTCCACTCGCCATGACCAGCGTGTGTGGACTGAACATGCACACAACTTTTTTTTCCTGAAATCAATCCACGGATGCCACGTGTGCGGTTCGGATCAATATCTTCGGTTCGGATCGCGGATCGATGACAATCCGTTGCACCACTACTCAGCAGTTGGTTACCCATATGGACTCAGTAGCACAAGTGTTGGCATGGCCGATCCACCCTATAGGCTCACTATGCAGGCCGCTTAGGGCCCCGCAAAGCTGCGAAGGGCCCCCCAAATTACTAGAGGCCCCGCCTGGTAAGAAGTCATTTTCGCCCCCTCACCCCACTTCTCAACTTGCTGGCTGCATGGGAGAAGAGGCAAGAAGTCAGCACCCGTTGCTTCTCAATTTAATGTAAGATGTCATTTCTGACAGCAGAACAACCCCTCCCCCCACTTCTCAACTTTCTTTAATGTGACATTTCACTGTCGTCAGCGCCCCCCGCTTCTCATTTTTAATGTGCCATGTCATTTTGCTTAGGGCCCCAGGGAGGTCAGGATCGGCACTGATTGTTGGCCACAAGAACAACCTAGTTAGGGTGTCACACAGAGGTGATCCAGTGGATACTTGTTGTTTTTCCATGTAGGAAACTTGGCCAAAGATAGAGAAATGCAGCAGCTTTGGTAATGGATAAAATCCTGTGTTAAGCTTAGAAGGATTGTAAAAACAGACAATTGTACCACACATTATAAAAAGAATGATTGATATTCCTCTTTTAGACCTCTAATCTTTGTGATTCATGTCTTTTTTTACAATCTCATAGGGCGCAATTAAGCTGCAGCAGTGGAGCCGACCAACCCCACACAGAGCCAAGCCCCACCTTTGCCGGATGTGCATGAAGTGGAAAATGCCACATGTGTGGCTTATTATTATATCAATGCTGCCTAAAAAAACAAATCTAGATTTGTGGTGTTTACATTGACAATGATGAGTATTTAGTACAGGAAAATAAACATGACACTATGATAACGTAGGAGAAAGCTAGAATGAACTCAAATTAGGAAAGAATCAAACAAAGAAAAATACTAGAACAGGGGCAGAAAAATTGGGCCTTAGACACTGGTGGCGGTGCCACAACACTGCAACCCCTCACAGATAATGTCATTGGAGCGCAGCCAAGAGCCACATGCAAAGTACTGCATCAAAATTTTTTATTATACGCCCCTGTTAAACAGGGGCAGAAAAATTGGGCCTTGGGCACTGCTGGCGGTGCCACAACACTGCAACCCCTCACAGATAATGTCATTGGAGCGCAGCAAAGAGCCACATGCAAAGTACTGCATCAAACATTTTTATTATACACCCCTGTTAAACAGGGGCAGAAAAATTGGGCCTTGGGTACTGGTGGCGGAGGACAGAACTAACAATGTTCTTACTAGCTAATAGCTATCAGCAAGATCATTGAGGAGGAAAAGGATATTGAGTCAGCAGCATAACAGGACAGTCACTCAGCATCAGCATAGGCAGCCTCCAAGGGATTTGACATTTCAAAAAAATTATTCAGTTACATCAGCATCAGGTGCTTGGTAGCTGTTGTTGATCCAAGCCTTTTTTATGAAGGTCAGTCGATCGACTTGTGATCAGTCACAAAGCCTCCAGCAGCACTGAATGTGCGTTCTGAAAGAACGCTGGATGCAGGACAAGCCAGTAGCTCAATTGCGTACTGTGCAAGCTCTGGCCAGTGATCCATTCTCAAGACCCAGTAAGCCAGAGCATTTTCGGTGGGGAAGGTGTCCAAGTCTGATCTTGCCCCTGGGTTGTCAGGAGAGTTTAGTAGACCAGTACTATGTGCCTACACAGAGGAGACCAAGACTGTATGCAGTGAAATAAAAGGTGTTTATTTACAAATAAGTGAACAGAACATGTAAAGACAACCAGTGCACAAATGAACAACAAACGTATATACAATCCAAGGGGGAATGCCGTAATCATAAACAAAAGCCAAGCGAAGGTCATATACCAGGAGATCGCAGAAGATGGGTAAGGACGGGACACAACGGAGCAGGGAGCGGATGGATGGCCAAGGGTCGGGTCGGATAGGGATCGGGTCCAGAAAGTAGGCTCAGTGTCAGTAACAGGCTCAGGATCAAGGTAGTAGACTGATACCAGGGCGAGGAATGATTACACACGCCGAGTATATATAGAGGCTTGCTAATTGCATTCAGGTCACACCTGAACGCAGGAAGGGCTGTATGCTCCATACTGCCAAGAATCCCCCGCTGGTGGACGCCAGTACTGCAGCCCAAGGATCACATAATACCACCAGGGGAGAGCTCCCCCGGCAGTCCAAGACTTCCGGGAGACACCTGGAGGTGGACCACAGTACTGCACGCCAAATACCGAGCAGTATCACCAGCGGGGGGAACCTTTCCTGACAGTACCCCCCCCTCAAAGGAGCGGCCTCCGGACACTCCAACTAGTTGTTGCTGGGGAAAGTCCATGATGTAAAGCCGGGCAGCGGAAAAAGTTACATCAGGTTGGGCCGGAGGAAGGTCCATGACTTTAAACCGGGCAAAGTGCAGCTCAAGCTGGGCAGTAGGTACAGACATCTCAGGCTGGGCAAAAAGTACATCAAGCTGGGAAGCAGATAGGGGCAAATCAAGCTGGGCAGCAGACTCCGGGTCATCGGGCTGGGCAGCAGGCTCCGGGTCATCGAGCTGGGCAGCAGACAGAGGCTCCGGGTCGTCGGGCTGGGCAACAGGCTCCGGGTCATCAAGTAGGGCAGCAAGCACCGGGTCATCGGGCTGGGCAGAAGGCTCCGGGGTCGTCGGACTGGGCAGCAGGCTCCGGGTCGTCGAGCTGGGCAGCAGGCTCCGGGTCGTCGAGCTGGGCAGCAGATAGAGGCTCTGGGTCGTCGGGCTGGGCAGCAGATAGAGGCTCTGGGTCATCAGACTGGGCAGCAGGCTCCGGGTCGTCGAGCTGGGCAGCGGACAGGAACACCTCCGGCTGGGCAGCAGACAGGAACACCTCCGGCTGGGCAGCAGACAGGAACACCTCCGGCTGGGCAGCAGACAGGAACACCTCCGGCTGGGCAGCAGACAGGAACACCTCCGGCTGGGCAACAGACAGGGGCTCAACAAGTTGGTATGTTGGAATTGCAATGTCAGGCCGGGCAACTGGCACGTCAGGCTGGGCAACTGGCATGTCAGGCTGGGCAACTGGTGTGATAGACATGAAACTAAAATGAAAATTTTATGTTATGATTAGAAATATTAAAGTGTATTTCGGTTAATATTTCTTTAGTATATTGCTTATTTTCCTTGATAAGTTCTATCAGAGATTGTTTTAAAGGGATTTGATGTTTTGTGAAAAGCAGAACTGTTTTCCTGTGGACGTTTCAAAGGAAGCTAACCCATCCTCCTGCATTCCTGATCATTTCAAGAGGAAATTGTGACTTTGCTACATCCTGTCTTCTGGAGATGGAAAAGGAATTTGTGTCCTGGACTGTTTTTCCCTTAAAAGGCAACGTGCTGGTTTCCTGTGTATGGATTTCTAAATGGAAGATTTGCTGGAACTATTTCCCAACGAATGACTGTCATATTCTTCCTCCTGTCCTGGACATGCCCCTTTCCAGCCCACCTCACTACATCCTTGCAGTTCTGATCGAGAGACCCCTATCATTTATGATGAAACAAAGACCTTGCCATGTGGATTAACAGAATGGGAGGGTAAATGGGTGGAGTAAAGGGTTATTGGGAGGGATTGATGGGTGTGTATTCTGTGACGACATAAGGAGAATAAAGCTAAGAATGAGAAGATTGCCATCAGCATCTGCTCACATTTTACCCCCTGCATCTCTGTGTGTGTGTGTGTGTGTGTGTGTGTTCGTTTGTCTTTGCTTATTTCCACAGATTATACCAGTGAATCATTACAAATCTAAATCAATTGGGCCCAACGTCGGTTCGTTGCTTTATTTGGGAAATGCAATGCGTCTGTGCGGGTGGAGACAGGCTGATCACCTACACTTCGGTGCAGGCGTTGCACTTCCTCAAATCAAAGACGAGATTTCTTGAGCAACGCTTGTAACCCTTTGTCCCGTCTGCCGGTTGATACCTGTGTTTTTATGTTTAAGTGTTGTGTTAGTTTGAATGTGACTGTTTCAGGGGTCTATGTCTGTAGGCGGTGGCGGACAGTATTTTTCTTTCAGGGGTCCTGAGCCGGTGACGCATGGTAAGCGTGTCTTGGGGTGGAGATGTTTATGTGTGCATGTCTGTCCCAGGCTCCTTCCTATTATAAGCATCAGTGATTTACTGGTGTTTGGGGAAGTGAGGTAGTATGCACATGTCAATATGTCTGGTCTGAAAGAAGAGGGTTTGGGGGTTCGATAGTCGCTAAGACGAGCGGGCTGAGTGGTGGCTTGGGTAGTCGGAAACGGAATAAAGATAGCCACTAAGGAAGTTGGATCTTTATGGATTTGCTATACATATGGCTTGTGCCATATGTATACCAAATCTCTTTAGTCAAAACGGAATAAAGATAGCCACTAGGGAAGTTGGATCTTTATGGGTTTGCTATGCATATGGCTTGTGCCATATGTGTACCAAATCTCTCTAGTCGAAATTAGAAGATTGGGGTTCGTTTTGCCTTCTTTTGGGGGGGCACTGAGGGTTTTCTTTTTACATTTTTGGGGTTAGGGGTTAAACTTTATGGGATTTTAAGCTAAATTGGGGTTACATTTTTGGGGTTAGGGGTTAATAATTAGGGGCTGAAAGAGTCGTATTCCGTGTATTTTGTATTGTTTTATTGTCATGAACTGCCATGCGTTTTTTTTATATGCGGTTTTGTATGCAGCCAGGTAAAACCTGGCTGTGTGGAGATTTGTATCTCCCTCGCTTCACTCTTTCCCCCCCCTCTCCAGGCTGTGTGGAGTTTTATCAGCAGACTTTTTTTTTGGAGTTTCAGATTTCTCTGCTGGAGTCACGCAGGCAGTGATGGCCCCTCCCCACTCCCCCCCCCCTTTGCAGCGTAAGCTGGCTGTGTGATAACAGCCGAGAGTGTAGCTGACAGTTTTTTTTGTGTTTCTGTTTCTTTGATAGATAATGGTAACTTGCCTTTATTGATTTCAGAAAAACAGAAAAACATAGTGAAATAGTTTTTTTTTAAACAAAACACATGGGTCTGGTGTTCTCAGCAGCTGCTGATGTATCTTTTTGATTCACAGACCTTTGAGGTTTTTGGGATAACACAGACTATTTTTATATCCGAATCTATGTGTACAATGGGGCTTATTGTTTATCCGAATCTATGTGTACAATGGGGCTTATTGTTATTTTTGCTGTTTTTTTTATATATACTTCTGGGATGCCTCCCTGATATAATATATACTCCTGCCCCCTCCCTGGTGGGGGGATAGAACTGGGTGTGTGAGGAATGTGGGAGGTCCAGACCCCTGCATCCTGCCCGCCGTGAGCTCTGCCACATTTGCAAGTTGGAGGATAGCCCCCCTCTTCCCCCCCCCAGGGACGACAACCTAGGAGACAGTTTTTTTTGTAACACAGAGTTTTTTTTTAACAAAAGGTTGAATTGGGATATTGCAACTGTTTCTGTACAATTTAAATTGGTCTGTATATGTCTGTTGGACTGTACGCTGATTTATCGGATAATACGATTTCAGTTGCTTTGTCGCAATTAATAAACAGTAATAAAAACTAATGGGATATTTCTCCTGAGGTTTAAAACATATGGAACAGACATTTGATGCACATAATAAGCAATTGTTAAGTCTTTATTTTACAGTTAAAATCTTCTACAGAAAATTAATTTAGGTGAATTATTTCGTCCCGTTTTTTTATCCTTTTAATCGGATAGATTGAATGCGTGTTCTGTGGGGACCTGTCCCATCTGGGTTGCCCACTTACACTTACACTGACGATGCCATGCACTGTATTTTGACTTGATACATAGAGGGCTTTTTGCCAGTTTGGTTGTTGTAATGTGATACCCAGGGCCTGTTATTGTCTTTTCGTTTCCCTCATGTTCTGCCCACGATGCCTGCTGGAAGCATGGGCCCCGCCCGACTGCTTGAGGCCGTGCCCCTTCCTTCCCCTCACGTTCTGCCCAACTGTATGCCCGGCTGGAGGAAGCATGGGCCTGCCCGGATGCTCTTCCCTGCTGAAGGCTTTGCCTCGTTCTGAATGCAGATGGTGTCGCCTCCTGCCCGCTGCCCGCTGCCCATACTGGATTCTGTGCCCTCCGGCCCACGGGCCTTCTTCTTCATGCCCTCCTTAGTCTGTCCAGGGGGGGGTAACTACAATGCCACTTCGCTGGACAGACACGTAAGGGAGGAGAATGATGTAGATGGGAGTGGCAGACCTACCTGAAGGTAGAATCCGCTCATATGCTGTCATGTGTGCCCCGACCTCAATGCCTTGACCTCATGGGGTGCCCAAAAGCGGTAGAGAGTGTGTAAATCCTGGCGTTCATGACTACAGAAGCTGTGTTCACAAGTCACAAATGAGGGATGAGGAGATTCTGGGTATCACATTGGAACAGTAGAACATTTTACATAGTACATTTAAATGGTTTTATTCCACATGCTGTGCCATGCCATCCTCAGGGTTAAGTGGGTAAGTGGCCCCAAGGGGGGAGCATTCAATACATTATCCCTTTCTGAAATCTTGTTTGAGACAGTCTCTAGATTAGATTGTTATGAGCTATGATTATGTGACCGCTTTTGAAAATAGGTAACTAATATTCGTGTACGAGTTTTTCTCACATTTCTGATGTAGGTACCGATAATTACCAATATCCCCTGGGTGATGATTAAGAGGTTCCTTCGAAAATATTCTCTGGAAGATGAGTGATATTATGAATTGTGCCACCCAAATCTGAATGAAATTATATATCTTTTTTCAAATACATGGGATTGTGACCACTGGGGTTTGTGGGTTGGAATATCTCAAAGGGGGGTCCCGGTTACATAGGGTAATTAGTTAATTAATGTCAGAGTGTAAAGAAGTTCTCTAATGAGATAATTAAGTTTGATTCCGCCTGTAAGTGTTTATGAATATGTTATCCCCAACAACTGAAAATGTATTATGACATGTCAAAACCATGCATGGGATTAGAACAAAGGTTTAATGGGAAAATTGTTGATTGAGATTGTGTGAAGAATTGTATACAATTCAGTCTATGGTAAACAACATGGTATTTTATATTTAACTGAAATCCTACAGATCTGGTTGTAAGAATTAATAAGTAGAGGTTTGAGCAATGTTTACAGCAGATTCTAAACTTGGGTTTGGTTTATTATAAGGTTCCCCAGGAAAAATATTAAAATATGAAAGTTATGTTCAATCTAACAATTTTATAAAAAATATTAAAATAAAATTGAAAAATACACAAGTGTTAAAAGTTATTATAAAATGACATTTCTGATAAAATATAGATTGTGAGTAGTTATGAGTGACTTTATCAGTAGAAAACAATGGTCGGTTCATGCGCAGGGACTGGTCAGTGGATTTCATGAGATTTGTCCTCTAAGCGATCTTTTTTCGCTATTATAGGTGGGAAATGTCGTTGTATAATGTGATGTACATGATTTTTGGCAGATGTACAAACCAAATATGTTTTAAAATTTTTGAAAAAGAGTTAAAAATAAGAAAAACGATGCAATTCGATTGGATTGTGTATGGTCTAAAACTTGTACAATCTGCTCCAAGCATGGGGGGGAACAGATGTTTTCCCTTAGAGGTCATTAACAGCAGATCAGGTTACAGGCTGTGGTGGATTACAGGAGTGAGTGCTAGCTTGAAATCCGACACCCAGTTTAAGCATCCTCAACTTTACCTAGTTTGAAGGGAAAAATAAATAAATATCAGAGTTTATGTTAAGTAAACTATGAAAGCATATTATAGGGTAAATCTTTCTTTAATAATAAAAGGTAATTTGTACACAATCATTAGAAGATCTGAAAGAAAGCCCTTATTAATAAAGTATTATTTTTCTCTTTCTTTTCCTTTCTTTCTTTTTCTCTCTCTCTCTTTCTTTTGCTCTTTCTTTCTTTCTTTCTTTCTTTCTCTCTCATTCTTTCTTTTTCTCATATGTTACTAAACTGTGGGTTTTTGCACCATTTGGTTTGAAGAATACCTTACTTTGAGGGTGTCATTTTAAAGAGAATGATAATGGTGTTAATCTGCATAGCTTAAGAAAGTCAGTTAAAATAGTTTAAAAATAAAAATACAATATGGATAGATGATGCAGATGATGATGATTTATGGATTAAAATGTCACTTTCTAGGCTTCAGATTGACGAATGTATTAATGGAAGAATGATTGATCTCTTATATTTGGATCCATGTAGGGGAGCAATGAAACTTCTGTATGTTCGTTTATGCTGAAGGCTGCTATGTTTGTTTAAACAGACATGCGACAAGAATATTCATGCTGCATGATCAGTCCTGAAAACTAGTGTAATGTAATAAAGTTTCTTTAGGAAATAAAATATTTAGGACAGAGCCCAATATAAAATTAAAATGCTAATGAAGGGAAATATAGTAATTTGGTGGGAACGGATGCTTTTATGAAATTTAATTTAGTAATGTAAATGTAGATTGGATAAATTATGGTTGCTATGGTCAATAGAGGTTTGTTAACTATAAACAAGGATGCATTCCAGTATATTACTGAACACCTAGAGGCCACTTCACAAATGACTTTGTATAAAATTATGGCCTTATACAGGATATTAGGTGAACAAGGGGGGGCATTTAGAATGTCACCTGCGGACAATATTTTGGGTGATAACACATTTGTACTCAAATAGGTATAGCAATTCTGTTTATATTGGTTATGATAATGTTTTGTTATATGGACCGTGTCCTCCATTACCGTCCTTGTCTGTTAAGAAATAACAAAGAGAATAAACTGATAAAATATTCATTTCAAGGGGGGGCTGTGATAGACATGAAACTAAAATGAAAATTTTATGTTATGATTAGAAATATTAAAGTGTATTTCGGTTAATATTTCTTTAGTATATTGCTTATTTTCCTTGATAAGTTCTATCAGAGATTGTTTTAAAGGGATTTGATGTTTTGTGAAAAGCAGAACTGTTTTCCTGTGGACGTTTCAAAGGAAGCTAACCCATCCTCCTGCATTCCTGATCATTTCAAGAGGAAATTGTGACTTTGCTACATCCTGTCTTCTGGAGATGGAAAAGGAATTTGTGTCCTGGACTGTTTTTCCCTTAAAAGGCAACGTGCTGGTTTCCTGTGTATGGATTTCTAAATGGGCGATTTGCTGGAACTATTTCCCAACGAATGACTGTCATATTCTTCCTCCTGTCCTGGACATGCCCCTTTCCAGCCCACCTCACTACATCCTTGCAGTTCTGATCGAGAGACCCCTATCATTTATGATGAAACAAAGACCTTGCCATGTGGATTAACAGAATGGGAGGGTAAATGGGTGGAGTAAAGGGTTATTGGGAGGGATTGATGGGTGTGTATTCTGTGACGACATAAGGAGAATAAAGCTAAGAATGAGAAGATTGCCATCAGCATCTGCTCACATTTTACCCCCTGCATCTCTGTGTGTGTGTGTGTGTGTGTGTGTGTGTTCGTTTGTCTTTGCTTATTTCCACAGATTATACCAGTGAATCATTACAAATCTAAATCACTGGCACAACAAACTGGGCAACTGGCACAACAGACTGGGCAACTGGCACGTCAGGCTGGGCAACTGGCACGTCAGGCTGGGCGGCTGGCACTGGAACAACAGGCTGGGCGGCTGGCACTGGAACAACAGGCTGGGCGGCTGGCACTGGAACAACAGGCTGGGCGGCTGGCACTGGAACAACAGGCTGGGCGGCTGGCACTGGAACAACAAGCTGGGCGGCTGGCACTGGAACAAGCTGGGTGGCTGGCACTGGAACAACCTGGGCGGCTGACACTGGAATAACAGGCTGGGCAGCTGGTACTGAAACAGGCTGGGCAGCTGGTACTGAAACAGGCTGGGCAGCTGGTACTGAAACAGGCTGGGCAGCTGGTACTGGAAAAGGATGAACAGGTGGCACTGGAACAGGCTGAACAGGTGGCACTGGAACAGGCTGAACAGGTGGCACTGGAACAGGCTGAACAGGTGGCACTGGAACAGGCTGAGCAGATGGCACTGGAACAGGCTGAGCAGATGGCACTGGAACAGGCTGGGCAGATGGCACTGGAACAGGCTGAGCAGATGGCACTGGAACAGGCTGGGCAGGTGGCACTAGAACAGGCTGGGCAGGTGGCACTGGAACAGGCTGGGCAGGTGGCACTGGAACAGGCTGAACAGATGGCACTGGAACAGGCTGAACAGATGGCACTGGAACGGGCTGAACTGATGGCACTGGAACGGGCTGAACTGATGGCACTGGAACGGGCTGAACAGATGGCACTGGAACAGGCTGAACAGATGGCACTGGAACAGGCTGAACAGATGGCACTGGAACAGGCTGGGCAAATGGCACTATGGTGTGGGTCGGGAAGTACTTCCGCTTCTTTTTAGGTTTAGTCACTGCAGACTTGTTAACAGGAGGGCTGTATGAAAAAGATGGGATTATGTAGGAGGAAGGGTTGGAATGTGGCAGGGACACAGGAACAGTGACTGGAGGAGGTTTTTGTGAAGTTGTTACAGCATTATGGGTGGAACTGCATACAGATGTGCGTAGTTCAAAATTAATCATTGGAGTTTGTTATAAACCATCCAATGTTAATGAGGAGGTGGAGACTCAGCTCCTTGCACAGATGGAAAGGGCTGCAAGGGCTGGGACGGTGATAATAATGGGGGATTTTAACTACCCAGAAATTGACTGGATTAATGGCACTTCTGGGACAGTTAAAGGACAAAAATTTAAAAACCTATTGCAGGACAATTTTATGGTGCAGTTTATTGAGGCCCCAACTAGGAATGATGCTCTGTTGGACCTGATAATCTCAAACCATGCAGAGCTTATTACTAATGTTCAGATAAAGGAACACCTGGGTAGCAGTGATCATAACATGATTTCATTTAATGTTAACTATAAGCAAGAAATACATACAGGAAATATTAAAACACTAAATTTTAAGAGAGCAAATTTTCCAAGGATGAGGGCTGCTCTCCAGGACTTGGACTGGGAGGGACTATTGGCACCGATGAACACAGAACAGAAATGGGAATTCTTCAAAAAGACTGTGTGGAACCTCACTGCAAAGTATGTTCCCATGGGCAATACGTTTAAAAGGCTAAAAATAAAACCTATGTGGCTCACGGTCAAAGTTAAAAAAGCTATAAATAATAAGAAAGTAGCCTTTAAAAAATATAAAAATGAAGGAACACTAGTGTTGTTTAAATGTTACAAAGAATATAACAGGATATGTAAAAAGGAAATCAAGGATGCAAAAATTCAAAATGAACGACAGATTGCAAAAGATAGTAGGACAAACCCCAAAAAATTCTTTAAATATATTAATAGTAAAAAGGTGAAGTCCGAGCATGTAGGCCCCTTACAAAATAATCTAGAGTGGGTGACTGGGGACAAAGAGAAGGCAAATTTATTAAATGCTTTCTTCAGCTCTGTGTATACAATGGAGCATGGGGGAGCGCATGTCCAAAATGGGGGTGGGAGTGACACAGCCCCAAATCCACAATGTGGATATGGTCCAGAAATATTTAGACAGAATAAAGGTGGATAAAGCACCTGGACCTGATGGCATCCACCCACGGATCCTATGAGAGAGAAGATCACCGCTCAAGGTAGGTCTATTGTAGGGTCGTTTCAAAAATATAGGACTCCAAGGGTGCAGGCAATGCACTAAGGCAAATATTGGTAAAAAGATGAGGGATGGACAGCCGCACTCCAAACCAAACAGGTTGTCTTTATTCAAATCAACAGCAAGAACACAGCAGATCACAGCAATAGGAACAGGAGAATACCGACGTTTCGCACTGGCTTCAGTGCTTATTCATGGCTAACATGCATTGAAACTGTTCAGTATATATAGAGATCAGAGGCTAGTGTGTGACCTGATTGAATAATTGGCTGAGGGTTGTCCGCAATCATTGGGCACACCAGAAGTCAATATCAGATCACAAACTGCCTATACATATCCAAGGGAACATAAAAAGAAAAAAAAAATGTGAAATGTTGTTGAACAAAAATCCAAGGTGCCAAAAAACAGATGTGATCCACATAAATATTATTTAGACTAAGCATATATGAGTAAAATAAACATAGTGAGAATAAATACTGTCAAACCTCTTAACAAGACAATATATGCCAGTATAGGTTAAATAGATCGTGAATATAGAAGAATAAAACGATGAATCAAATATAAACACGAATACACGTGTGGTGAAATGCTATTCCTAGATTGCCACATTGGCCGTATATGCCAAAAAGTGTGTGAATATCTTGGGGGTTAAGCTGTATGAGTGTATAAACTCAAGTATCTATGGTTGCAATGGTGAGTCCATTAAGCAGACCTTCATCCCGATGATGATTCAAAAAATAATAAAGGAGGTGTACTATAGATCCTCTTATTAACTAAGAAACCCAGTGATATGTGAGTGTGTGTTGATGCAAAGTGATGCATTCTAAAGAAGTAAGTAAAAAAAGTGCAGTGTATATCTATGGTATATTCAAGTGGAGAAAATCTTTTTTTTATAAAACATTTTTCACTTTTTTGTTAATTTATTAATTGAGAATAAAAAATGCTCAATAAAGCAGTGTAGAGCGGTGACGAACCGTCCTGTGAAAATGTGGAAAAGCACAAATGGACAACATATGAAAAAGGACGATTATAGTGTATAACGGAAAATGGGTATGAAAATCCAAAAACGAAATAGTTCCAAAAATGAATATGCGACCTACAGATGCACTCGTAGTATACAGCCCTGTGGTATAATACCCCATGGAACATGGAAATATTAAACATTGAGATTGTCTGTGTCTGCATATTAATGGATCTGTGAGTCCCGTCATATGTAATTGAATAAAAATAAAAATGTGGGAAGGGGGGGGAGGGGGGGAGCGTGGGAAGGACAGGGGAGGGGAAGGGGAAAAAAAAAAAGGGGGGGGGGAGGGGGGGAGACAAATGTCATGGAAACACGAGCCCGGACTAAACACTAACAGAAACATAATGGGCCAAAGTGAGCATGAAGACTAGAGAACGTGGCTCATACACATATGCAAATATTTAAAAATGCATAATTGTAGTAAAATAATTCTAAAAGAAATGTCGCATGAAATGAATACAGGCATGTGCCTTTGACATATGGAGTGTGGCCGAGCTAGAGGAACCATGACATAGGCTCTGATAAGATATGTCTTAAGTAAAATTTCATTGAAAAATGTGCATGTTTGTGTGCAGATATGTAAAAAAATAAAATTTAACTGCACATGCACATATACAAAAAGATCTATAAAAACAGAAAAATGCATGAAATTGTGTCCGCGTAGCGCGCATGGTCATTGAAGACTTTTGACATAATGGCAATGGATGTGCATTGGTTAATGAAAAGAAATGTTGTGTATATGAGACCAATATCTCTAATGTTATAAATAACACATCGATTGTTGCCGTTATCGTTGGCCACTAATCGGTCATATCAATTCTTGCAAATATATGCATAAAGATAAAGAAGCAATTATAATAGCCAGCCAAACGGAACCATATTAATTTGCGCTAAATGTGGACACTGTAAAGCAGGGCCCCTCAAAAAATGAAACTATGTAAAAAATAGCCAGTTTGTGTAATAACACAAGGCTACTATGTATTTAAGTCTGGGGCATATATGAAGACAGAGTAATAATGAACGCAGAGGGTTCAGTAAAAATGGGAATGGGAATGGAAGGAAATGGCCAGACAAAATATAATGATGTTTAAAGGGGCACTCATCATGGGTGTATTGTGTAGCTTACAGGTATGTATGAACAGAAGACGGTATTGAGGTGGTTCAAAAGATGGTTATAGGGGCACTTAGGATGGGTGCTATACACAGGAATGATCTATAGTGCATTGTCACTGTCAGAGCAATGTCAGGTGTAATGGATATAGCCCCCTAGTCATAGTAATGGGAAACGTCCCATTGAAAGTTTAACCCCTCAGGCATTCTAGTACCTAAAAGGAAAATCCAAAAAACCTCTCGCCGGCAGAGCAAGCGGAATTTGTCTCCCCCTCTAACCGGGCGGGTGATTTTCTCCATGCCTTGTATGTATAGGCTGGAGATGTCCTTGTGATGGACCAAATTCCAATGCTTTGCTACATTAGTGTTGTTGTCTTGACTGATATCATAAAGATGGTCTCTAAGCCTGTCTTTTAACTGTCTAATTGTGCGGCCCACGTACTGAACATGACATAGATCGCAGCTGATGACATAAACTATATGTGCAGTATTACAATTAATAAACTGCTGAATGTCATAATTCTTGTTCATAGAGTGGGAGTGTACAGATGGACCAGTTGTTATATGTTTGCAATACCTACATCCCCCTACTCCACATCTAAAGGTGCCTTTGAATGAAAGCCAATTGTTTCCAGTCGGCCTGCTGAGAAACAGGCTGGGGGACAGAATGCTACCTAGAGACGGGGCCCTTCTGCTGACTGTTTTAACCCCTTGTGTCAGAATCGACTGGTACGTGGTGTCACCAAACAGGACCGGAAGGTACTTGTTAATGATGTTTTTAATGCCGTTAAATTCTGGACTATAGGGTGTGGAGAATATGGGAATGGTGTCATTGAAAGATGATGTTTTGATATGCCGTTTATTGTCAAACAGAGATGACCTGGGAATAGAATTGACTCTGGAGAGTGCCCTATTGATGGTCCCAGCAGGGTATCCCCTATCTTTAAATCTGGACGCCATATCAGAAGATTCCCGAATGAAATCATCAGTGTTACTACACAAGCGTTTCAATCTGAGGAATTTCCCAAAAGGGATTCCTCTGATGGTATGCTGGGGGTGAGAGGAGTCAGCACGCAAAAGATTGTTTCCCGCCGTGTCTTTTCTAAACAGGCTAGTGGAAACAAAACCATTGGCGCCGGTGAGCCTAACATCCAAAAAGTCGATGGTGGAGAGCTGCAATTTACCAGTAAAATGCAAGTTAAGGCTATTATCGTTAAGATACAGCAATAACGTATCGAGGTTAACGGTCTCACCAGAACAGATGAACAACAAGTCGTCAATGTAGCGACAGTAAAGCACGGTGTCCTGCCGACGGGGACTATCACATCCAAAGATGCAGGACCTCTCCCACCATCCCATGTAGAGATTGGCAAGGGAGGGCGAAAACTTGGCTCCCATGGAGGCCCCGCATCTTTGGAGGTAGTAGTCCCCATCGAACATGAAGAAATTGTGCGTAAGTAAATATTCAAGTGACAAAATGATGAATTCCTCTAATGCCAATGAAAACTTGTTGGACTCCCTCAAAAAGTAGCCTACAGCTTGGAGACCCAGATGATGCGGGATGCACGAGTACAGGCTCGTCACATCACAACTGATCCACTTGTATTGTTCTTCCCACGGAAACCCATTAAGCTTCTGAAGGAGCTGTTGGGTATCACGTAGGAAGCCAGGAAGCTCGACTACCAAGGGTTGTAATTGGCCGTCAACCCACTCACCCAGTCTCTCGTTAAGTGACCCAATACCTGCCACGATAGGTCTTCCTATTAAAGGGTTTAGTCCCTTGTGTGTCTTGGGTAAATGATGAAAGACTGGGGTAACGGGGTGACTGGGAATAAAAAGTAGTTTATCAGATTCCGTAATTAAACCAGCCTGTACACCTCTGTCCAAGACAGAGGTTAATGCTTTGGTGAAAGGCACTGTGGGGTTCATGGTGAGAAGCTGATATGTGGTAGTATCAGACAGCTGGCGAACCGCCTCCTCTTTATACACAGATGAATCTAAAACAACTACAGAGCCCCCTTTATCGGCATTCCTAATAACAATGTTAACATCAGTTTTCAAAGAGTTCAAAGCTTGTGTTTCCTCTGAAGACAGATTGTTGGGGAGCTGGTCTCTGCGACAGTTACGGGCCAGGCGTGTGAGGTCCCTCTCTACTAGTGATTGGAAAGAGTCAAGATCCTTGCCCCTAGAACCCAGTGGGTAAAAGTTAGATCTCATCTTAAAAGAAATGGTACAAGGACCATCTGCTGGGTCAATGGGACAAGGATGTGACTCAATAAACAAATCTGTGAGGTCTTTTAAGGCGCAGACGAAGAGGAGACGAAATTAGCTCACCTGACCCTTGGCTGTCAGCAGAGACAAGTTCTGTATCTGATGGTGGAGACTGGAAAAAATGTTTTTTCAGGGTAAGGCCCCGTGAGAATTTATTAACATCCAAGATGGTCTGGAAAAGGTCAAAGTGTCTAGAGGGGCAGAAATGTAATCCCTTAGACAAAAGTTCAGTTTCAACAGTGTTCAAAACTCTTCCTGAAATGTTGATCACGTTGGATGTCATTTCTGAGTGGCTCCCCGTAGGGCATACGGGATATTTTTTGTTCCTGTGCTTCTTCCCTCCGCGTCTTGTTTTCTTGTGGCTGTATGTTTCTTTCTCGCTTCTTTGTTGGAAATGCGAGGGTGTCCCCCTGGCCGTGCTCCCTCACTGTTGGATGGCTTAGCTGATGTGTTCCCCCAATCGGGTGATGACTCGGAGCCTGAGGTCGCCTGGGTGTCATAGGCAACCTCACTGTCAAAATCCGAGAAGCTGACCTTCTTTGCTCTGTTCTTGCGGCCACGTTTATGTTGATATGGTAATTGTTTCCAGACGTAGACATTGTTGTTCTTGTAGTCGATACGGTCTCTTGTCTGTTTACCTTTTTTTGTGTCAATCACGTGCCGTTCAAGCTTGTCCAGCTTTTTGTTTAATTTGCCATCCAAACTGGCAAACTCGGAATGAGTTTGTAAAGGGATGAGTTCTTTTTGAATGGAATTGATCTCGGTCTGTATCTTTTCCGTCTGTTCTGAGTTAGACCTCATTAATATGTCCATCAGACCAAGTGAGCAAGTGCTCAGAGTATCTGTCCATTCCTTTTTTAATTCATTGTTATACAACTCAGATGTGGGAAATTTTTTGATGCGTAATCCACGTGGGATTTGTGCCATCTTAATGTAGTCTGATAGATGATGAGAGTCCCAGTATAGTCTGATTTCCTTGGCCATAAGGTGTTCAAGTTGTCTGAACATAGTGAGTAATGACAAATCATTGCCGGTATTGGGAAGCAGAGTAGCTTGAACTCCCATTCTTAATGGATTCTCTGCTGATGTCTTCAAAGTCCTGCTAAACACCTGTTCTGATGTGATCTGTGTGGATATGCTGTTATCCATGGAAGACTGGTAGTCCTAGAAAGCTGTAGTCCAGAAAAGAGACCAGCGATGGGTGGACCCGAACGATGGATAAGA
Organism: Rana temporaria; assembly: GCF_905171775.1. Taxonomy (NCBI): domain Eukaryota; kingdom Metazoa; phylum Chordata; class Amphibia; order Anura; family Ranidae; genus Rana; species Rana temporaria. The sequence continues at coordinate 378,478,202 of NC_053489.1, read as the reverse complement.
CCTCCGAGCTGGTGACAAAGAGTGCAAAATCCAAAGACAAATGAGAGAGAAGATCACCGCTCAAGGTAGGTCTATTGTAGGGTCGTTTCAAAAATATAGGACTCCAAGGGTGCAGGCAATGCACTAAGGCAAATATTGGTAAAAAGATGAGGGATGGACAGCCGCACTCCAAACCAAACAGGTTGTCTTTATTCAAATCAACAGCAAGAACACAGCAGATCACAGCAATAGGAACAGGAGAATACCGACGTTTCGCACTGGCTTCAGTGCTTATTCATGGCTAACATGCATTGAAACTGTTCAGTATATATAGAGATCAGAGGCTAGTGTGTGACCTGATTGAATAATTGGCTGAGGGTTGTCCGCAATCATTGGGCACACCAGAAGTCAATATCAGATCACAAACTGCCTATACATGATCTGATATTGACTTCTGGTGTGCCCAATGATTGCGGACAACCCTCAGCCAATTATTCAATCAGGTCACACACTAGCCTCTGATCTCTATATATACTGAACAGTTTCAATGCATGTTAGCCATGAATAAGCACTGAAGCCAGTGCGAAACGTCGGTATTCTCCTGTTCCTATTGCTGTGATCTGCTGTGTTCTTGCTGTTGATTTGAATAAAGACAACCTGTTTGGTTTGGAGTGCGGCTGTCCATCCCTCATCTTTTTACCAATATTCACCCACGGATCCTAGGTGAGTTGAGCTCTGTCATTTCAAAGCCGCTGGGGACTCATTAATGACAGGAATAGTACCACTGGATTGGCGCAGGGCCAATGTGGTGCCCATATTTAAAAAGGGAACAACGTCTTTACCAAGTAACTATAGACCTGTTAGTCTAACTTCTATAGTTGGGAAGATACTGGAACGTTTAATAAAAGACCACATGGATGAGTTCTTGCTGGAAAAAAACTATTTAAGCAGCAGACAGCATGGATTCATGAAAGACAGAAGTTGTCAGACAAAACTGATTTCCTTTTATGAAGAGGTAAGTAAAACCCTGGACAGAGGAGTGGCTGTGGACGTGGTATACTTGGATTTTGCAAAAGCGTTCGATACAGTTCCGCACACAAGGCTCATTTGTACTCAGAGTCTCAGGTAATCGTGCTAGAGAAAGGTCTGAGGGGAAACAGGGAAATTGACCTGAGGTGTGCCGGGGTCACGTGGTCGGTATGCCTAAAAGGGGGCATACCCAAGTAGAAGTAAAAGAAGAAATAGCAAGAAAAAAGGGGATGGGTGGGTGGGACACCAAAAAAAACGACGACTAGAAGGAGGAAGGAGGCCGGGTTTAAATACCTCCCGACTCCTCCTACAAATACAGGCTTCCCTGCGTTCAGCCTGTCAACTTGTACTCAGAGTCTCAGGTAATCGTGCTAGAGAAAGGTCTGAGGGGAAACAGGGAAATTGACCTGAGGTGTGCCGGGGTCACGTGGTCAGTATGCCTAAAAGGGGCCAAAAATAAACAGTAGGATGAGCTAGCAAAGAGATTGAAATGAAAGTAACCGTATGTAACCACCAGCCCCCAATGCAAGAATGCCTGTGACAGACATGTGGAACTGGGATATGTCTGGAAAAGAAAGCTGGCTACCGCCAATCTAACTTCTCAACAACGAAGATACAGACCCCTTGATGAAAAGCAGCAGAACCGCAACTGTACTAAAGCACGGCCCGGAGTGAATATTGAAGTGCTACCCTAGTTAGGCAGCAAGGAATGGCTGCGTGTCATGCCCTGTGCTAGCAGGGAAGGGAGTGCTAGGGAAAGGAGGGTGGCCTATCTCTGAGTACATCCGCGAAAGTCCGGCGCCCTGACTGTGCTGGGCACCAACTTGAAAAACCTGTTGAGTTGAAAAAGTGTCAAAAGAACAAAACCGCAAGTAGGTACAGAATGTTTGTGAGAAAAGAACCCAGGATACTGAGATAGAAACGCCTGGAAGATATCCCAGGCTGAGTCAAGAGCTACCAGGCTGAACTGAAAAGGACTTAAGATCAAGCTTCGTCTGTAACAAAAGAGAAGGCAGTATTCAAGAGGACTTTCCACCATGTATGGAACCTCGTGACCGGAGCAGGACGGATGGCGGCAAAATCTTCGATTTTCCTGCCCCTGACATGAATTCTGCAAACAAGAACAACATCGTTAAAAACAAAACATGACCAACGAGCCCCAACTTACTTTAGGACAAGGAAAACCCTACCTTCCCTAACCCCTGCCTACGTGGGTGTCCGTGATTGACACACTCCGTGACGTAGAGCAGGAACGACTACGTAGCACAAGACTGAAAACGTGTCAGTCTCAAGAACCTAGCGAGGCTGAGCAACCTGAGGCAAACCAGGCCAATTGAAAATGTAACACTCAAGCCTATGAACCTGAAGGTGTGTCAGGCAAGTGATGTAAATAGTAAGGTAACATGACGTACGAAAATGTAATGATAGCCGTGAGAAGCGGATGAGGGGGACTTGCCACTGCACAAGCCAATTAGAAACGAAACATCTCAATCCGACAGTACCCTTAACGTGACGGTACCCAGCAGTGGAGAGTGGCCATGAACTAACGTGAGGATATGAACGTGACATGTATGCCCAGACTATCACAATAAAATGTAGGTAAGTGTGGAACTAGTGCAGCTTGACTGACACTGTGACAATCCCATGAAATGCGAAGGCCGAGCAACCTGAGACGTAGCAGGCAAATTAAAAACGTACACTCAGGCCTGATGAACCTGAAGACGTGTCAGGTCGTTGTGTGAGAAATGAAATGTTAAGATGCATGAAACGAATGAGAAACGGATGAGGAGACTTGCCACCGTACAAGCCAATTAAAAAACGAACATCTCAACCCTTGAGCACCCATAGACGTGATGGGTGACCCCCCCAGCGGTGGAACGCCATGAATCTAAAAAGAACATGCTAATACTACCAACTGAAACGAACACAACTGGAACCTGCATGCGAAACGTAAGGTTGCATGAGAAACAAACACATTCGAGAACATGAATAGCATGAGAAACGAAAAACATGAGAAACATCAATAGCCTGAGATACGAAAACATAAGATAAACTGTATGGGAAACGTGAACACCCGAGAACATGATTGCATGAGAAACGAAAATACACTTGAGAACATAAAATACCATAAAAATCGTAATCGTGTGAGAAGCATATCTCGTATGAAAAGCGTAACTTGTGTGAAAAGCGTAACGTAAGAAAAGCGTAACATATGAAAACATGACCAATGTAATTGTATCACAACTGAAACCTGCCAGAGAAACACAAATGTTAGAGAACATGAATAAGTTAGAGAAACGTAACGTAAAACGAAACATGGAAATGTAAAAATTGCATGAGAACATGACTCGCATGAGAAACGTCATCGCATGAGGACACGAAATCGCATAAGGACACAAAATCGCATAAGGACACGAAATCGCATGACGACACGAAATCGCATGACGACACGTAATCCTTGAAGACACGTAATCCTTGAAGACACGTAATCATTGAAGACACGTAATCGCATGAAGACACGTAATCGCATGAAGACACGTAACCGCATGAGGACACGTAACCGCATGAGGACACGTAATCGCATGAGGACATGAGCATGAAAACCGTAATGCATGAGACAACATAATGCATGAGAAACGTGGTCGCATGAGAACGCAATCACATGAAGAACGTAATCGCATAAGGACATGCGCCTGAAAAACACGCGACATGAGGACACGCAATCGCATAAGGACACGCAATCGCATGAGGACATGAGCATGAAAAACGTAATGCATGAGACAACATAATGCATGAGAAACGTGGTCGCATGAGAACGCAATCGCATAAAAACGTAATCGCATGAGAAACTACCCTGGGAAACATAATCACATGCAAACTACCATGGGAACTGTAAATCGCATGAGAACGTAATCGCGTGAGAACTACCATGTGAAACGTAATCGCCTGAGAACGTGAGGACATGATTCATGAGAAACGTGATCGCATGAGAACTACCATGCGAAATGTGGTCGCATAAGAACTACCATGCAAAACCGTAATCGCATGAGAAATGTAAACACACAAGGACATGACTCGTAAGAGAAACGTGATTGCATGAAACGTGATCGGATGAGAACTACCATGTGAAACGTAATCGCATGAGAAATGTAATCGCATGCGAAATGTAAACACATGAGGACATGCCTCATGAGAAACGTGATTGCATGAAAACTACCATGCGAAATGTAGTCACATGAGAACTACAATACGAACTGTAATCGCATGAGAAACGTAAACACAAGGACAAGACTCGTGAAAAACCAAGATCACATAAAACGTGACCGCATGTGAACGTAATTGCACGAGAACTACCATGTGTGAAACGTGATCGCATGAGAAACGTAAACACACGAGGACATGACTCATGAGACACGTGATCGCATGAGAACAACCACGTGAAATGTAGTCGCATGAGAACTACCACGTGAAACATGATCGCATGAGAAACGTGCACACAAGGACCTGACTCGCAAGGGAAACGTAACCGCATGGGAAACGTAATCGCATGAGAAGATCGCATGGGAAACGTGATCGCGTGAAAAGATCGCATGGGAAACGTGATCGCATGAAAAGATCGCATGGGAAACGTGATCGCGTGAAAAGATCGCATGGGACACGTGATCGCGTGAAAAGATCGCATGGGAAACGTGATCGAGTGAAAAGATCGCATGGGAAACGTGATTGCGTGAAAAGATCGCATGGGAAACGTGATCGCGTGACAGGAACGCATGGGAAACGTGATTGCATGAAAAGAACGCATGGGAAACGTGATCGCATGGGAAACGTGATCGCATGAAAAGATCGCATGGGAAACGTAAACGCATAAAAGATCGCATGAGAAACGTCACCGCATGAGAAACGTCACCGCATGAGAAACGTCACTGCATGAGAAAAACACCATGAGAATGTCATCGCATGAGAAACGTCACCGCATGAGAAAAACACCATGAGAATGTCATTGCATGAGAAACATCATCGCATGAGAAAAACACCATGAGAATGTCATCGCATGAGAAACGTCATCGCATGAGAAAACGTAAAAAACTTGGAAAACATGACTAAGCCTGAGAAGCGAGACATGAACGCATACCGAACCTGACTGAAAAAATGCACTCACTAACTGAAACACTGATCATACACCCACTCCAACCAAAAACCTAGCAGAAAGGTGAACCACCACCCCCTCTCGCCGCCAGTAAGGCCCGGGATGTGAGCCCCCCGCAAGACCCCCAAACAATGCCCAGGATAAGAGCTGGGTGATGGACGCCCCCCCTCCTGCTACTGGAGTGAGCGTTGAGACACGAATGGAGGAGTAGGCTCAGCCAGGGAGGGTAAGGAAGATTTAATAGCACCTGCAGTCCCTTGCAGCCAAGAATAAAGATCTAGGGGAGCAATCCACCCACAGAAATGTTCTCAGTGTAAAATTGCAGGAGAGAGTCCCCCCCCCTCCCCCCGATGTAACCACAGTAACAGTAACGAGGGCGGGAGGAAAACCGACGCCTAGAAGGAGGAAGGAGGCCGGGTTTAAATACCTCCCGACTAGGGTGACCACATTTCCATACAGCCATTCAGGGACACCCCCCCCCAGCAAGCAGCGGTCGGTGACATCACAAGGAGGCAGTGCCGCCATATGACGTGGCCGAGAGGCCCCGCCCCTTACCTATTTAAGCATTTGTTTCATGTATGGAAGCCCAACATTGCAGCTGGAGGCAACCACTTAGATTCACAGAGTGTAATTGTTCTTGCGATGTTGGGCTAACATACATGAAACAAATGCTGTTTATATCTAAGGCACTAAAGTTGTATATAAAACCCTGTACTTTATACCAGAAAAGAAATACAAATGACACAAGGGATCTGGGGTAAAAACTGCACATACACTGACCTACCCGACTACTACACTGACCTACTGTACCTGATTCCTACACTGACCTACCTGACCACTACACTGACCTTCCTGATCCCTACACTGACCTAATTTATTGCTGCATTGAAATACCTGACCACTACACTAACCTGATTCCTACAATGACCTACCTGATCATTACACTGACCTACCCGATTCCTACCCCATCCATTGGGGGAGCATGTCAGATCCTCAGCTCTAAGGGACTAATGCTGGGACCTGTAGTCCTTCATTAGGAGGATGAGGCCAGTGGCAGACTGGCAGTGCTGGGGGCATGGGTTAAGTGGCAGTGCTTGGGAAGGGATGGGATCACTAACTCTCACTTGCTGTCACCTGTTAGTGTCCATTTGGGAGGGGAGAGGGGCTTGGTGAGGGTGGGAGAAGGGGTGGGAGAGAGAGAGAGAGAGAAGGGGCGAAAGAGAGAGAGAGAAGGGGTGAAAGAGAGAGAGAGAAGGGGTGGGAGAGAGAGAGAGAGAGAGAAGGGGTGGGAGAGAGAGAGAGAAGGGGTGGGAGAGAGAGAGAAGGGGTGGGAGAGAGAGAGAAGGGGTGGGAGAGAGAGAGAGAGAGAAGGGGTGGGAGAGAGAGAGAAGGGGTGGGAGAGAGAGAGAAGGGGTGAGGTAGAGAGAGAGAAAAGGGGTGGGAGAGAGAAGGGGTGGGGAGAGAGAGAGAAGGGGTGAGGGAGAGAGAGAGAGAAGGGGTGAGAGAGAGAGAGAGTGAGAGAAGGGTGAGGGAGAGAGAGAGAGAAGGGGTGAGAGAGAGAGAGAGAGAGAAGGGGTGAGAGAGAGAGAGAGAGAGAGAGAAGGGGTGGGAGAGAGAGAGAGAGAAGGGGTGGGGGAGGAGGGAGAGAGAAGGGTGGGAGAGAGAGAGAGAGAGAGAGAGAGAAGGGGTGGAGAGAGAGAAAAGGGTGGGAGAGAGAGAGAGAGAAGGGGTGGGAGAGAGAGAGAAGGGGTGGGAGAGAGAGAGAGAAGGGGTGGGAGAGAGAAGGGGGGGGAGAGAGAGAGAAGGGTGAGAGAGAAGGGGTGGGAGAGAAGGGGTGGGAGAGAGAGAGAAGGGGTGGAGAGAGAGAGAGAGAGAAGGGGTGGGAGAGAGAGAGAAGGGGTGGAGAGAGAGAAGGGGTGGGAGAGAGAGAGAGAAGGGGTGGGAGCGAGAGAGAGAGAGAAGGGGTGCGGGGGAGAGAGAGAGAAGGGGTGGATAGAGAGAGAGAGAGAAGGGGTGGGAGAGAGAGAGAGAGAAGGGGTGGGGAGAGAGAGAGAGAGAAGGGGTGCGGGAGAGAGAGAAGGGGTGCGGGAGAGAGAGAGAGAAGGGGTGGGAGAGAGAGAGAAGGGTGCGCGAGAGAGAGAGAGAGAGAGAGAAGGGGTGGGAGAGAGAGAGAGAGAGAAGGGGTGGGAGAGAGAGAGAGAGAAGGGGTGGGAGAGAGAGAGAGAAGGGGTGGGAGAGAGAGAGAGAGAAGGGGTGGGAGAGAGAGAGAGAAGGGGTGGGAGAGAGAGAGAGAGAAGGGGTGGGAGAGAGAGAGAGAGAGAGAAGGGGTGAGAGAGAGAGAGAGAAGGGGTGGGAGAGAGAAGGGGTAGGAGTGAGAGAGAAGGGGTGGGAGAGAGAGAAGGGGTGGGAGAGAGAGAGAGAGAGAGAAGGGTGGGAGAGAGAGAGAAGGGGTGGGAGAGAGAGAGAAGGGGTGGGAGCGAGAGAGAGAGAAGGGGTGCGGGGGAGAGAGAGAGAAGGGGTGGGAGAGAGAGAGAGAAAGGGTGGGAGAGAGAGAGAGAGAGAAGGTTTGCGGGAGAGAGAGAGAAGGGGTGCGGGAGAGAGAGAAGGGGTGCGGGAGAGAGAGAGAGAGAGAATGGGTGCGCGAGAGAGAGAGAGAGAAGGGGTGGGAGAGAGAGAAGGGGTGAGGGAGAGAGAGAAGGGGTGAAGGAGAAGGGGTGGGAAAGAGAGAGAGAGAGAGAGAAGGGGTGAGGGAGAGAGAGAAGGGGTGAGGGAGAGAGAGAGAAGGGGTGGGAGAGAGAGAGAGAGAGAAGGGGAGAGAGAGAGAGAAGGGGTGAGGGAGAGAGAGAAGGGGTGGGAGAGAGAGAGAGAGAAGGGGTGAGGGAGAGAGAGAAGGTGAGAGAGAGAGAGAAGGGGTGAGGGAGAGAGAGAAGGGGTGGGAGAGAGAGAGAGAGAGAAGGGGTGCGGGAGAGAGAGAGAGAAGGGGTGCGGGAGAGAGAGAGAAGGGGTGCGCGAGAGAGAGAGAGAAGGGGTGCGCGAGAGAGAGAGAAGGGGTGGGAGAGAGAGAGAGAGAAGGGGGAGGAGAGAGAGAGAGAGAAGGGGTGAGGGAGAGAGAGAAGGGGGGGGGGAGAGAGAGAGAAGGGGTGGGAGAGAGAGAGAGAGAAGGGGTGGGAGAGAGAGAGAGAAGGGGTGGGAGAGAGAGAGAAGGGGTGGGAGAGAGAGAAGGGGTGGGAGAGAGAAGGGGTGGGAGAGAGAGAGAAGGGGTGAGAGAGAAGGGGTGGGAGAGAGAGAAGGGGTGGGAGAGAGAGAGAGAGAGAAGGGGTGGGAGAGTGAGAGAAGGGGTGGGAGAGAGAGAGAAGGGGTGGGAGAGAGAGAGAGAAGGGGTGGGAGCGAGAGAGAGAGAAGGGGTGCGGGGGAGAGAGAGAGAAGGGGTGGGAGAGAGAGAGAGAGAAAGGGTGGGAGAGAGAGAGAGAGAAGGGGTGCGGGAGAGAGAGAGAGAGAGAAGGGGTGCGGGAGAGAGAGAGAAGGGGTGGGAGAGAGAGAAGGGGTGGGAGAGAGAGAATTGGTGCGCGAGAGAGAGAGAGAGAGAAAGGGGTGGGAGAGAGAGAGAGAGAGAGAAGGGGTGAGGGAGAGAGAGAAGGGGGGAGGGAGAGGGGGTGGGAGAGAG